>NC_056733.1:1580016677-1580159177 GCF_019279795.1 Protopterus annectens | reverse complement strand
TAGCCTCATGGGTGGGTTGTACACATCTTCATGGATCTTGGGTAGTCCGAAAACTGTTAGAATCTTGGGGAACAAAACAGTCAATCACTTACCCGATAGCCAAATATGTGGACAATATACTGAAAAAATAGACTTTTATACGTCTATCCCTCATGCTACAGGGATTGACTGGGTCACTGACCGTTTATTGCATCATAACGCTAGCAGTGTAGAAATCAGATTGGTGCAGGAACTGTTAGACGTCATCTTGAAGTACAACTTTGTAACATTTGGGGGAGAGATATATTTACAGAAGACTGGTGTAGCCATGGGCTCACCAGTAGGGGCCAGTTTTGCTAACATCGTAATGGCTGAATGGGAACACAGATATGTGTTTGGTAATCTCAACAGTCAGTTCAAAATCGATTTTTACACCAGATTTTTGGACGACATCTTTATATTGACAGATGGTTCAACTAATGATGTGGGGACCTTCATGGACCATCTCAATTCCAGCACGTCTTTTTTGAATTTTACATTTGTAGAGTCTGATTCTAGAATTTCTTATCTTGATGTAGACTTATACAAAGATATTTCTGCTGGTAGCTTCAAGGCCAAAATATACTGTAAGAGTTCCTATTCTAACACCATGTTACACTTAGTGCCCACCCTGGGCACCAAAAAAGAGGGGTAGTCAAGGGCAACTTGTGCACGCTGCTCAAATGGTAACTGACGATGAACCCTTTTTAGAAGAATGTGAGTTTATTAAGGGATTGTTTCTACACAGAGGTTACCCAGACAAGTTTATTCACGACCTGGTTACTGAGGTCCAGACTAAAAGGTATGGGGGTGTTTATAAACCTATTTTACAAAGCAGTTTGTTCACAAGTTGTCCACTAGAACATTCAACTCCAGTTATGCCTGAAGTCTTTGTAGACAATAAGAAAGTAGACACTTCTATTTCTTTCATCACTAATTATAGTGCTGAGATTCATTTAATCATGGAGGTGTTTGTCAGGAACTGGAGTATTTTCTGGTGTGATGATGCCTTACAAGCCAGGTTTGGTACTTTGCCTAGTTTTATATACAGGAGGGGTGATAATCTCAAATGGATACTGGAAACAAAAAAGGACACTCGTGTCAGAGTAGAGGGCACTTTCAAATGTGAGAGTTGTAACATGTGCAGGCATATTGCCACTGGTTCGAGATTCAAAATTGCTGGGTCTTCTTTCTCCACTGTTGATAGATTCAACTGTAAATCTCGATCGGTTGTTTATTTAGCTAGCTGCCAGTCTTGCCCAGCATTTTATGTGGGCAAGACTGACAGAGGTTTTAATGAAAGAATCTATGAGCATTTATATTGTAATAGGAAAAACAAGTGTGAAAACGCTTTGGCGAAACATGTTAATGACCACCCTCAGCACAGTTTTACTTTTAGGGTGTTAGGACAGGTTCCCTTTGACATCAGGGGGGGTCCTTTCCAACTATTATTAGAGTGCCTAGAAGTGATTTGGCAGCTGAAACTCTGTTCATAGGTTCATAGGTTCATAGGTTTATACTAGGCTATCTGCCCTAAGGCATTTATAAGCCTAGCCCAAATTATTGTGGCTTACGCCACCCCTTATATGAAAAAATACTGTGCCCATTAGTTTGTTGTGCCTCTGTCCAGCAGTGACCCAGAGATGATTCCCGGGGTAAACCTACGATCTCCCATCCACAGGTCTAGATTTCTCTTGAACAGAGTCAGCGAGGTGCTCTGCCTCACATGGACCGGGATTTTATTCCACAGCATAGGGAGTCTCTGGTGATAAATCTATCCCTCCAGCACGTCCTATTTATATCCGTGCTAAGGTTTAAGTCGCTTGCTCTAGTGGTTTTGGTGGATTTGGATTTTTGAGGTGGAGCATGTCCATTAATTCCGGGTTGGACATGGCCTTGTATGTCAGGCACATGTCACCTCTGAGCAGGCGGTATGCGACTGAATAGAGCTGGAGTTTCTTCAATCTGGCAGCATATGACAGATTTTGGAGTCCTTTATCCTTTTGGTGAGGAACTTTTGGGGTCTCTCCAATTGCTGCAGATGTCGGGTGAGATACATCCCGAATGGGGCATTGTACTCGATCATTGGTCTGATAAGTGAAGAGTACAGGGAACAATGACCTCACTAGATCTGGATGTGAATCCCTTCATGATCAGGTGGGCAATGTAGAAGGTCTTTCTAACCACTTTAGCAATGTGAGTGTCAAAGAAAGGCCACTGTCAACCTGGGTCCCCAGGTCCCTGATAACCTCTTCTGTGCTTAGTGGATTGCCACCTATATGGTAGCTTGGGGTTACCTTGTTTTTCCCGAAGGGTATGACTATACATTTTTGGCGTTTAACTTCAGGCCATGGCTCTGGCACCAGCTATCTGTTTCCGTGAGTCCCTTCTGAAGGATATCAGTGTCCGATGCACTTTCCACTATGGCCCAGTTTGCAGTCATCTGCAAACTTTGTCAGCCAATAAAGTCCTCCCATGTTGGCCTGTACTTCTGAGAAGTAGATGCCAAACAATAGGCGGCCAAGGACCGAGCCCTGTGGGACACCACTTGTGACCGGCTTGGAGTCTGACACAGCGCCAGCAGCTCTAACCCTGTGGGTTCTGTCCTTAAGCCAGTTTGCAACCCATCTTGTGACATATGGGTTTACATTTAAGCTGGTAAGTTTTTCTACAATACCCGAGTGGGGTATTGTGTCGAAAGCCTTTGCAAGGTCAAGGTAGGCTGTATGGACTGCCTTTCCCTCATCAATGGCCTTGGTGACTATTTCGAAGAAGTCGACCAAGTTCAAAAGGCATGATCTTCCCTTGACAAAGCCAAACTGGGTCGGGTCCAATGTCTGCAAGTTCATATAGACCTCCAGGTCTTAACGACAGAGTAAGTTTAGCTTGCATTTTGAAACTCAGAAGTATGCAGAGGTAATTTTATTATTTTTCATTTTTATTCTTCATTTATGACTTATTATTTTTTATGTGTTACTTTTTATTTTTTGTCAGCAAATCGGTTCCATTCATCATGTTTTGTTTTTCTTGGTTTTAAACATTTTATGTTCAGACACATTTCCATTGACAATTTTTCATTTCTTTTTGGTCAGTTGTTTGATTTCAAAACACAATTTGTAAATACCTGACTTTTGTATGCGGTAGCACTTTAAGAAGCTTTGAGATCAGCTTTTTCCCACACATTGATGTCAGCGAGTTTTAATCAGTTGGTTGGTCCATTCAAATGTACCATGTGTTGTTAATTGTGTATTTAAGGAGTTTTTTTACATTTGTTACCTTTTGATGTTTGTCTGAAGAAGTTCAGTTTTCTTGAACGAAAAGTGGATGTTAATAAAACACTTAATATTGGACTCTTTGCTGCTGGTTCTGCTGACGTGGATTTTGTTTTATTTATTTTAGTTTGTTTCAACTTCTGTTGCTTCATACATATAATTTAATTGCATCAGAAATCTTTCCAAGTCCCTAGATGTACCTACCCATATCAGGAAGAGATCATTGACAAAACGTTGATAAAACTTAACATGACTTAAATATAAGTTCATCTTGAACGATGTCTCTTCCTCCCATAGTGCCATAAACATGTTGGCAGAGCTATTGGCACAAGAAGTGCCCATAGCTATGCCATCTCGCCGTAGAACTTAACATGACTTAAATATAAGTTCATCTTGAACAATGTCTCTTCCTCCCATAGTGCCATAAACATGTTGGAGCTATTGGCACAAGAAGTGCCCATAGCTATGCCATCTCGCCGTACGTAGACATGATCTTCAAAGGTGAACACATTGTTTTCCAATATTGTTTCTAAAAACAAGCATATTAAATCTATCTGTTCTTCCCCATATTCACTGTGTCTATTCAGATATCTTTGTACTGACTGAACTCCTAAAGCATTAGGTATAATGATGAAAAGGGACTGTACGTCCAATGTAACAAAATAAAACTCAAGGTCCGATGTCATGGAGCTACTGCAGTGATATAAATCAATCAAGAATTGCTTAGTATCCTTCAAGGTAAATTTATTATCCAAAATGGGGCCGTAACCATTTTTCCACACACAGGGAAAAGGGCTCGGTAACCCACCCTTTCCCAGCAACTATAGGTCTCATTGGGGGATTTTGACCATCCTTTTGAATTTTGGGTAGACCTTGTATGGTGAGTAGTAGGGGGTATTCAACTTTCAAAAACTTATATAATTCCACATTTATCAACACACCTTTCAATAAATCTTCCAACATAGATAGGATTCTTCCTTGTAAATGGTGTACCCTATCCAAACTGACCTGACAATAAAAATGGTCATCACTTAACATGATGTTCATGCTTTTAACATAATAACATTTATCCATAAGTACTGTTGGACCTCCCTTATCTGCAGGCCTTATCATGATAGAATCATCAGCTTGTAGACATTTCAAAGCAATTCATTCCTTATAACTTAAGTTATACTTTGTGGTTCTGTTCACATTATGTACCTGTTTATCATCATAAAACCTATATAAATCATCTTCCACCATCTTATTAAAAGCTTCAACTAATAGATGGGGGTTAGGTATATATAGACTGGGTCTTTTAAAAGTACTCACATTATTATCTAATGAATTACCAAACTCAAGTTTAAGCATGACATTTCTGCTGAAGCACTTCACATCAGTTATTGTTTCAGTTAAATCACTAGACATAGAGGGAATAAATATTAGTCTTTTATTTAATATAGATAATTCTTCTTGACTCAAAATTCATTTGGAAAGATTCCAAACTAATGAGTCCCCACTTGACTCCACATCTTTTTGATAGATTGATTCGACTGTCCTTCTTTCGAGAGATTGCACTTCTCCCTCCCTTGACTCTTGGACCGAGTCCTTATAGGCCCTTTCTCCCCACTGATGGGTAAAGGAAACTGGGGATAGGAGACTGTAGTGAAAGTAGAGGGTAATATAGCAGGTGCAGCATGTGAAATTTGCGTTGTTTTAGGCCATATATCTCCTGCATGTATGAGCCCATTTTCCTCAGTTGACACATTGTCCATATTATTTTGTAAAGTAGCATCATTGTGCTCCGGTAATATCGGAGCAAAATTAGATTAACTCTATGCATGGCAGACTTCCCCGGTCTTTCCCCCTCCCCCCTGTGAGGGGGTCATAGCAGTATTAACAGCTTCATGGATATCATGATTCTGTGAGGCATTCATTACCTCATGTTCTCGTACTCGGTGAGTCATTTCAACTCTGGGCCATGTAAATACATGCCCCTTTTGAAAGTCCCAAGTATCTCTATCTATTTTATCTTTTTTTTGTTGTAAAAGTCTCCTTTCAAAAACCACCACACCATTAAGTAGTCCTTCAAGGATACGATCTATTAAACTAGTAGGATATTTAGTATATAACACAGACTGCTTTTCTTTAATGGAAGCCCTTGAAAACTCTTCTGGTTCAAAGTAGTCAATGAGGAGAGCCATATATTTAGCATTTACTTCCAAGTTTAATAACTGCAATCTGGCCAGCAAGTCCGGATGCTTCATACTGTATGTCGGCATCTTTAAAATCCTAAGGCCTCTCAGTACGATCTTCCTGGAGAGGCATACCTCAAAATGCTGTCGTTGGGTTTGAAACTGTTTCAATTTTAGAAAATCCTTCTTGAGTTTATCAGTCACTTGCTTCAATACTTCCGACTCTGCTAAATCCACAGGAGCAGTTGTATCGCTAGATGTGACATCATGGGGTAACAAAGGATTACCATCCGATCTGACACAGACAAGAAACCTGTCCAGAATACTCCTAGTCACCTCTGCAGGTCTGCTGGGTCTATAATCCAGTTCCAAGTCTTGAAAATTTCCTTCTGTCATGTCCCCTCTTGGTATGATAATGGAATAAACAAATAAACACAAAAAACAAAGTAACACACCATAAGGGGCAAATGTGGTACTGCTTAATAAAAAACAAGTAAAACCAGTAGTTAATAGTAAAGCAGTCCACGAACCATGCAGTCCACCATAAAGTAGCGAAATCTGTTTTATTTAAAATTGGTAAGTCCTTTTGCATAAAAGCTTCTTCAGACCATCAAATGAATAGTGGTCAAAATTCATTTAAATACTACACATCAACCAACTAGCTTACTCTAAAATACAAATGCATTATTTTAAAGTGAAATCAGCAAAATTAGCCAAATCAAACACATACTGACACACTTAAACTAAGACCATATATATTAGCCATATGAATAGAAAAGTATAAAAATATGTATATACATATAGACAGATATATAAAACTCAATTTTAATCATAATTACCTAACCGAAAGTATCTTGGACTTTAATGTGGGCTTAATAGAGGCTCTCTCATTTAAACCCTTGCCTCTATCTGCCCTAAGCCTCAATATCCATTTAATCTCCTTACTCTCCGTCAGATTTCATATGTCACCTTCCCATAGAGTGGGTCTAACCAAATCTATTACCATAAATCTAAAAGTATGGTCATCCTCCTGTGCCATGATATGTTTAGATAAAGCATTAGTTTGTGATCTAACTCTAATATTATAGACATGTTCCCTGACTCTGTCTCTAAATAGCCTATCCATTTTTCCAATGTAAAATGACCCGCAGGTCACACACTTTGCAAGATAGACTACATGTGATGTTCTACAGTCCGTACTGATCTCAAAATTAAAGTGTTGACCTGTATCAGGGTGTATGAAGACCCTTGTAGTGTCAAGATAGCCACAAAAGTTACAATTCCTACATGGATGGGTACCACTCATACATTCAGTATGTCTACCACTATCTCTAGGATGACATAACAGCCTCTTTAGGTTAAGTTTGTTCTTTAACAAAAAAGTAGGATTCCCCCCTACTACCCTCTTGACTGCTGGGTCAGTAGTTACAATTCGCCAATTTTTCCCAGACTGTTTCCAAATGTTTGTCCCATGCTTTTTGTTATTGCCACAATAATAAATCAGTTCCAAGCAGGGTCAAGGCACACCCTACTAGGGCCTTGGCTTTTTCAGTGACTGTAAAGGAGTTGACTCTAGAAGTTTTCTACAGACAGCATCTCGTTCCTCTATAAAAACATTTTCAAAGCACTACAAACTAGACTGCTTCTTCAGGTCTAGAGCATTCTTTGTTAGAACCATTTCCATGGATTGCTCTAGACCCTCATCCTTCCTACAAACCTTATAAGTTATGATATTCTACAGATACCGCTAAAGCTACAGCAACAGTGTAAGTAAATGTAGCATAACAGTAGATGTTTGAATGATCACTGCTGCATTGCTTCTCCCTTCCTCCCACCATTCCCCTTATATATACATTTTTGCCAGGGTGATACATAAATTTTTACTTACCTAGTACTGACCTTTTTTCAGGGCTCTAACCTCCCACTTTCAGTTGACATGAGAGCTCAGAAGGGTTTGGCACCCAGACTTCTGATTTTCTCCAGCTTTTCTTGAACTGTCAATGTTCTGGGTGTTTGGAAGGTGTCCTTAAGCTTTGGAAGTTGGCCAGCTGTTATATTCTAGGTAGGATATAACACATATTGGAAAGGCTACTGCAGCTGCAATCATTCATATAGCTCCTCTCATGGTAAATTAACTGACATAACTGTATTTTATCTTAGCACAGATGACAATTCCAGAGTAGTTTTTTGTAAAGGTTACAGGATATTGAACAATGCATTTGGAATGGGTACAGCTGTATTTCTTTTTTATACTCTCCATAACTCATTTTTCTATATTTAATTTTAAACTGTAAAAAATACGACCTTAAAATAAAGATTTTGGACTATCAATTTTTGCATGAACCTCAAAGTTTAGGGATAGATATTTCATTACTACACTTAATATACTCATGAAATATTTATTCTGTTTTTTGAAGATAATTTCCTTAAAGTAACACAGAAAGTGAGAAGGCATTCACCTCAGCATGACATGTCACTGTCTCTCAACCACGGGTCATGACTAACCAATCCATTGCCTGCTAGAATGTTTCAAAATCACTAATGGCAGTTGTACAAATGCCCCTGAAGTCAGTGTTTACTGTGATTACAGCCACATTTAACATTGTTCTCATGACAGATCAGATGTGCTTTGGCAGCAGAGATGTTTTCTCTTTTTGGCTGAAATAAATACATAAAGATACAGACTGAATACCAAACACACTTAAGGACATTATGAACAGCCTACAGCAATATACATACAGTAGGGATGGGTATGGGAATACACAGTAGAACAAACAGATTTTGGTGGTACACCAGAAAATAATCACTGCCAAACATCAGAAGCATACACCCACACTTTGTGGGGCAGGTGGATACATTCCCAAATCCAGCTCAGATAACTCAAGTTTGATTAGCAGCTTAGTCTACTGGAAGAATTTGGTGGGATAGGTTGGAGTAAGTGTTTAGAGCTGGGCAATTCATCCCATATGGAGCGATTTGACAAGATCTACATCAATGCTAACCCAAGCTAACAAACTGGGCTTCCACTAGATACACACATGCCTCTTCTGTATCTTCATTAACAAACTTCCTAGTGACCTCCTCCATAAGCCACTCATCCTTTATGCAGATGACATGGTCTACTCACTCTCACAACATCGGTCAATCCCATCTCCAGTCAGACTTAAATGAGCTCCATCAATGGCTCTTAAACCACAGAAAACTTTTCAGACTCTGAAAGACCAATACTAAGCCTTTTGGAACTCTGCAGAAAGTTCAGCATGCATCTGAATCTTTAACTGTCTTTGACTTACACAACCTTATGCTATACAACCAGCCACAGCCTTCAAATACCTAGGGGTATGACTTGATCAGTCTCTAAGTTTCCATCTCCACATAGACACAGTGAGAGGAAAAATATGCTTCCTCCTCTTCTGAGCCAAAAAAATCTCCCCTTTTCTACCTCAACCAGCCAGAGCAACCATCAGCAAAATAGTATTCCTCTATCAGCTAAAATATGGACTATCAAATTTTGTATCCACCTGAAAGAAAAGCACCACTACACCCCAGACAATCTCCAACAGCCTCTGCTGATTCTTTACAAAATCAATCCTGTGAGAATAATATCAATCTTGAAAAATCCAAATGGCTACCATTAAAACAAAGACATCAGATCATAGGAGATTACTAGGCTATCAACCAAGAAGTCAATTTAAGCCTAGCCATTTCATCCCGATGTAATGCCATAGAAATGCTAGTCAATACCCAAGACTGAATTTAGTGATGACTGCCCATGTCCAGGAGGGTTGTGGGCTTTATCCCCAGTAAAAATTTGCAGTGCACCTTCCACTTGTTGAGGTTCCTCTTGAACAGTGTTATAAAGGTGTTCTGTTTCACATGAATTGTTTGCTTGTTCCAAAGACACGGCAGTTGTTGGGAGATAAATCTGTCCCTCCAGCATGTCCTATTTAAGTTGCAGGCCATATTTAGGTCCCTGGAATGGATAGCCCTAGTCCCATTTGATTTACAGATATATAGCAAGTTCATTAGGTTTGCATCTTGCATTGCTCTGTAGGCCAGGTATATGTCTCCTCAAAGAAGTCTATATGATACAGAGTGTAGTGACAGGGACTTTAGTCGGTCTGTTTAAGGTACATGCTGGAGCTCCTTGATCTTCTTTGTTAGAAACCTCTGAGGTCTCTCTAATTGCTGGAGGTGCTTAGTATGGTACATGCCAAATGGGGTATTATACTCAATTATGAGCCAGATAAGTGCCAAGTATAGCAGTTTATAACTTCTTTTCCTTTCAAGGTGATGCCTTTACTTATCAAGTGCACTACGTAGAAAGCTTTCTTTAATACAGTAGACACATGGTGGCCAAAGTTAAGGTCGCAGTCAACTTGTGATCCCAGGTCCCTTACCACTTCATGGGTACTTAGGGTATTGCTGATTTGATAGTGTGAGGGACATTGTTTGTTCCGAAAGGAATGATGATGCATTTCGTTGCATTCGATATGAGACCATGACTAACACGTGAGACCCACCTGGAGTATACTGACATCATTTAGGGGTCAATTATTGGACCTAGTTTGTAGTCATCTGCAAATCTGGCCAGACACAACCCTTTAGTTTTAACCTGAATATCTGAGACGTATATACCAAACAGTAGGGGCTCAGCACTGACCCTTGTGGCACCACAATGGTAACAGGTCTGCTGGTTGATGTGGAGTCACCCACTTTGATAGTGTGTGTCTGGTTTGTGAGCCAGTTGGCAACCCATTTTATAATGAAGGGGTTTATATTCAGTTTGCTAAGTTTATTGGTAATGCCTGAATGTAGGATTGTGTCAAAAGCCTTTGCCAGGTCGAGGTATGCTTTGTGCACAGATTTGCCCTCATCAATAGCCTTAGTCACATTTTCAAAGAAATCCACCAGATTTAATAGACAGGATCTGCCCTTCACAAAGCCAAATTGGGTAGGATTCAGGATTTGGAGGTCACCTATATCTTTATTTATGAGGTCCATAATGATATGTTCCATAGCCTACAGATGAGGCTAGTCAGGCTTATGGGTCTGTAATTTCCTGGGTCTGTTGCTAGGCCACCATTGTGGAGGGGAATAGCTGCTGGGATTCTAACACTGCAAAACACTCTGGAGACTAACCACAGGCACATATGGAGCACAACACCAGACAAATACTCAGGGTCTTGGATAAAACTCTTCCTGGCATCCATGATGACCTACGTGACCTTGTGGAGGCCACATGTCACAATACTGAGGTTATGAATAGACGGTGGGGTGAGACCATGGCAATCCTCGACTGTGGAATGTCTGTGCTGGAGTGTGTGCTGGAGGATGGGAGTCCGCCACGTGGATGTAGGTCAGCACCCTTTTTGATGACTGTCTTCACTGTGTTCCATGGTATATGCAATGCTATGGAAATGTTTTTGTACCCTTCTCCTGGCTGATACCTTTCAACAATGAGATCCCTTTGATGCTTTGTACACTCTCTGTGAACCACGGCTTTTGCTGTCAGACAACTGAGTAAATGTCAGGGAAATCCTACTAGGACAGCTGACCATTATTAGGTGTTAATCAGAGTCTCTTTAATTGATGGCAGGGGTGTACCCAAGAGGACTGAATGTTGTAATTAGATCAAAATCTGCTTCAGCAAACTATTAGTTTAAGGCTGTGCACACTTATGCATCTAGCTTATTGTACATTACTTATTTTTCATATTTGTTCCCCTAACAGATTTGTTTGTTTTTCAATTGAATTGTACAGGTTATAGGTCACATTAAAGATGGGAAGAGTTTTGAAATTATTTATTGTGGTCTCATATTTGTATATCACAAGAACCTGCCATTTTAACAGGGGTGTGTACACCTTTTCTATCCACTGTATAAGAGTAATATTTAAAATATGGCCTTAGTTTTGGGACTTTGTTCCCCCATTTTGTCAGTGTTTGTCCAGATTTCTTGCACTGACAGGTTGTGAGGTATGCTACAGATATGTTGCATCTCCTGCAAATTGGCCCCTGTGATGACCACTGTGATGTAATGCAGTTAACACCACCACAAGTGAACATGCACATATTGCAATATGGCTAAGAGTGACAGTTGTGTGCATGGCAAAATGCATACCCTTAACATGCCTTGGGTATTGGTGAGCCACAACAGGACAATTCCATACTCACTGGCTTCAGGCTGCTGTCTCACATCCAGACCAGATGAACCTATGTAGTTGTGGGAGAGAGGCATTGTCAGCAGACACACATGTGGCACTGGTACAAGATGAATGCTGCTTTTCTGCACATGTACAGTACTAGCTCCGATACTACACAATTTGCTGTCTTTCACCATAGATGTGCACTTCTGTGCATTACTAAATCCCACCTACAACTGTGTTTTGACCTGACATATGTATCTAGATACTCTATGGATGCCAATATGGCTGCTACAGTAGTAGATTGATGTCCACTGGGATGTTACCTGCAACTCCTCACCTGGTGTCTGGTTGCCACCCACCTCCACAATGTGGGTGTCTTGACTCTGCTGTTGTTGTGTGGTGGTTGCCTCAAGGTTGGCAAGGAGCTCCTTCATATGTATAAGTGGAGCCTACATGGCAGGACCCCCACCTGTGGATGTGCGGTCCCTGGCCATTGCAGCAGCCCTTCGGTGGGCATGGCAGATGAGGTCAGTTGCACAATTCCTGACCTGTTCGTAAGTCCGTGCATGCTGACCAGCATTGTTTACCCTGTGGACAAAGTCATCCCACAAGGTGGTCCACTCCTGCAAGATGCATTTAGCTATGGCCAAACATCACCCCATGGTGCTGCATTGTGGTGTTGATGATTGCTGATGTCTCTGCATCTGAGTATGGCAGCTGCCTGACATGCTGCATGTCACCTGGAAGACATAAACAGGGAAACACATCACAGAACCTCATACATTGGTCAATATTATTTACAGAACCTGCACATCAACATTGACTAACACTAGCCATCACTTATGACCACATCATAATCCTGTCATCTATCAGCACAGTATGAGCTTGGATTGCACTCATGGTCATAATGTGTCATGCTCCCCCCAATGAGGGCCAGTAAATTGCATACTCCTCCATTCATCATTCACTTTTGTGTAGAGGGATGACAGTGGCCATCATCCATGTAGATGGGATGTCGATGGTGCTCAGGCTTTGTTTGACTACAGTGTGCAATGGCACTGGGAGCACATGCCTGAGTTCATGTAGGATGCAGACAAGGATGTTATCAGGTCCCATGGAAGATGCAGACAAGGATGTTATCAGGTCTCATGGAGAATTCATTTTGTTGCCTTTGAGTAGGCATTATGGACCTGCTCCCTGATGATGAGGGGAAGGATGTGGGTGCTGAGCATATCCACCTATACTGATGGAGGGACAGGGGAGTGGTGTTTTCACTTAACCTGTCTGCAGCATGTTGGCTATAGCTATGGCATGTGTGTATGTGGTGTAATTGCACACCAGTACAGGGTGGGTTTGGTTATTGCCTCTGAGATTGAAGATATATGTGACAACGGCCTTGTGACTGGCCTGGGTGGATGTGTCCAATTAGTACTCATAGTTAGCCTTACAGTGATTCACCTGTGACCTTATATGCTTGTTCAGACAAAGGTGCATTTGCTTCCAAGTTGGTGCCTGCTCCTACTTGGCCCTGTGCAGCCAATATAATGACCTATCCTGTGGTTTGTGTATTGCTGATGTCCACCAAAGGGGATTACTCTACCTTGGTGGAAGCAGGTTGTACGAGTCAGGTATTGCTGAGCCCATACAGCTATGTAACTGCTCCTGTAGCTGTTTGTATTAGGCATGAACACAAGGTCATAACACAGTTGGGCACTTCTCCAATTTCAACCTGATAATTATGCTTATTCTAGTACCCATTTCTGTGTCAGGGCAATGAAACAACCAGTAGCTGTACACATTTATATCTGTTGGATGCATTGAAACTATGACTACACGTGTACAACATGTACAGCTTATTTACTTGACATTTTTCATCCCATATCTGTTGTTCTGAGACTTCCATCTACACCCACTCATACATACATGCACACAGGCAATACGTGATATTCATTTATGTTCTATGTCAGTATGGCACATTGTATTTACACACTTCCTGCTCAGTCATACCTCTCAACCTGTTAGAGCAGGACATCTGGATGATGGCACACATAAATGGGAAGGGCAATGTCCCAAAATTAGTGACACCTTATTAATATTGCTGCTAAGTCAGTTGATAGCACAGTAGGCTTTGTGTTCACAGAAATACCCTGGAGGATGTCCAACATTCAATTGTATGCTATTATGTTCTGATGTCCGTCTTCACAGGTTTGCCAATGATTTGCCAGACATATCACAACTCTATGAGGAAATGATTACAACTATGAGGCACATGTGGTCAGTGTGTAGAACACTGGACAGTTGAATGGCATGAGCTCAGTATATGACATGCAGTTCAACACACATTTTTTCAACAGTAGTTTACTACGCACATACCCTGTATAGGTCTCTTAGATTTGTAAGACAAACATGTGCATCATAGTTGCATTCACAAGTAACATATGGATATTTCTGACATCCCAGTAGCTGGCCTAGCAGTGCCACAGTCAGTATTGTTCAACAGATACTCCAGTAGTGCTCATATGTGATCCATCCTTTCCTGGGGTGACTCAGGGGCCTGGGTTGTGATGTAGGTCACTCCAGACAGAGCCAGATGCAATGGCCATAGGTGCTGTTCAGCAATATATCTGTACAGCAAGTCTTGTTGAGACATATTTGTTTAACGTCCCATTTCCCATTATTGCATACACGCTACTGCATTCCATTACATGCTTTTTTGTTTGACATACCTTTTTCTCCCATGTATTCCTGTCTTTCATTTGTTTGTTTCTCTCTCTCTCTCTTTCTCTCTGTCTACGTATGTAGAGGTATAGACCTGTTTTGCATAGGCAGCAGCTTGGCTTTTGCAGGTAATGCTCATGAGCAGGTGATGGCCTGTGCACCAATTGGTGTCCCCCACTTGCTAACTGGATGCAGAACAGTTGTGTTGGTATTCCCATAGCCAAAAGAATGACAACACACAACTGTAATTGAGTACTTCATGTGAGCGTTGCCCCTTTTCCTTGCCTGTGAGCAGGACATCATGGAGGTGTGTGAACTACAGCATCACAGAGGGTAGGTGGAAATACCTCTTACAACACATGTGGAGACAACCGAATAAAATGGGGAGAAGGTTCCAGACTTAGGGACAGAATGTAAGTATTGCTGTTATACAGTTGGAATAATGCTAGATTAACAGGGTTTGTGTGCACATGCATTTTTTGCATGATTTCACATCTGACAGTCTTATGTGGATGACATAAATCTCAACTGTAGGGCTATCTGCATAATGGCCAGAGGTGTAACTCTTATGTTTGGTGTGCTCCTCAGACAGTTTTTATGCTTGGCAAATCAGTAAGATACTGCAGGGATTGCAGTCATTAAATGCTAACATCCATCTGTGTTTCTGACTTCATATCCCTCAGACAAGATATGTTACAGCAAACCTTGTTGCACCAGCAAATTTCTCTGCTTATAACAGCAGCATTTCAAATATTCCCCTGTTTTTGGGCCTCTGTCCCCCAATTATGTCAGGCTTTGTCCAGATGTCATACACTAAGAGGTTGATAGGTATGGTATATAATTATTTAGTACCTTTATTCCTGATACCGTCCCAGTGATGTAGCAAAATCCCAGACATGTTATGATGAAGAGGCCATATATATGAGGCCAACACCTGGAAATTCTCTGGAAATCTGTACAGTTGAGAGGTCTTTGTATGTCTGGCCATTGTTAACAGAGAGGATTGTGTAGCAGTGTAGTGTGCAAATGTTAGTTGGGCTGTGTAGGGAGTGAGGTAGATGTGTGTGTCATGGGTCCTTTTCTATCTGACTGTTTATGCTGCTCCAGTTTCTGGTGGTCTATCAGTTGTATATGCTTGAAGGGGCAGACTGAGACATGTCCCATACCAGGATTCCTACTACACTGTAACTTGTGGCAGTATATGTAGGGGTAGTGTGTGAGTGGCAAACAGGATATATTTATTCACACATCATTATACTGTAGTGTTCAATTGGTTTACTGATATGTCACTGTGACTGTGGTGCAATTGGTTGTGGGTATAAACTTTCACACAGGTGTCTGTTTTTCACTACTGTTACATCCCTGTAGTGCCTGATATATTTGCAAATGAATGTGTAATTCCCCATAGCTGATATGGAGTAGTGTTGTGTCATTCTGACTGTAGATTGGACGGTGCTTGGTGACATGCTTGGCAGCTCAGTGTAGTTTCCCTAATGCTATGCTATGTCCAGATATTCATAGGATGTCCAGTTGTCTGGCTCATATCTTTGGTCTGGTCCCCATATTTCTGTCAAATCAGTGGGATGATGTGCAGATTGAAGTCACTAACTAATGAGAAGCAATTGAGTCCCGGAATTATGATATTTCAGACAATATATGTTAAAACAGATGGTGTCACTGCAACAATTTTCTCAATTTATCTACTCAAGAATTTGAGATATGTCCCTATTGTTGTGCCTTGGTCCCCCCCAGTTTGTCAGGATTGGCCCAGATTTGTTGCACTAAGGGGTTCTGAGCATACCTCTCACATGTCCGGATTGTCACAGAATGTCCAGATTTTTGGATCATATTTTTGTTCATTTCCACAAATTATTTGTATGTTTCTGGTAAGTCACTGTGATGATCTGAAGATTTCTGTCAGTAAATAATGACATAAATTTCAGTGTCAGACCTCATATCCTTCGTAAACTGTATGCTGCAACAAGCCCTGTTACTCTAGCAACTTTCTAGTTTATAAGAGCCATATTTCAAATATGTCCCTATTTTTGGCCCATTGTTCACCCTTTTTGACAGCCTTTGTCCAGATTTCTTGCACTAAGAGGTTGAGAGGTATAGTTCTGAGGTATGGCTGCACTACATGTTATATACATATCTATCTATCTATCTATATATATATTTTACGTATATATGTTTATATATATATATATATATATATATATATATATATATATATATATATCTCCATATATATATATATATATATATATATATATATATATATATATATATATATATATATATATCTCCATATATATATATATATGTATATATATATATATATATATATATATATATATATATATATATATATATATATATATATATATATATATATATATATATATATATATGTGTGTGTGTGTATATTTACAAGGCCTGTTTGATTTCACAGAGTTTTTCCCTACTGTTGAATGACTCTACTGTATGAAATGTTTGAAAAAGCATCAGAAAGCATTACAGCTCAAATGGTGCAGTGGTACATTGCTCTGACTATAGTGTGCAGGGGCCTGGGTTAGAGAATTGGCTGGGCTGATTATTTTATTACTGGGCAGAATAAGGGCTGATGGAGTCAAAGTGATTAAGGCACTTTTAAGCAGTTGTAAGTGGGCTTGTGTGGGTTTGCTTAAAACTTAGCAATGCTAACAGACGGTTAAGTCCTCTTACCTTCACTTAACACCGCTTACTCCGGCTTACACCCACGCTAATTTTAATTAAAGAAAAGAAAAAAGTGTGATAGGAAAGTGGTAAAATGGGGCAAGCAGGGGGTAAAACATTAGGAAAACCAGCTAATGATGTGCAGGATGGGTATAGGAAAGGACCATAGCTCTATCTTTCCTCTGCAGCAACAGCTGTGAATAATGCGCAGAATATGGGGTTTACAGCCTCACACCTTACAGGGAGGGGTGTTGGTGACAGACATTAGTAGAATAATTTGTGGGTAGATTGATTACTTTCACTGTACATGGGGGGAAATGTAGAGCTATGTATGAGGCAATGATTTTTGTGTGGAACAGACGCCTTTTTTTTTTTTAGGTGAGAGTGGGATGTTGGGGAAGGGCTGTAGGTATGTATGGGGAGGTAGGTTTGGTAGGATAGGTAGCATTTGCAGACAGACAAGATACACAAGTCTGCAGACAGGGGCAGTATATGACATGAGGGGGCAAACACCTTGGACGGGGAGGGTGGTTGGGAATCAGAGGCCCATGAACCCCCAAATGGATACAGTGTGACCAAGGTCCCCACCTGCGGGCAGTCACCACTGCACCTTCATGGCCCCAAAAGTGGCTGTGCTGGGGGCTGGACAAGAGGGGCAGCGTGCCCCTCAAGGTGCACCAGGTGGCCCTGCATCTGGCACAGCTGCCCACCCAACTCAGAGCAGATGACGCTGCGCACTATACCCAGGAACATTCTGCAGATGATGGGCTCCTCTCTGTGCCTGCACCCAGGGGGGTGGGACCCATCCCCTGAGGTGGTTCCACTCAAAGATGGTGCATGACCAACGGAGGAGGATGTTCTGGGTTGGGTGCCCAATGTTCTAGGGCCCGGTACCATGGCCAGATGGGGGTGGGACAGGTGGATCCACCAGGATCTGCCTTCCCAAACATGTTATGGTGTTGTGGTTTTCCCAGTTATATTGGTTAGTCATGAACAACACATTGTAAAATTAGTTATAACAGCATGCATGGGTTTTCACATTAACCCTAACCAGCAGATTTACAGTTGCAGAGCAAACAGGACATGTGCATAAATGGATCAACAGTAAGCATTTTAACAGAATGCAAGTTACATTGACGGCAACAGGCCACCAATAATAGTATTTGAACAAGGTATGTTAATATGCAACCAATGAAATATATGAACAATAATAGAACACATATCCCAACAATAGGTTTTGACAACAACATACCCATAGTATATGAATAATAATTATTGATGCAGATGATGGGTGGTGTGAGAGAATAAAAAGTCCATTAACAACTGTCTCGGCTTCTATTTTTTACAACAGTACTGCTCAATACTCTACAGGTTGGCCCTCACTTTACATCTACCTATGGCCCATAGCTTCTGTGGCACATACATACCTGCTATTCTGTCAACCTGTAATGGTATAGGGCAGACTGGGTGAACTGTGGCTACTTTACTGGAGGGGACTTGTACATGTCAGGGTTACATACTTGACAAAGAGGGGGTACTCTGCAATGATGTTGTGTGAGTCTGCTACTAACATAGTTCACCTGGATTCCTATCTGTGTCCAAGGTGATTGTCAGCAGTAACGACTAGCCATGACAGCATGACACTTGTGAGACATGTATTGGGAAGAGGGCATGGTGTATGTACCTATCCTGCTGTCATTTGCAGGCATGGGGTTGGAAAGTAAGACAGTTTTGCATGGTGTATTGTTAAACCCTTAAAACAGCTAATACAAACATTTCATTATCTGTAAGTCCTATGGGGAAAATATCTGTTACCACCATCTGACTGTTTCTACAAATATTCAGGATTTTTTGAGTGTATATAGGCACATATCTCAGTACCACTCCCTGAATTCGAACCATGTCTGGGTGTGTTAAAATAAACTACAAGGTTGTTTCTCATCACACTGAGCTTCTGGGGAGCTGCTATCACTTGTTTGATGGTTTACTGCTTAATTCTCTGTGCGTTAGACAGTCTGACCTTGTAATCCTGAGATTTATGTATGACTCATAGTTACTGTACTGTGTAGTAATCCTTTGAAATTATACGATCTGGAAAGCAAAGGTTAACACAAGGCACTGCAGCAGGGGACACATTATACTACATTTGACATTTGTATTCAGGGGTCATATCTTAGTGCATAACGTATGTCATATTTCATGTATATCTTGACTTACAGCTACACATTCTACTGTCTTGCATAATAGCTGATTCTCAGAACAACTTCTATTAATTCATGCTGTCAAAGCAATATTTTCTGTGCAGAAACTGTACACATTCAATTTCTACAACAACATACCCAAATAAACTCAAAAGTTGGTGGTTTAAGTTTTTATTTTACTTATATGACACAGTGTTTTACTACTGCATATGCTGTAGATGACTATTAGTCTGGCAAACTTTTCTTTAATTGTTAGACACAGAATACAATAAACAATTTACTCCTTCTTATTTATTTCACTGTATACTGCATGGTAGATCTGTACTCACCAGCCTGTCAGTGCAGCCTTGTCAGTCTGTCCACATGGGTCTCAGCATTGCTAGCTCACTCCACTCCAGCTATAGGGGAGAAAACAAACACTATGCATACCTGTCTATCACATGCTCAGGCTAGAATTTGGTACAGCTATGTCTGGGATACTTACAAACTGCTGGAGCATGGCTATCCCGGGCATCTTGGATCCATTGGGCCAAGAACACTCCCTTCCTCCATTTTAGGTCGGCATAGTGATGCTGTACCTCCTCACCAGTTTGGGGGATGCCAGTGGCACTGGTGAGGTCACATGCCAGATGGTCCCAGGCTTCTGCTTTATAGTGTGAGCCCTGGCTGGCCCTGCAGTAGTCTGTCATCATGGTTTGCTACAAGGAGCCCAACTATGACTCTGGACTTCAAAATGCCCCAGTGCTGCACCCAAAAGTGTGAGTTCTCACCAACACCTGACAGTTCCTACTCAAAGAAAGTTACAACAGATTCTGGCTGTACTCCTGCCTGCACCATTTAAATAAGGCTATATTCCTGCCATTTGCCATCACTGGACCATTTTAAAAATGCTAAGTTCAGCTTAACAGTGCGCAAATCCAGTTAGCTGAGCTGAATGCTGTTTAGCATTCACATTTAAGCAATGCTTAAACCACCTAGGCATAGCTGAGCACTGCTAGCCATTACTTACTTTTCATTTAAAAAAAATATCATGATAATGACTTAATTAATCATTACTGACATATTAGTAAGTATATATGATTTACTTTACATGATGTCCCTCTATGTGCTTTCATTACATTACCATGGGGTTTGACTATAGTGTACAGGACACTTGTGCATACATGAGTGATTTCACATGTTATATAGGTTCATAGGTTCATAGGTTCATACTAGGCTATCTGCTCTAGGGCATTTATAAGCCTAGCCAGAGTGTGTTTGGCTTTCGCCACCCCTTGGAATGAGTTTACTGTGCCCTTTTTAAGGTTGTGTTTACTGTGCCTCTGTCTAGTAGTGACACAGAAGTGATCCCCGGGGTAAACCTACGATCTCCCATCCACTCCTTAAGATTTTTCTTGAAGAGAGTCAGTAAGGGGCTCTGCCTAACATGGACTGGGATTCTATTCCAGAGTGAAGAGCCTCTGGGTTATGAATCTGTCCCTCCAGCATGTCCTATTTATTTCTGTGCTGAGGTTCAAGTCACTCGATTGCATAGCTCTAAGGGATTTGGATTTTCTGAGGTGGAGCATGTCCATTAATTCTGGGTTGGACATGACTTTGTACGTCAGGCATAGATTGCCTCTGAGTAGGCGGTATGCAACTGAGTAGAGCTGGAGTTTCTTTAGCCGAGCAGCATATGGCATCTGTTTGAGTCCCACAATCCTCTTAGTCAGGTACTTTTGGGGTCTTTCTAGTTGCTGCAGGTGTCAGGTAAGGTACATCCCAAATGGGGCATTGTACTCAATTATGGGCCTGATGAGGGATGAGTAAAGGGGCACAATGACCTCCCTTGATCTAGATGTGAATCCTTTCATAACAAGGTGGGCTATATAGAAGGTCTTTCTAACCACTTTGGCAATGTGGTTGTCAAAGGAGAGATTACTATCAACTTGGGTCCCCGGGACCCTAATTACTTCTTCTGTACTCAATGGATTACCTCCTATGTGGTAATTTGTGGGCACTTTGTTTTTGCCAAAGGGTATAACTATACACTTTTTGGCATTTAGTTTAAGGCCATGGCTCTGGCACCAGGTTTCCGCCTCTATGAGACCACTTTTGGAGGATACTTGTGTCAGCTGGAGAGTCAATTATGGCGTCCAGTTTGGAGTCATCTGCGAACTTGGTAAGCCACAGTCCTCCTGTGTTAGCCTGTACCTCAGAAAAATATATTCTGAATAAGAGAGGTCCCAGGACTGAGCCCTGTGGGACGCCACTTGTAACTGGTTTAGAGTCTGACATGGCTCCAGCAATTCTGACCATGTGGGTTCTGTCCTTAAGCCAGTTTGCAACCCATCTTATGACATAGGGGTTTATATTTAGGCTGGAGAGTTTGTCTACAATGCCCGAGTGGGGTATTGTGTCAAAGGCTTTTGCGAGGTCTAGGTAGGCTGTGTGGACCACCTTACCCTCATCAATGGCCTTGGTGACTGTTTCAAAGAAATCTACCAGGTTCAGGAGGCAGGATCTGCCCTTGACAAAGCTGAATTGGGTAGGATCCAGTGTTTGTAGGCCCCCAATGTCTTTGTTTATGAGCTCCATGATGATCCTCTCCATAGCTTTGCAGACCAGGCTAGTCAGGCTATGGGGCGTAAGTTTCCAGGGTCCATAGAGGCACCTCCTCTGTGGAGTGGGACCACTGTTGCTGTACGCCATTTTTTGGGTGCATATCCTGTAGTAAGGCTAAGATTGAATAGCAGCTTTATGTGAGGGTATAGCTCTTCTTGGAGATCATGTAGCATGCAGCCCGGGACACTGTCCGGTCCCATTGATGCTGTGTTTTTTGCTTTGGAGAGGGCGGCTCTCATCTGGGCATCTGAGATGTCAGGGAGGCAACACTCTGCTGGGATAGATATTTGTCCTTCTGGCGGAGAGGGGGGAGTTTGCACTGAACCTGTCTGCCAGGATGTTGGCAATGTCTGAGGGTTTAGTGTATTTTTTGTTATTATGGACTAACTCTGAGCATATCTGGGAATTGCCACCCAGGTTTCTAACATAACTAAAGAAAGCCTTATGATTATCTTTTGTTGCTTGTGCAATTTTTCTCTCGAAAGTGGCCTTGGATGATTTTATGAGTGATCATAGTTTTTTGCTAGTACTGATCAGAGATGCCTTCGCTTTTATGGATTTTGCTCTTTCATGTAGTAGTTTCCTCCTTCTGTTGTATAGCTTATTTATGGCTGGGGTCCACCAGACAGGACGCCTGCCTTTGAGGGAATGCGTCTTGGTTTTATTTGGGATTGCATGATCCATGCATTCCTGAAGGTGTCCATAGAATGCATTTATAAAAGATTCAGTAGATAGGGCCATGGTTTCCACTGGCCTGGGGGCCTTGAAGGATTCCACTTTGGTTTTAAGAAGTGTAAAGTTAGCTTTTGAGAAGTTCCTCACTGTGGTCTTTTGTGCTGGGGGTGGGGGCGGGATGTGGATTTCTAGTGAGATTAATTAATGGTTGGTCCGATCTTACCAATGAGGGGTATACTTCTGGTATGGAACATTGTGTCCCCATGTTGGTGATGATCAGATTTAGTATGTTTTCCCCTCTTGTGAGAGCGGTGACCAATTGTTCCATAGCATTTGAGTTTATGAATTCTAGGAACTTCTGGGCCACGGTGTTGGGGCTTGAGTAATGCTCCCAGTCTATGTTTGGATAGTTGAAGTCCCCCAATATGATGGTGTTTGGAGAGACCTTCATATTCTCCATTGTCTTCAGGAAGGCCAAGTGGGGTTCCTGATTTTGAGAGGGTGGTTTGTAGCATGCTACAAACTGGGCAGATTTGCCCACTGTTAGTTGCACATGGATGGTCTCCAATGCATCGTGCAATGCCACTAACCTGGAGGTGTGGGTGTCCTTGATGAATATGGATACTCCCCCTCCTTTTGTGATTCGGTCTGAGTTTTGGGGCCGAAAAGCATGATATGAGGTATAATCTGGTAGTGCTGGGGTGCTTTCTGGAGCCTTGAACCAGGTTTCTGTCACTGCACAGACATCGATGTTCTCCATACTGAGGAGGGCTTTGAGATCTTGCATCTTGAGGTTTAGACTTCTGGCATTGAGCAGCATTACCCTTAGTTTCTTTCTACTTGTGTTGTCTAAGAAGGTGGGTTTGTCTTTTGAGCCTTGCCTAAAAAAGGCACTATGGGGGTGGCAAGAGCATTTGCCAATATCTGAAAGCCAGGGGTGACATGTGCAAGCTGTCCCTTGCAAAGCAACGTGGCTTGTCGAGCATGTCATCCCAGGCAGACAGATACTGGATCCCCTTTGAATGACACCAATACTTAAGCCAATTGTTGAAATTGATCATTTTGTCTTTATACCATCATTCTTGGTGAGGGTAAGATGCTGCTCAAGGTCAGGGTCATACCAGCCTTTGCTATATGATCAGAGAGCTCCTCTATGTCTCTTTTCATGTAGTCCAGGGAGGTACATCTCAGATCATTCACACCAGCATGGACAATGACTGAGTAATATTTCTACTTGCTTTGGAGTGACCTGAGTGCTTGTGTTATGTGGTGGATTCTAGCTCCCAACAGGCAGCTCACTGTGACCTTTTCTTTGTTCAGCCTGGTGAGCGGGACGTCAGTGTGCCTGACTATAGAGTCACCTATTACAAGTGTATCAGGTATGTTGTTAAGCCTTAAGGGCTGTGGCTGTTTGGCACACTGACTTTGTGAGCTATGTGTTGCCTGTGTTTTGTTTTGGGGTAGCGGTTGCTTGGGTGACTGCTTTGGAGGTCTCTGCTGTTTTGGCAGATTTTTATTTAGAGCCTCCGAGTATGTTTTTTTGTGTGTTTATGTGTTTGGTCTGCAGTTGTGGGAGGACTACGTGAGACTGGATTTGTGGTGTGTGTGGTTACCTTCCCCTCCTGACTGGTTACGCCAGTACTGAGTCGAGAGAGCTCAGCCTCCAGTTTGGCTATATGGTTGCATCTCTCACATATATTTGTACTTGTTGGGAGGAGGAGAGGGTTGTCTGTGTACTTCTACTTGAGGCAGTTGTAACTTTGCCTCAAGATTCCCAGATTCACCAGCTGGACTGGAGAGGAAACCAGTAACTGACCTTTGGACCTGCTAGAATAGTATAGGGAACTCCTTTGCAACTGAACCAGAAAGGTCCAATAGGGGATAAAGTACTCAAGGGGAGTATATGAAGATGTAGTGCTTATTTAGATTATTAGTGCTTAACTTATAGAAATTGCTTATATGAGCAAGTGCAGGGTTTTAGATTTAGAATAGAGTGTTTAATTTGAGAGTTAGAGCAGTTCCAAGGGAAAAAGTGAAGAGTAGACTTTGTGGAGCCAGGAATAGTTTAATCCTGATTAACCAGCGCTGCCCGATGTGCAAAATCCCACAAAGCTGCACTAAGCAATTTTTATACCAGGGAGAACAAAAGGATAGAAATTAGCGCAATATGGCCAATGAGCTACAAGTTGCTGGGCTGGGACCACTTGTACAGGGGCAGATAGGCTGCTCAGAGTTCACTTTCTCACAGTGAACAAGGAAGCCACCTAACTATTCAAGTATGATATGGGCAACACAGGAACCTTAACCACAGTCCTGGATTCAGCAAAGCCTGAAAACCAGACTAGACTAGTACAGAAAGGCAGGAAAGCAGGGAGATTATTTTTTTGTATTTTTTCTTTTTTCACAGATAAAAGAAATGCAGCAACTTAAATAACTCTAAATACACAGAGGAGGCTAGCGTACTTGAGTGCGTAGCCTACAACTATGTTGCAGATATACAAGCAAAAATGACAAACAGTAACTTTTTAAAGTGCAACAATGAATTTTAAGAACAGTAAGCGATGCAGATATCAGTAGGGTTCCACAGAAGCACTGAATAACTGCGTTTTTGGCAGAATTAGCATTTCAGGGATACAACAAGAAAGAATCAATACTTAAACACTTCCAAAGTCTCTCTTTGTCTCTGGGCCACTTGTAGGACTCTGCAGGGCACCACAAGGAGCTTTGCTGAGCTGTATACAAGCGCAAAAACTGCGCTAAGTGATTTTTATACCAAGGAGAACAAAAGGATAGAAATTAGCCCAATATGGCCAATGAGCTACAAGTTGCTGGCTGGAATCACTCGTACAAGGAAAGATAGGCTGCTCAGAGTTCCCTCCCTCACAGTGAACAAGGAAGCCACCTAACTGTTCAAGTATGATATGGGCAACACAGGAACCTTAACCACAGTCCTGGATTCAGCAAAGCCTGAAAACCGGACTAGACTAGTACAGAAAGGTGGGAAAGCAGGGACATTATTTTTTTCTTTTTTTTTTCTTTTTTCACAGATAACAGAAATGCAGCAACTTAAATAACTCTAAATACACAGAGGAGGCTAGCGCACTTGAGTGTGTAGCCTACAACTATGTTACAGATATACAAGCAAAACCGACAAACAGGAACTTTTTAAAATGCAACAATGAATTTTAAGTACAGTAAGCGATGCAGATATCAGTAGGGTTCCACAGAAGCACTGAATAACCGCGTTTTCAGCGGAATTAGCATTTCAGGGATACAACAAGAAAGAATCAATACTTAAACACTTCCAAAGTCTCTCTTTGTCTCTCAGCCGCTTGTAGGACTCTGCAGGGCACCACAAGGAGCTTTGCTGAGCTGTATACAAGTGCAAAAACCGTGCTAAGCGATTTTTATACCAGGGAGAACAAAAGGATAGAAATTAGCCCAATATGGCCAATGAACTACAAGTTGCTGGGCTGGGATCACTCATACAGGGACAGATAGGCTGCTCAGAGTTCCCTCTCTCACAGTGAATAAGGAAGCCACCTAACTATTCAAGTATGATATGGGCAACACAGGAGCCTTAACCACAATCCTGGATTCAGCAAAGCCTGAAAACCAGACTAGACTAGTACAGAAAGGCAGGAAAGCAGGGAGATTATTTTTTTGTATTTTTTTTTTCTTTTTTCACAGATAACAGAAATGCAGCAACTTAAGTAACTCTAAATACACAGAGGAGGCTAGCGCACTTATGTTACAGATATACAAGCAAAAACGACAAACAGTAACTTTTTAAAGTGCAACAATGAATGATAAGTACAGTAAGTGATGCAGATATCAGTAGGGTTCCACAGAAGCACTGAATAACCGCGTTTTCAGCGGAATTAGCGTTTCATGGATTCAACAAAAAAGAATCAATACTTAAACACTTCGAAAGTCTCTTTTTGTCTCTCGGCCGCTTGTAGGACTCTGCAGGGCACAATGAGGAGCTTTGCTGAGCTGTATACAAGCACAAAAGCCACTCTAAGTGATTTTTATACCAGGGAGAACAAAAGGAAAGAAATTAGCCCAATATGGCCAATGAGCTTCAAGTTGCTGGGCTGGGACCACTCGTACAGGGACTGATAGGCTGCTCAGAGTTCCCTCTCTCACAGTGAACAAGGAAGCCACCTAACTATTCAAGCATGATATGGGCAACACAGGAACCTTAACCACAGTCCTGGATTCAGCAAAGCCTGAAAACCAGACTAGACTAGTACAAAAAGGCGGAAAAGCAGGGAGATTATTTTTTTGTATTTTTTTCTTTTTTCACAGATAACAGAAATGCAGCAACTTAAATAACTCTAAATACACAGAGGAGGCTAGTGCACTTGAGTGCGTAGCCTACAACTATGTTACAGATGTACAAGCAGAAACGACAAACAGTAATTTTTAAAGTGCAACAATGAATTTTCAGTACAGTAAGTGATGCAGATATCAGTAGGGTTCCACAGAAGCACTGAATAACCGCGTTTTTGGCGGGAATAGCGTTTCAGGGATACAACAAGAAAGAATCAATACTTAAACACTTCCAAAGTCTCTCTTTGTCTCTCGGCCGCTTGTAGGACTCTGCAGGGCACCACTAGGAGCTTTGCTGAGCTGTATACAAGCGCAAAAACTGTGCTAAGTGATTTTTATACCATGGAGAACAAAAGGATAGAAATTAGCCCAATATGGCCAATGAGCTACAAGTTGCTGGGCTGGGACCACTCGTACAGGGACAGATAGGCTGCTCAGAGTTCCCTCTCTCACAGTGAACAAGGAAGCCACCTAACTATTCAAGTATGATATGGGCAGCACAGGAACCTTAACCACAGTCCTGGATTCAGCAAAGCCTGAAAACCAGACTAGACTAGTACAGAAAGGCGGGAACGCAGCGTGATTATTTTTTTTGTATTTTTTCTTTTTTCACAGATAACAGAAATGCAGCAACTTAAATAACTCTAACTACACAGAGGAGGCTAGTGCACTTGAGTGCGTAGCCTACAACTATGTTACAGATATACAAGCAGAAACGACAAACGGTAATTTTTAAAGTGCAACAATGAATTTTCAGTACAGTAAGCGATGCAGATATCAGTAGGGTTCCAGAGAAGCACTGAATAACCGCGTTTTCGGCGGGATTAGCGTTTTAGGGATACAACAAGAAAGAATCAATACTTAAACACTTCCAAAGTCTCTCTTTGTCTCTCGGCCGCTTGTAGGACTCTGCAGGGCACCACGAGGAGCTTTGCTGAGCTGTATACAAGCGCAAAAACTGTGCTAAGCGATTTTTATACCATGGAGAACAAAAGGATAGAAATTAGCCCAATATGGCCAATGAGCTACAAGTTGCTGGGCTGGGACCACTCGTACAGGGACAGATAGGCTGCTCAGAGTTCCCTCTCTCACAGTGAACAAGGAAGCCACCTAACTATTCAAGTATGATATGGGCAGCACAGGAACCTTAACCACAGTCCTGGATTCAGCAAAGCCTGAAAACTGGACTAGACTAGTACAGAAAGGCGGGAAAGCAGCGAGATTATTTTTTTGTATTTTTTCTTTTTTCTTTTTTCACAGATAACAGAAATGCAGCAGCTTAAATATCTCTAACTACACAGAGGAGGCTAGCGCACTTGAGTGCGTAGCCTACAACTATGTTACAGATATACAAGCAAAAACGACAAACAGTAACTTTTTAAAGTGCAACAATGAATTTTAAGTACAGTAAGCGATGCAGATATCAGTAGGGTTCCACAGAAGCACCGAATAACCGCGTTTTCGACGGAATTAGCGTTTCAGGGATACAGCAAGAAAGAATCAATACTTAAACACTTCCAAAGTCTCTCTCTTTGTCTCTCGGCTGCTTGTAGGACTCTGCAGGGCACCATGAGGAGCTTTGCTGAGCTGTATACAAGCACAAAAACTGCGCTAAGCGATTTTTATACCAGGGAGAACAAAAGGATAGAAATTAGCCCAATATGGCCAATGAGCTACAAGTTGCTGGGATGGGACCACTCGTACAGGGACAGATAGGCTGCTCAGAGTTCCCTCTCTCACAGTGAACAAGGAAGCCACCTAACTATTCAAGTATGATATGGGCAGCACAGGAACCTTAACCACAGTCCTGGATTCAGCAAAGCCTGAAAACCGGACTAGACTAGTACAGAAAGGCAGGAAAGCAGCGAGATTATTTTTTGTATTTTTTCTTTTTTCACAGATAACAGAAATGCAGCAACTTAAATAACTCTAACTACACAGAGGAGGCTAGTGCACTTGAGTGCGTAGCCTACAACTATGTTACAGATATACAAGCAGAAATGACAAACAGTAATTTTTAAAGTGCAACAATGAATTTTCAGTACAGTAAGCGATGCAGATATCAGTAGGGTTCCACAGAAGCACTGAATAACCACGTTTTCGGCGGGATTAGCATTTCAGGGATAAAACAAGAAAGAATCAATACTTAAACACTTCCAAAGTCTCTCTTTGTCTCTCGGCCACTTGTAGGACTCTGCAGGGCACCACAAGGAGCTTTGCTGAGCTGTATACAAGCGGAAAAACTGTGCTAAGCGATTTTTATACCATGGAGAACAAAAGGATAGAAATTAGCCCAATATGGCCAATGAGCTACAAGTTGCTGGGCTGGGACCACTCGTACAGGGACAGATAGGCTGCTCAGAGTTCCCTCTCTCACAGTGAACAAGGAAGCCACCTAACTATTCAAGTATGATATGGGCAGCACAGGAACCTTAACCACAGTCCTGGATTCAGCAAAGCCTAAAAACCGGACTAGACTAGTACAGAAAGGCGGGAAAGCAGCGAGATTATTTTTTTGTATTTTTTCTTTTTTCACAGATAACAGAAATGCAGCAACTTAAATATCTCTATCTACACAGAGGAGGCTAGCGCACTTGAGTGCGTAGCCTACAACTATGTTACAGATATACAAGCAAAAACGACAAACAGTAACTTTTTAAAGTGCAACAATGAATTTTAAGTACAGTAAGCGATGCAGATATCAGTAGGGTTCCACAGAAGCACCGAATAACCGCGTTTTCGACGGAATTAGCGTTTCAGGGATACAGCAGGAAAGAATCAATACTTAAACACTTCCAAAGTCTCTCTCTTTGTCTCTCGGCTGCTTGTAGGACTCTGCAGGGCACCATGAGGAGCTTTGCTGAGCTGTATACAAGCACAAAAACTGCACTAAGCGATTTTTATACCAGGGAGAACAAAAGGATAGAAATTAGCCTAATATGGCCAATGAGCTACAAGTTGCTGGGCTGGGACCACTCATACAGGGACAGATAGGCTGCTCAGAGTTCCCTCTCTCACAGTGAACAAGGAAGCCACCTAACTATTCAGGCATGATATGGGCAACACAGGAACCTTAACCACAGTCCTGGATTCAGCAAAGCCTGAAAACCAGACTAGACTAGTACAGAAAGGTGGGAAAGCAGGGACATTATTTTTTTGTATTTTTTTCTTTTTTCACAGATAACAGAAATGCAGCAACTTAAATAACTCTGAATACACAGAGGAGGCTAGCACACTTGAGTGCGTAGCCTACAACTATGTTACAGATATACAAGCAAAAACGACAACAGTAACTTTTTAAAGTGCAACAATGAATTTTAAGTACAGTAAGCAATGCAGATATCAGTAGGGTTCCACATAAGCACTGAATAACCGTGTTTTCGGCGGAATTAGCGTTTCAGGGATACAACAAGAAAGAATCAATACTTAAACACTTCCAAAGTCTCTCTTTGTCTCTCGGCTGCTTGTAGGACTCTGCACGGCCTTGTAGAATGCACTCATACTTGAATTTTAGACCAGCTACACTACCCTGGTTGACAAATATCAGTTACTACATAATTTAAAATAAAAGTAACAATGTAACACTGCTTTCCCATGTAAAAATAAAGTGCCTGTCTTAGTATTTGAACTGTGAACACCTGCATGCAAAACGGGGACTATAACCACTACACTATCTCAGTGTGAAGACTTTAGCTGATTATTTTTATTTATCTTCTATGGGATGTTTAAGCAATGTTGAGCAGAAGGACATAATGCACACACCTGCTCAGCTATGCTTAAACATACGTTAGAATGGTAAAAAAAAGAAATGCAGTAAACCCACTTTATTTACATGTATCTGTATTCCTTGTCAGTCACAGTAAGGGAAATTATAAATGTTCATAGGTTCATACTAGGCTATCTGCCCTGGGGCATTTACAAGCCTAGCCAGAGTTGTTTGGCTTATGCCCCCTTTGAATTGAGTTTATTGTGCCCTTTTTAAGGTTAGATTACTGTGCCTCTGTCCAGCAGTGACACAGAAGTAATCCCAGGGTTAAACCTACAATCGCCCATCCACTCGTCAAGATTCCTCTTGAAGATGGTCAGTGAGGGGCACTGCCTAACAATGACTGGGATTTTATTCCAGAGTGAGGGGAGCCTCTGGTTTATGAATCTGTCCCTTCAGCATGTCCTGTTTATTTCTGTGCTGAGGTTTAAGTCCTTCGAGCGCGTAGCTCTAAGGGATTTGGATTTACTGAGGTGAAGCATGTCCATTAATTCCGGGTTGGACATAGCTTTATACGTCAGGCATAGGTCGCCTCTAAGTAGGTGGTATGCAACTGAGTAGAGATGGAGTTTCTTTAACCGAGCAGTGTATGGCAACTGTTTGAGCCCCTTAATCCTCTTTGTGAGGTACTTTTGGGGTCTTTCAAGTTGCTGCAGGTGTCGGGTTAGGTACATCCCAAATGAGGCATTGTATTCTATTATGGGCCTAATGAGGGATGAATAAAGGGGTATGATGACCTCCCTTGATCTAGATGTGAATCCTTTCATGATAAGGTGGGCTATATAGAAGGTCCTTCTAACCACTTTGGCAATGTGGTTGTCAAAGGAGAGATTACTATCAACTTGGGTACCCAGATCCATAATTACTTCTTCCGTACTTAATGGATTACCACCTATGTGGTAATTTGTGGGCACTTTGTTTTTGCCAAAGGGTATGACTATACACTTTTTAGCGTTTACCTTCAGGCCATGGCTCTCACACCAGTTGTCCGTATCTGTGAGACCCTTTTGGAGGATGCTTGTATCAGCTGGAGAGTGAATTATGGCTCCCAGTTTGCAGTCATCTGCAAACTTGGTCAGCCACAGTCCTCCCATGTTAGCCTGTACCTCAGAAAAATATATACCGAATAAGAGAGGTCCCAGGACTGAGCCTTGTGGGATGCCACTTGTAACTGGTTTCGAGTCTGACATGGCTCCAGCAATCCTGACCATGTGGGTTCTGCCTTTGAGGCAGTTTGCAACCCATCTTGTGATGTAGGGGTTTATATTTAAGCTGGAGAGCTTATCTATGATGCCCGAGTGGGGTACTGTGTCGAAGGCTTTTGCGAGGTCAAGGTAGGCTGTGTGGACTACCTTCCCTTCATCTATGGCCTTGGTAACTGTTTCAAAGAAATTGACCAGGTTTAAGAGGCAGGATCTGCCCTTGACAAAGCTGAATTAGGTAGGATCCAGTGTCTGTAGGTCCCCAATGTCATTGTTAATGAGTTCCATGATGATCCTTTCCATAGCTTTGCAGACCAGGCTAGTCAGGCTTATGGGGCGATAGTTTCCAGGGTCCGTAGAGGCACCACCTTTGTGGAGTGGGACCACTGTTGCTGTACGCCATTCTTTGGGTACATATCCTGTAGTAAGGCTGAGGTTGAATAGCAGCTTTACATGAGGGTTTAGTTCTTCTTGTAGTTCATGTAGGACACAACCTGGGACACCATCTGGTCCCATTGATGCTGCGTTTTTTGCTTTGGAGAGGGCGGCTTTCACCTGAGCATTTGTGATGTTTGGGGGGCAGAACTCTGCTGAGATAGTTATTTGCCCTTTTGGGGGGGATGTGGGGAGAGGTTTGCACTGAACCTGTCTGCCAGGATGTTAGCAATATCTGTGGGTTCAGTGTATTTTATGTCATTTTGGATTAACTCTGAGCAAATCTGGGAGTTGCCTCCCAAGTTCCTAACATAACTAAAGAAAGCCTTGTGATTATCTTTAGTATCCTGTGCTATTTTTATCTCGAAGCTGGCCTTGGAGGATTTTATGAGGGATCGTAGTTTTTTGCTAGTACTGATCAGAGATGCCTTCCCTTTTTGGGACTTTGCTCTGTCATGTAGTAGCTTCTTCCTTCTGTTGTACAGCCTATTTATGGCTAGGGTCCACCAGACTGGACGCCTGCCTTTGGAAGATTGGGTCTTGGTTTTGTTTGGGATAGCATGATCCATGCATTCCTGGAGATGTCCATAGAATGTGTTTATAAAGGATTCTGCCATTTGGGCCGTAGTTTCCACTGGCCCAGGGGCCTTGAAGGATTCCACCTCGGTTTTGAGAGGTATGAAATTCACTTTTGAGAAGTTTTTCACTGTGGTTTTCTGGGCTGGGGGTGGGGTTGGGATGTGGATATCCAGTGAGATTAGTTTGTGGTCCAATCTTACCAATGAGGAGTATACCTCTGGTATGGAGCATAGAGTCCCCATGTTGGTGATGACCAAGTCCAGTATGTTTTCCCCTCTTGTGGGGGTGGTGATTAGTTGTTCCATAGCATTTGAGTTTATAAATTCTAGGAAGCTTTGGGCTAGGGTGTTGGGGCTTGAGTAATGCTCCCAGTCTATGTTTGGGTAGTTGAAGTCACCCAATATAATGGTGTTTGGAGAGATCTTCATATTCTCCAGCATTCTCAGGAAAGCCAAGTGGGATTCCTGATTTTGAGAGGGTGGTCTGTAACATGCTACAAACTGAAGGGCAGTTTTGCCCACTGTTAGTTGCACATGGATGGTTTCCGATGCTTCATGCAGTTCCACTAACCTGGAGGTGTGGGTATCTTTGATGAATATGGATACTCTTCCTCCTTTTGTGGTTTGGTCTGAGTTTTGGGGCCAAAAAGTATGATATGAGGTATAACCTGGTAGTGCTGGGGTGCTCTCTGGAGCCTTGAACCAGGTTTCGGTCACTGCACATATATCGATGTTCTCCATACTGAGGAGGGTTTCATACAGGGAAACATAGGGACAGATTTTTATGTGGTTTTCTAGCAAACCATTGGCAAATCACTCTGGGTTTAAGTCAGATCATAATGACAGACATTTGGGTTTCAGACTTCATACCCTTCAGGAAATCTGTGCTAATGCAAACCTTTTATTCTATCAACTTTCTGGGTTTGTAAGTGCAGTATTTAAAAATAGTCCCTATTTTTGGGCCTTTGTCACCCCATTATTTATGGCTTTGTACAGCTTTCTTTCTCTAGGAGGTTGAGCAGTATGTGAGGCAGGCATCTGGGTATTCTGCGGAAACCTGTACAGTTGAGGGGTATGGCCGTATGTCACTTTTACAATGGCAGACATTTGGCTTTCAGTCTTCATACTCTTCAGGAAATCTGTGCTAATGCAAACCTTTTATTCTATCACATTTCTGGATTTGTAAGTGCAATATTTAAAAACTGTCCCTATTTTTGGGCCTTTGTCCCCCCATTATTTATGGATTTGTACAGCTTTCTTGCACTAGGAAGTTGAGAGGTATGTGAGACAGGCATTTGGACATTCTGCAGAAAAATGTACAGTTGAGGAGTATGGCCGTATGGAAGTTTGACAATGTAAGGAGTGTGTGACAATACCTGTCACATATACCCCCCGGCATTGCTTCCTATCTGGACTTCCTGCTTTCAGTGTCCATGGACATTGAAAGTGCTTGCAAAGAGCTATACAGCATTTTGACAATGCAGGAGGTGTGTGACAGAACCTGTCACACACTCCCTGCATTACTTTCTTGCTCCCCTATCTATTTCAGTGTCCGCAGACACTGTTTTACTAATTTTATTTCATTTCAGTGTCTGCAAACACTGAAATACTTTTAAAAAGTGCCATACAGCACTTTCTGAGTGCAGGGGGCATATTAGATTTGCGTGCACTACCTAAACATGCCCCCTGCACTCAGTAGTGTTCTGTTTAGCCTTAGCAGCAGCGAGCCTTCATGAATTTGCAAGGTGCACTGCTGTTAAACTAAGGGTAAATGGACATGGTTCACTCCGTGCAGGAATAGCACTATTCCTTCACGGAGTTTATTGAATCCAGGGAGTTAGTGATCTGCCTCCAAGGGTTTTTTTCCTTTGTGAAATTATTTTATTCAAGGGAAAGAAAATACCTTTTTTTAAAGAAAGAGTAATGGGAAAAGTGCAATGCAGTAAAAACATGTGCAAGTTAAATGGAAGGAGTACATTGTGTACTGAATTGCACTTGTTACTTGTCCTACAGAGGGGCACTAAAATAAATTTGAAGTATAGGATCCAGAAACATATGAGATGTAGAGAATAATGCAGCCAACTCTGTAGCCATACATTTTAATGATAAATTTGGTAGTGATAGTTTGACAGAGTCTCTTTGAGAACAAGATATTAATTTTAGTAAAGAAAAAACTTTGAAACAACAATTTGAATATGAAGAAAGCAGTTTATATTTTAGAATATAATACTACACAACATTTAATATCATAACTGCTTTAAAAGTAGATAATGAAAACTGAATGCGATTACATTTTGTACAAGTCTTGTACTTTACAGTATGTGATTGTGCCTCATGCATGGATTGCTGTCACAAGTGCATCCTGTTAAGTGTGTATAATAATATGGAAACATTTATGCATATTTATAGTTGTGGTACTCAGGAAGTGCATTTTATTTTATAACTACACGCATGCCTAGACAGAGGCATCAGTGAAAAGTGATTCCTAGCTGTTATAGAAGGGTATTTTATAATGGATATACCTGCTTTAGCATACTAAGACAGCATATTGGTAGAATAGCGAAGGACATCTCACCAGTGTAAGAAATTTAAATAGAAAACATAGTAAAGCAAAGTTACCATTTGCCATCTTCCTGCTACCACTGTATATTGCCTTAATGGTGACTTTCTTTTCAAATGCCTTTACAACCCCCAAGCGTGCAAGCCCAGAGATTCTTGGATTTTGTAAATACAAACACCATAGACTACTAGGGGTGCAAGCATACTGGCTCTGGTACTTACAAATATGGGAGAAGGCTGCACCACCCTCTCTAGTAGGGTTAGGCCATAAAGCTGTCTCCAAACCAGGAGAACACAGATGCATATGCAGAACTGTACAGAGAAACCCTGTATAATCAGGTCTATATTATATAAGCAAACACAATGAATTGTGAACACTATATAATCGACCCACAATCCCCGAAAACCCAAAATGTTGAACACATGGATCAGCGATTTTTTTTTTCCCGCTAAAATAATAGGGACCCATATAATCATGTTTACAGATGTATTGAGACAGCTGTGTTACCAGAAACAAACCCAGGGGAAAAAAAAACAAGCCATCCTGGTAGAATACAAACATTTCACCCCCCCATGAGTGGACCCAATGATGAGAGATCTGGGTACTCATATAGATAGTAATCTAAACTTTGACTACCGTGTATCCACAATGGTGAGGAAATCCTTCTATGTGGCTCAGTTTATAAGTAAGGGCACAGCATCCAGTTTTAAGAATGACATAGTTCCATTGTACTCAGCCCTCATCAGACTAATAATAAAGTGCAATGCACCCTTTGGTGTGTACCTCACCAGACACCTGCAACAGCTGAAGCATCCTCAGAGGTTACTCACAAAAAAAAATGCAGGGCATGAGTAACAAGCCATACATGGACCGATTAAAAGCCCTATCACTGCATTCATTTTCCTACAAATTATGGAGGGTGATCTGTGACTGACCTACAAGGCAGCCTCTGACCCACCCTGATGGAAATGTTGCATATTTGCAGAATTAACTACATGAAGGTTATCCACTCCGAAGATGTACACCTGATCTGTGATATGAATAGATTATGCTGGAGGGAGAGATATGGCTCCTAGCGATTGCCCCTCTTTGAGAATAAGCTTCCTATTCATGTGAAGCAGAGCCCTTGCCTTACGATCTTTGAGTGCAATCTAGGCCAATGGATGGGAAATCACAAATTCACTCCTGGGGTGGTGCCCATTTCCCTTATGGATAGAGACAGTCTGTTAAAAATAGTGAAAAGTCTGCTTTGCTTGCTGACCAAGTTATCTTTATCCTAGGGATAGAAAATTAGGCAAAATCTGGGTAAAACTGGCTAGACTTGTAAGGACTCTTGAGCTGTTAGCCTACTAAACTCCTATGAACCTATAAACCTATGAAACATCCACTGACTGTACAACAAAAAGAAAAAAGTCGTAGCTAAAATTAGGAAGTGCAGTGCCCTGCAGGATATAAACTCTCTCATCAGGCTAAACAAACAACTAAGAGGCAAATTAAGTCTACCAAAGCCAATTTTAAGATAAAGATAACCTACCAGGCCAAGAAAAATCAAAGGGCATTCTTTAGATATGCCCAAATCCTCAAAAGTGGTATACAGCAGTGCACAGAACTGGTTGTTAATGTCCACTTACATGGAGGGGGAAGATATAACAAATTTACCAGCTGACAAATGCAACTTCAATTTTACCTCCCCCCACCCCTCCCTCCAATGACCCTCTGGTAATACTATTAAGTATAAACCCAACTATTACTAAGGGAGCTGGTCCTAAATGCACTCTCTAAGGCTAAGACCACTGAATCAATGCATTCCGATAATATCCCAAGATGCCTCCTAAATAGCCTGAAGCATGCCTTATTTGGACTTCTGGAGTCACTATTAACCATAGCCATAAGACAGGTTTTATTCCATGTGAAAAGAGGACTGCAGCAGTCATCACTATGCACAAAAGCAGTCCATCAATGTAGCCTGGGGACTACAGACCCATAAGTCTGACTAGTCTCGTATGCAAAGCCATGTAAAGAATTATCATGGATATAATTAATAATGATATAGAAAACTTTCATACACTGGATCCAACCCAGTTTGGCTTTGTAAAAGCAGATCATGTCTGCTTAACCTGGTAGACTTCTTTTACAACATTACCAAGGCAATGGATGAAGGCAAAATTATGCATACTGTCTACTTTCACCTGGTTAAGGCATTTGATACAATACTCCACTCAGGCATTGTAAACAAACTCATGGAATTAGGCATTAACTCATATGTTACATGCTGGATAGGCAGCTGGCTCTCAGTTAGGACCCTGGAAGTTAGGATAAGGGAGATCACCTTCACAAAGAGGCTGGTCACTAATGGAGTCCCTCAGGCCTCTGTGCTCGGCCTATTCTTTTTTGGCATTCACTTTTTGGATGTCAAGCCGATGTCAAAGGCTTCTGGCAGATCAGGTTTACAGATAACTGTGAACTAGCAGCACTTATACAATCCCTTTAGGACACTAACATACTCCATGAAGGACTAACACAGACAAAAGACTGGTGCCAAAGGCACAGCTTAAAATTCAGTGCCAAGAAATGCATAATAGTACCCTTTGAAAAGTCAGCCACCCTAGGAAACTACATCATTGATAACACACCCCTAATTGTAGACCCAGAAGTCAGGAATTCAAGGACATAGGTGAACCTGTTTTTTGACCAACATATGTGCAAATATTTTAGTCTCTAAGGCTGCCCTTTCTGCCATTTTCTGTAGAGTCTTTATTCTGAAGCTTGACTGTGAAAATGAAAATATACAGTATATTGTTCATGTATATGAATATAGAGCTTTTCTCCCTGGGCATCTGCTATAAAAGGGTATTTATCCCAGTTAGAATTTCTGTGTCATCAAAGCTACACAAGTAAATAAATAAATAAATAAATAAATACTCCATTTTTCTTCTGGTCTGAGGTTTCTAACTGCTCCCTTTTATCTTCTCTTTTAGTGCATCCTTTATGCAAATCAGTCAGACAGACATTTCTTCCACACACAGCCTACTGAGCTAGAAGATGTAAGGCAAATTTCTCTACACCAGCTACCCACCAAATAGCAATTGCCAGCTTCAAGATTAGCTACTGTGTACGTGTAACATTATAAAATGTTAAAAGTAGCATTTAGAAGGCAATCTGTAAAGGTCGAGGATATCATTAAATTTTAGTGTTAGGAAAACCAGAAATGACAATAGCTCACTGCATTCTTAGCTAGATGCTGTATTCTAACAATCCTCTTTTTCTCTGCCCCTAACATATCTTGCCAAACAGGACAGAGTTATCACCCTTTCATACCTACCAATTCCACTTCTTAAGCCCAGTAGTTAGCCCTGTCAGGATCTTTCTCATTTCATTTTCATTACTGAATATATAATTAGCTCTTCTTCAACTGCTCGACTACTCTTTCAGACAAATAATTCTTCACATTTCTCCAATCCCAGATTTCTTCACTCCTAACAGTTTGTAAAATACACTTGCTTGCTTTTGTGAAAGTAAGCGCTGATTGTCTCTGCAATGAAAGACACCACCTTTGGTGGGTTGGCCCCAGTCTGTTCACCCTTGCTATGCTTGGGCTCACTTTGCTGACCTACCCTCATTTCCTATTAACCTCCACCTACTCTACATTTAGACTCTCCAAGCTCAAGCTACATGCCATACAACCAACAGAAACCACCCTTCAATTAATTACTCTTATCAAATCAAATTTTATCATCCGATGCCGCATCTTTCTCACTCTCTCTCTCTCTCTCTCTCTGCAAAACAGAGCCTTCAAACAGACCTAACATCATGCTCTGTGCAATACAAACTTGCGGACTGCAGATCCAAATGAACAGCAAAGAAGTCCAAACACAAGTGTTGGCGATAAATACTCCGAAATCCAAACCCAAATAGTAAATCCACATGGAAAATTGCGAATAAGCCAAAATAAAACAACTTTATTGCTATACATAGAGTTAAGCGCTTTTCGTCCCACTATATTGTGGGACTTCTTCAGACAAACAAGAACAAGATGCTGAAAGCATTTAAATAACTAATTTGGCGCCAAAAATGTAAGCGCCGTAACCCATTAATTGTCAATGTTTATATATAATTAGTAGTTTTAGTACATTGCACTAGATTAGAACAATGTTACAGTTATAAAGGTTTGATCGTTTACTGTTGCTGGGTTACGGCGCTTACATTTTTGGTGCCAAATTAGTTATTTAAATACTTTCAGCATCTTGTTCTTGTTTGTCTGAAGAAGTCCCACAATATAGTGGGATGAAAAGCGCTTAACTCTATGTATAGCAATAAAGTTGTTTTATTTTGGCTTATTCATGATTTTCCATGTGGATTTACTATTTGGGTTTGGAGTTTGGAGTATTTATTGCCCACACTTGTGTTTGGACTTCTTTGCTGTTCGTTTGGATCTGCAGTCTGCAAGTTTGTAGTCTCCATCATGCTCTGTGCACTCAGCTCTAGCAAAAGCCATTCTATTTAGTGCAAATTCAAAAGAAAGCAACATATTTCTTTCACTGCCTATCATTGTAACTTTTCTCTAACTCTGCAACTCACTTATAACTCTCAAGTATACAAAGGTCACCACCAAAGATGCAAAAAAATAAGCAGTCACAGTACCTGCCTACAGTCCCATCCAACAATTTCCTGTTTCCAAAACATGCCTCCACTAACATAACACTTTTCTACCATATTCTCATATTCTAGATACTAACCTTTCTCTGGCTCACAACATCCAACTTTACTCCACTCCAAGCCAGCTATGCAACACCCATCAACCCCAATTATGTTAAAAATAGCATTTCATCTTACTTTTTTTAAGATGGTGTCCAACCCATATTTATCTGCCTTCACTAACATATTTATGAGAGCTGTTACACAACCACATATTACAAAATATACTCCTGCAAACATTATTTCATATCTTTCCCCAACTGTAGTGTAGAGCTCCATCCCAGCCCAGGAACCACCTGACTATCCACCACTCTCATCCCCCCAAACAAAATACTTCCTACACACCCCAATCTATAAAAGGGGAAGTAGCTCATATTTCCTCATTGTGACTTTCAGAAGTATTTGCAATAAGATACCTGACATCTCCGAAAGCCTAGCATTTGGTTAAAATCAGATCTAAAAGACAAATAAATCCACCAGGGATAGAGCATCCAATGAAAGTACAGAAACTATAAAAAGACGGAGAAGATATTTTGTACACAATATTGCATAACTTGCCTTTCTATTCCATATCCCTCCCCATATTCAATAATGCTGAAATTTCCATTTCACTCCTGAAAATAAATGGACAGAAAATAAAATGTATTATAGGCATATGTATACCACCAGATGAGGACATAATTTCAGCAGAGGACATCCTTTACTAGATAACTCACAACAGACCCCAGGAAACTACCATACCAGAAGACTTCAACATTGATTGTCCAGTAATAAATTCTGCTACTCTGACAAACTTTATAAACCTAACGATAAAAAAGTAAAACAGTGTAGTAGCAGTAAAGTTCCTGGAGTAAAAGACTTTGTAGACCAAAGTATAACTAAACAAACTACAAAACCAGGACCAAGTAAGGCTTCATGTAAAAACAAAATTTAATGGAGGTTAGCGCTTTCATGCCTCTACAGGCACTTCACCAGACAAATAAAATCTGAATAAAACCTAGGTGTATAGCATCCCATTTTAGATTATGTATATACACCTAGGTTTTATTCAGATTGTTACAAATAAGCCAAGCATATAATGCTAAATAAAACACATACATTTCAATTTATGGTTACATGCTGTATAGATTATAGTTTAAGGTTGGGAGATAAGAAAAATGTTACTGAACAGACTGAATTATATTGGATAGTTAAGCTGCAAGCCGATAAATTACCTGGACTCAATGAAAGGGCTTCGATAAAACCATTGCTGGCTGCCAAGAGATTTAAGTAATTTTATCTTAATCTTAGTATTGTATATTTTAACAAAGTGTTTGGTTTTTAAAAATGGTAATTGATTAATCATTCACTTACTTCACTAATATGTTGATTAGAGAATGTATTTAAACAGGAAATGATGTGCAATGTAAATGAAGTCTGATGAAGCATCTATTTGATGTGAAAGCGCTTACTGGTGTTGTCTGCTCAGTTTTGAAATTGGTTCTACAATAAATCATTGGATTTTATGCTGTGGTCTTCTCTTCTCATCTCTTCTCATCCCCATTTTTGATATATTTTATTCATATTGTTGCAGCAAGTATCTAGTTTATCTCGCATTCTGTATTTTATGCAGTAGTTTCTATGTAGGTAAGACTAGTAGGAGTTTAAAAGATAGGATATTAGAACATGTTGGCTACATCATAAATAGACACTACTAGTCCTTTATATAGACATGTCCAAGTATTCAAGGGACACTCACTTACGTTTTTAGTATTACAAAATATTGTTATTAACAAAAGGGGAGGAGATGTGAACAACAGTATTGAGAAATGTGAAACTAGATGGATTATGTTACTGCAGGCACATAGACCTCCAGGATTGAATGGCTATGTGCCTTTAAAACCTATTTTGAAGGAAAGGAAGTTGTGTCACTGATTATCTGTTTTAATTGATTGTAACTGTTATAAATTCAAATTGTAACTGTTTTTATTTGTCTGATGAAGTGCCTGTAGAGGCATGAAAGTGCTAACCTCCATTAAGTTTTGTTTTTACCTGAAGCCTTACTTGGTCCTGGTTTTGTAGTTCATTTTGTTAATCACTATAAAGCTACAAGGATTTACTCAGCTAATCACGTCCCCACATGGCTCATCAAAAGTAGAACACAAATTCACATTAGACTGGATACTCACTTCAATGTCAAACAACATAAATACTTTTGTATGCTTACTTGACACAATCAGTGAACACCATCAAAGTTTTGCACTCAGAATATACAGTTTTAAATAAAAAGTGGTAAATAGCCAGGTGCATGTCATATCCACTTTTAATAAGAAACTTTTATCGCTAAACATTCAAATACATTAAAATCATGCCTCCAGACGATGCTGTTTCTGAGTTTAAACAACAATTCTCAACATACTAAATGAGTTAACACCAGTAAGAACTAAAAGAATAAAAGCAAACTCAGAACCATGGCTCAAAAACAAAGCCTAGAAACTTATGATACAAAGATACAAAGCCTGGAAAGTTTAGGCTAATAACAAAACCCAAAATACCCTCCAAAGGGTCTATATTAGAACATCGAAGTTTCAAAAATTAGAATATTTTAATCTCGACCCCTATTCAGCGAAAGCTGAAAACATCGAACGTACAGAGCAGCAAATTTTTTCCTAGGGAAAAAAATCGCTGTTCCAAAACACATACACACAACACAAGCACACCAAACAAACAGCAAGCCACACACATACACTGAAAATCTTGCACCTAACCCTACACTAAACTATATACACACCACTAACTATCCACTTACCTTAACCCAAACCCTAACCCTCACATCCACACAATCGCACACTTGCCTGACTCGAGCCCTAACCCTAACTCAGCTAACCCGCCCTAACCCTCACATCCACACAATCGCACACATACCTAGCCTGCACACACACCCTAACTCACCTAACCCGCCCTAACCCTTGCGTCCAGACAATCTCACACATACCTAACCCGCACCCTAACCCTAACTAACCTTACCCGCACTCAATTGCACACTTACCTGAACCCGACCCGTAACTTTCCACCACAGTGCTGAAAATACCGAAGCAACAGAAACGGACAACCAAATTCTTTCCCTAGGAAAAAATGTGGGTTTTCTGTTGCTTCGATATTTTCAGCTTTTGCTGAATTGGGGTTGATATTAGAACATTCGAAGTTTTGAAACTTCGATGTTCTAATATAGACCCCCTCCAAAACTTTAAATACATCTGGTGTGGCTCAGCATCAAGTTATAGCTGATAAAAAGCTTATTACATCAACCTTCAGCACAGATATCAGAAAAGCTCTAAAGAGTTCAAAACTTCGATAAACAATCTCATTCATCCTGGACACACTACCACACACTTTCCAACCACAAGTAATAACACTGACTGCATTATCTCATGATTTTAAAGGCAGAGTTTTTTTCTTTACTGAAATACGACCCCTCATTACCTATATCTATTCCTGTAACACAAGGCAACCATTTAAATATCTTGAACTTTAAACCTTTAAATGCATGACAAAACTTCTACTTAAGCTGAAACCACCCACCATAACTATTACCCATATAACTAACGAAACACTTGGCCACCATGGTGAACTTTGCCTTTTTCTCCACTATAGTGCAATCTCGGAGTTGGTATATTTAGTTAAGGGGGTGTGGGAGTGCAGGGCCAAACTTGGGTGGGTTTGATTTGCTTTGGTGTATGCATAATGTCATGGTGGCCATGTGGTTTGTTTCCTGGGGTAAAATTGCAGTGATCTGGGTGTTTGTTAAACTAAGTGCTGCACAAAGTCATCTTGTCTTTCTAAAGTTCAATAAAGTGGGATTTTGGCAGTATCAGGTAGATATATATATATATATATATATATATATATATATATATATATATATATATATATCACATTCTCTGTCTCTCTCTGTCTCTCGCTGTCTGTCTTTCTGTCTCTCTCTCTCTCTGTCTCTCTCACTCTCCTGGTTCCTCAACTACTTAACAAATAGACATTAAGCTGCAAAATAACAAAAAAGCTCTCTCTCCTTTCCTCCTTGTATCTGTAGGAGTCCCTCAAGGATCTATCAAAAAACCCTCTACTTTTCATAGGTTCATAGGTTCATAGGTTCATACTAGGCTATCTGCCCTAGGGCATTTATAAGCCTAGCCAGAGTGTGTTTGGCTTTCGCCACCCATTTTAAATTAATTTTGCTATGCCTTTTTTTGAGGTTAGTATACTGTGCCTCTGTCTAACAGTGACACAGAAGTGATAGCTGGGGTAACCTATGATCAAGATTCCTCTTTAAGAGAGTCAATGTGGGACTCTGCCTAACCTGGACTGGGATTTTATTCCAGAGTGAAGGGAGCCTCTGGGTTATGAATCTGTCCCTCCAGCATGTCCTATTTATTTCAGTGCTGAGGTTCAAGTCTCGAGCGTAGCTCGATGGGATTTGGATTTTCTGAGGTGCAGCATGTCCATTAATTCCGGGTTGGACATGGCTTTATATGTCAGGCACAGATCGCCTCTGAGCAGGTGGTATGCCACTGAGTAGAGCTGGAGTTTCTTTAACCGGGCAGCATATGGCATCTGTTTGAGCCCTTTGATCCTCTTGGTGAGGTACTTTTTGGGGTCTTTCCAGTTGCTGCAGGTGTCTGGTAAGGTACATCCCAAAAGGGGCATTGTACTCAATTATGGGCATTATTATTATTTAAACATCTTATTATTTTTATTATTATTATTATTATTAATTATTATTATTATTAAAACTTATTATTATTATTTAAACATCTTTATAAACAACATCCATACTGCAATTACACAAGCCAGCATATTACACTGTCTATAAGAATCTGTATTTATCTATTCACTTCTGGTTCTCTCACACCTATGAAAAAAATTACACAAGATTCATCTTCATCCATTGAATCATGGCTGTAGACTGCTACATTGCTGCTAAATCCAAGGAAAACCAAATTAATAAATTTCCTACCAAAACACCTATTGGGCCATAGACAAACTTTTCACATCTTATTAGCAAATACCACCACCACCACAGAAGTAGTACTTCATACTAAATTACTAGGAATCACCGTGGATGACCAACACTTCCAGCAAGTCATCAAGAGAACCAACCAGAAACTTTGAGCACTCTAATGAGCCAAACCGTGTCTCACAAACTATTGATTTTCCATACCTCCTTCCCTCATTTGTTTATGTGTCATCATTTCTTATAAACTTGAATTCTACCTACACAATAAGGCTTGATGCATGTAGAAATAAAATTGCTATATTTGCTGCCAGCATCCTGAACAAAACCCATCACCTCTTAGCCCTAAAGCAACAAAACTGGATGGAACTATCACACAACCTATCTGACTCACAAGTCCTTACATCTTGTAATGTCATTCATAAACTCAAACATTGTCCAGCTTTATATAATATCCTATAACATTAAATACCAACTCAGGATCAATGCAAACAAAACATCTCTGTTAACTACCAAATTATATAATGCTGCAGGAGACGTGCATTATTCTAAGTATGGCTCATGGTTTTGGAATGCCTTCCACCGCAGCTAAAACACATAGATAAAATGAATGTCTTTAAAGTAAAACTTAAACAATAACTAAAGAAAACCTGGCTATATACATGCTCAGCACTGGGATAATTTATTCTCATTCTTCAAAACTCAATAAAGCAATCTACTTACATCTATATACCCACACGTCCTATATACACATAGTTTGTCATATAATAGCCTGACACTTCTTTCTTGCTATCTCTCACAATATTATCTGGTTATTTTATGTATACATCTTCAGTTGTTCATTTTCTACTAAGTACTGAATGTATATGTTCTTGTATGCAACAAATTATACTTAAATATTTCTGATGCAATAATTGCATCTGTGGAGCTTTCTGGTCATCATCATCATCGTCATCATCAGCACCCTTTTTCCCATTTTTTCTACATGAGGTCAGGGTATAATGTTAATTGTCACCAGCTCTCTCAATTCAGTGCCACACTCCTACCTTCTTCAACACTCATGCCTGACTATCGCAGATCTTCTTTCACACAATATATCCACCCATTTGCTGGATATCTTTGCTTCTTCTTACCTTCTTCCTGTCTGTCCTAAATATTCCACAGCAGATTGTCTTCTGCTTTTCTGCACATGTGCCCAAACCACCATAATCTATCCTATTTGAGCTTTCTGCAAATGGAGCTACTTTGGCTTCTGCTCTTATGTACTCATTTCTTCATCTGTCCCACAGTGTGCATCCTACCACCCTTCTCAGGCACTTCATTTCCATCACCTCTACCTTCTTCAACTGTTCTGCCCTTACTGCCTAGGTTTCTATACCATACAGCAGTATACTGCAGCCCCTCTGATTCTAGCTTTGACTTCTTCATTCAGACTTCCCTTTTCCTCAACCACCCCCTCCCAGATACTTGAAGCTGTTTACCTGTTCCACCATCTTCCCTTCTATGTCTATTCTGAGCTTCTTCTGATTTTCCCAATTTGCTACCATTACCACCATATCTGTGCTTAGTTTCATCCCATGTTCCTTCAATTTTGCATTCCATTCTCCTATCCTTTGCTGAAGTTCTAACTCAAAGTCTGCCTGTAATGCCACATCTTCTGCATACAGCAACTTTGTTGATTTGTCCCCTCTGACCTGTTTGCTAATGTAGTCCATCACCAGTATGAACAGCAGTGGGCTCAGAGCTGAACCCTGCTGTACACCCATTCCCAGTGGGAACCCCTATGTGAGGCCGGACACTGTTTGTACTTGTGTCATATGGTCCTTGTACATAGCCTGTACTAATTCTACCATTGTTTCTGGGACTTCAAACCACCACAGTAGTGCCTAGATCAGCTTTCTTGGGAACTTGTTATATGCTTTCTTCAAGTCTAGGAATGCCCAGTTGGACTATCTCCTCATCTCTAGCTTCTTCTCAAGTATCTTGCAAACATCAAGTCAATTGTGCTGCTTCCTGATCTGAATCTGAACTGCTCATCTCCCATCTTTCATTTGACTGTTCTGCATATATTAGTTCTTTCTAATCTGATCAGTCTTTTCTATCTCCCACTTCATCCTGCACTCCTTCTTTCTTTTGATGACTTCCTGGACTTCTACATTCCACCACCAGCTTTCTTTATGTACCTTACTTCCATACTTGGCTCAGCGGCATATCTTTTCTGTAGTCCTAACACATGCTGTTTTGAGGTACTCCCATTCTTGTTCAACTTTGACAATTTCCTTCTCTTCTTGGGGTGCTACAGCCCTGAGGAATTCCTTAAACTGTTGTACTTTCTCTCTAGTCAACTTCCAGGTCTCCAGCCTGGTCTCTCTTGACCTTAGAGCCTTCTCTGACCACTGCTTGCAGCTGATTGTGGCAACTAGTGGTTTATGTTGTTTCATTGGGGATGACTTTGCAATTATGGATTCTACCTGAGTGTCTTTTGCTTACTAGGAGGAAGTCTACCTGAGTTGCATGTTAGCTACTCTTGTATGTGATCTTGGAACTGTCTCTCTTTCTGGACCATGTGTTAGCTACTATCAACTCATTTGCTAGACAGAAGTCTAGAATGGCTCCTTGCTTATTCCTGTTGCCCCACCCATGTGGAGCTAAGGAATCCTCATATCCTGTTCTGTCTGCCCCAATATGTGCATTCTAGTCACCCATTATCAACACCAATTCCTGCTTTATCTAACAGGTCCTGCAACTGCTGTCAGAATGCACTGTTTTCCTCACTATCACAACCCTGGGGCATAGGCTGAGATTATGAATACTGCCTCATTACACTGGAGTCTAATTGCCATGAGTCTGTCATTAATTCTGCTGATATCCCTCACTGCCTTCTGAATCCTTTCTTTCACCACAATTCCTACACCATTTCTAGCCTGTCCCCATCTCAGTAGTAGAGTCTGGATCCCAAGCTTTGCTGCATTTCCCTCTTGGATACATAGGATGTCCAGCCTCCTCCGTATCATCATGTTATCCACTTCTAAGCTGTGTCTTGTCAGTGAACCTACATTAAGCATAGCAATTCTCAGTACATGTTTGCCAGGTTGGTTGGTTTTATGTCCAGCTCTCACTCAACAGAGCTATCTCAGGTAACCCAGGCTGGGCAACTAGACACCGGCCAGCTAGTAGCTTATTGACCCAGGGCTGCTGGACTTTATGGCAGACAGGACACACACTGGCCAATAGGGGCACATATACCCCTCCCACCATTAGCAAGGGTCCCTGATGTAGGTCAGAGTAGGACGGGTACTCAACCCACTTATCACCAGTAAATACCCATGCCCATTTTGGCAACAGCAGTCATCATGACTGAATCACCTAGGGCCATATTTTACACTGTTGAGTGGCTAGCCCTGTCACAGCATGCAGTCTGTGATCTGTGCTCTTCTATCTTGAGGATACTGTGCACCACAGTAGATGCCCAAAGCAGTTGGTCTGTACAGCTCTTCCCCTATACAGCACCATGTAAAGTCTGTGAGCTGCTCATAGCTCCATGCATTTGAGTTTGAGATGGAAACACAGCATGTTTTATTGACATGGGAGAAACCCCACAGAGACATAGGGAGAACGTGCAAACTCCAAAAAGGTATTGGTAGGAGGTCAGGATCGAACCTTGTACCTGGGAGGTGAAGACCGTAACCATTAAGCCAACTGGTCTCTCTCTTTTCTGGTCTCCACTGAAAAATAGTAGTTATACCCAGAAAAACTATCTCAGCTAAAAATGTCAAGAATTTAATATCTATCTATCTATCTATCTATCTATCTATCTATCTATCTATCTATCTATCTATCTACCAATATATTATTAAGGTAACAAATAACTTTCACAAAAGACAATATCCCATCTCCCCAAACTTCAGAAATCTTTATTCTTTATAGTTTTTTTTATTATTAAAAGCAACATTATTGTGACAATTTTAAAATGCCCAATGACCAACTAGAAATGAACACTACAGAATTTATTTTGTTAAGATCTCATGACTTCTTGTTTATAACATTCCATATTAGGCACGAGTTCCAAATTCTATGATAGAATGACATGAAAGAATTTTCTACTCAACAAATCTTTCACTTTTCTAACACTTGTTAATAATTAGGCAAGAAACAAGCTAACAGATACATATGGCAACATTTAATTCTGCTATGAAATTATATTAGGAAATTATATGTACACATTAACATTTTTCCCTTTTCTCCACTCCTCACCCTTCACAATGTGTGTATACACATATAAAACAAATATAGAGGGAACACCTTTAGGGTCAACATGAATTGTAAGCGAAGAGCTTTAATTAGGTGATTTTGTGCTGTTAATGATTTTATACTCCTTGGAAGGCAGAAGCCAAGGAGCAGATGGAGAAAACCACTTTCAAAATAAGCCAAACTATTTAGATGTTACTTCAGATTGTATCAGTCAACTGTTTTACCATCACAAAAGTGTTTGTTTTCAAGGGCTAAAACTGCTAAAGTGCTATATTTATAAAACTACCTCTTTCAAATTATAAAAAAAAACGGTTGCAGTTCTATGATATGGGACCATATACAAACTACTGTGAAGGGTTTGAGAACACAGAGTTTTAATATGGAGGTACCATTTCTTCTCCAATAAATGTGGTTCTAGATATTGAAATTCCCTGTTAACAGGGCACATTTTTAATACTGTCTGTACAACTATACAGTGATACAGTGTTTGCTATATTTTGGCAAACAGAAGTATTAATAAACATTGTATCTAAGTCCTGCTTGCATTCAAAAATATTAAGCATGCATATTTTCAAAGTTCAAATTATTAATGTTGCACTAATGATTCTTCGTAATAGTGCATTAACTTTCAGTGGCATAAATAATCCTTCTGAAAATACTTGTGAAGTCAGTCTTTACTTACTGCATATATGAGGCACTACTTAGTAAAACTAGTTCATTAGCATACAACAGCTTTTTTAACAGTTCAGGAATTAGTCTTTCAAAAATATTCTCTAAGGTACAAACCTCACCCTTCACTTCATATGTTCATATTTATGGGTTTTCTGCCCCTTAAGCTCTGTGGTTGTCAAGCTGACACTTGGTTCACAGCTGGTCAGTTTTCATGTAATTCAAACATCTAATCATCCATCAATGAGCTGACAGTTTCTTTTTACTGCTGTTCATATGAGAGAACACTTGCTCACAGTGTTAGGTGGAGTGGAAAGCTGGAAGCATGTCAAAAACAGGAAATTTTATTGTCCTGCCAGGATCAAAAAATGCCATCTAAATGTTATGAGACTATCTATTTTGGCTGTGTCTCAGTCTTGGTCCAATTATGATTGCTGACAGAGCTTGCTTCATTCTATGCTTTACACCTCTAATTATATAGTCATATTCATCATTCTAAAAGTCCATAACAGCACTATAGATGATAAAATAAATATACTGCTTATTATCAAGATTTAGCAAATATATCTGTGCAACACAACTATATGCAGGATCGTGTTTTCTGCAATAATTACTGTATGATGTTTTTTAGCCTTACTGCAAATCATTTAACGATCAATTCCTTGGAAGGCAAACAGTTTTTTCTATATCAATAGTTTGTTATATTATTAATTGAGCTATTTCAAAATATGTCTGATCTGCTAATGATGCACTGATTTGGTACACAAAGTGTCTGTTCTTTTACTCTGCATGTAAGACCCCAAAAGTACCTCACCAAGAGGATCAAAGGGCTCAAACAGATGCCATATGCTGCCTGGTTAAAGAAACTCCAGCTCTACTCAGTGGCATACCGCCTGTTCAGAGGCAATCTGTACTTGACGTATAAAGCCATGTCCAACCCGGAATTAATGGACATGCTGCACCTCAGAAAATCCAAATCCCATCGAGCTACGTGCTCGAGAGACTTGAACCTCAGCATTGAAATAAATAGGACATGCTGGAGGGACAAATTCATAACCCAGAGACTCCCTTCACTCTGGAATAAAATCCCAGTCCAGGTTAGGCAGAGTCCCTCATTGACTCTCTTCAAGAGGAATCTTGATGAGTGGATGGGAGATCATAGGTTTACCCCGGGTATCACTTCTGTGTCACTGTTAGACAGAGGCACAGTATACTAACCTCGAAAAAGGGCATAGCAAAATAAATTTAAAATGGGTGGCGAAAGCCAAACACATTCTGGCTAGGCTTATAAATGCCCTAGGGCAGATAGCCTAGTATGAACCTATGAACCTATGTGCAGAAAAGCTGACATTCATTCATTCATTACTATTCATTCATTACCAGTGCCTGCAACATCCTTATTGAGGGACATATGTGACTAATCTGTACTATTTAACTCTAAAGTATGTCTAAGGTAACTAAACCCTTCACAACCAAACTAACTCTTCTACCAACATGTATATTTGTCCTAACCTCAGCTTATATCCTCATCCTCATTGAAAAACCAACCTTTTACCAATTTAATTACTCTCCAAAACAAACTGCTACATTTACCCTTACCTACACACATACTCAAATAAATATCACTTGCAATCCAAGCTACCTGCTACCCAGATACCATAGATTCTCACATATTAAATACTACAGACAGCAAACAAAGTAAAATATCTAATAAGCCATGCCTATAACTCTACTGTAAAACTAAAACATCCCTCCTTGAAAGATGGCGACATTCACCCTAATCCAGGCCCACATGCTGTCAGCTTAAGCAATACCACCAGCACCAATTCCACACCCCTTGTTAACCTCTCCAAACCCCCCAATTCTTTCCCTATAGGGCATCTTAATATACAAAGTATTAATAACAAAATAGCCCATGTTCACGCCCTGCTAGATATTTACTCCTTTGACATCCTCTGCCTCACAGAAACTTGGCTAAAATCTCATACCAAAGACAATGAAATCATTACCCTAGGATACAATATATTAAGACAAGACCATATTAAACGAAAAGGTGGGGGAGTAGCAATCATATATAAAGATGGGCTACACATCACCTCTTTACCTTATAACCTACCACAGGATGATAATGCTGAAATCCTTATCTCCAAATTTCAAATCAACTCCAGCAAATCAATATATATTATCTGTATCTATCTTCCCCCAGGTAACAATACCAATACTATCGAGGATATCCTTAGCTGGATATCCTCTATTTATCCACAAGAAACTATTATACTAGGTGACTTCAACAAAGACTGGAAAACTGTAAATGCTGAAAACCCCACTACTCACATTAATCTTCATGGCTTTAGTCAAACAATTACCTCTACAACCAGAATCAACAAACCAAATAAAAAAAGAAACCACCTTAGATTGGATTCTTACTAATAATCTTAAACTAACTTATATAACTGGAACTCTGCCTGATGATGTAAGTGATCACTCATTGACCTACATTATAAGGTAAAAAAATGATATTACTAACCCCCCCACTTATAGGGTATCATGGACCAACAAACACTTCAACCAAGTAATATTTCAAAATGATCTAAGTGCCTGTGACTGGAAGGCTTTAAAAATCCTTCCACTTGATGTGGCTGCTAAACACTTCAACTCCAAATTCTTAAGTATCCTTGATAGGCATGCTCCTAAATGCTCCATCAGAATGAAAACCAAACCAGCCCCATGGCTCTCTAAGGAAACCAGACAAAAAATGTTACTTAGAAAGATATCATGGGCTAAATGGAGAGCTTCCAGCACTCTCTCTGACCAACAAAACTTTAGGCAGCTTATAAATATTACAAAAAAGGCCATATTTACTGACCAAAAAGAACTACTACTGTAACGTATAGGAAATTCACCAAAATAACCCACAGAAATTCTGGTCTGGAATCAATCGTCTCTTATTACCAAGCCACTCTCATACTCCAACCCCACTAGGGTCCGATCATAATACGCCCCTCCAAATTGCTAATGCTTTCAATACTTTCTTCACTGAGACCATACAGTCACTTGCCAGTCAACTAATCCCAGATAACTCAAAACCTCATACCACCACTCCTGGCCCTCTTCCAACATTTAAATTGCAACCCATCCCTACAGATCTCATCCTCAAATGCATCCAAAAGCTTAAGCCTTGCCCTCCTTCTGCTGATGAGCTACCATCTGAATACCTGCAAAAAGCAGCCAAAGCTATTGCATACCCAATATCCATCCTCATTAATAGAACTATTACAGAGGGGTACATCCCAGAAATCTGGAAAATCTCTCATATCATACCTCTACATAAAGGTGGTACCTCTAAAGATTATTCTAACTATTGGCCTATAGCCCTTTTATCCCCCCTAGCAAAAATTATGGAGAAATGTATTTACCATCAGCTTTTAGACCACTTAACCCAACATAACATTCTCGCTAATTGCCAACATGGCTTTAGGCCATTTCATAGCACCTCTACCACCCTCTTATTCTTCACAGAGTCCATTAATAAAAGATTGTAACAGTAATATCCTCTCATCTGCACTCTTTATCGATCTTTCAAAAGCTTTTGACATGGTTAACCACACCCTACTTATTAACATTCTAGAGTCCCTTTCCCTTGATATTCTGGCTATCCAATGGTTCAAGTCCTACCTTAGCAATAGACAACAAGCAGTTCTCTGGGAGCAGAACCTTTCATCCCTCCTACCAGTCACCCTTGGAGTCCCTCAGGGCTCTATTCTAGGCCCTCTCCTTTTTTCACTATTTATTAATGACCTGCACACAGCAATTCCTCAAGCCACCTGTATACAATATGCAGACGATTCAACAATCATATGCTCAGCTAACTCCCCCTCAGAACTACATTCTTCAACTCAGAAGGTATTCAGCATAATTGAGACCTGGTTCTTAAAGTGTTGCCTCCTTCTAAATGCTAAGAAAACAAAGCTCCTACTCTTTGCCCCTACCAGTAAGTCCTCTACAATAGACTTCTGTATTAGTTCTAACAGCGGTATCATCATATCCCCAGACTCCACTACTAAACTGCTAGGAATTACTATTGATAATAACCTTAACTTTGACAGCCATATAAATAACACTATAAAATCTGTAAACAAAAAACTTGGCTCCTTATACAAAATTAAACCCTTCCTAACACAATCAGCAAGAACCAAAATTGCTCACTCTCACTTAATCTCAACACTTCTTTATGCCTCACCCATTTACTCCAACCTAAAAAAAATAACCTTAGCAAACTAAATAATTGCTACAATAGTATTGCCCGATTTGCTACTGGCAATCCCTTTAGAACCCATCATTGTTTGAACCTACTGCAACTAGGCTGGCTAGAATTACAAAATCTCCTGGCATATACACAACTCACCATTGCCTGCAAGCTATTATACCAACCTAACAATACTCCTATACTCTCTGACCTTATCATCCCCTACAACAACCTTGATTCACTACGCTCCTCTAACAAACTTCTAGCCACCACAACAAAGTCCAGCAACAAAGCAGATGATTCTTTGTTCTCAAACACTGTAGGTAAACATTGGAACCACTTAACTATAGAACTTACCTTACTTCCCCCTCTGCCTCTTTCTAAAAAAAACCTCAAAAAATCATCTGAAAATCCATTGGTTATGCCCCTGCAGCAATCCTGATTAATCTTTTTATTCTATACTTCTCACCGCTCTCTTTCACTTTCCTTCATCAACACTGTAGCTTATCCCTATAAGGACAGAGCTGTAAATAGTATTCTCTATACTACCTATTGTACAGTTTTTACCTATGTATTGTATAACTTATCGATTTTATCAAACTTTGTCTGACATTGTTTAACAGTTTTATCTTTTATCCTTTATATTGTGTATATATAGTTTTGTATATTCTGTTGTGGTTATATTGGAGCTTTTTTCCTCGGGCCTCTACTGAAAATGGAAATATATCCAGCTAGACTAGCCCGGTTAACAAATGTAAAATAAATAAAAGAAGTCTAATCCAGAAAAAGAACAGCCATAAGGGAGAGAACAATTCCTGGAAGGCATGGAAGTCGATCAAAAGACTGACACACACACACACACACACACACACACACACACACACACACACACACACACACATACCACACGCACCCACACACAGACACGTGCACACACAGACACACAGACACACAGACCCACACACACACACACACACACACACACACACACACACACACACACACACACACACACACACACACACACACACACACACACACACACACACACATACACACAGAGGTCATTTTAGGAGATTATCTATGGACAGAATTCTGGACATGATAGGAATAGGAAATCATGGTGAAATGCATGTAGAGACAGGGAGGGCATAGATGCAGAGTGTGTGTTTCTTTCTAGTGAGGGATTTCAGGTCTGGAGTAGTGGGTCTGGAAGAGGGAAAACACAGTGAATGATGACCTGCAAGAAGTCACCAAGATAAAGCTATAAATTGCTCCTCGTATAGGAATCCAGAAGAAAGAGCTACTGAGAGGTAGGGGCAGGGTGGAGAGGGATGAAAAGAAAAAGAGAAAAAGTCTTACTGAAAGGGAATGCACCTTATTTGTATGGATCTGTGTTGAAGGTATTTGCTTTGATCTTTTATCAAGACATCAGACTTCAGTGAAAAAATGCATTTTTATGTTATTTTTCAATAAACTACTTTGTTATTCTAAGACTGGTGTCAATTGCTTTTAGTATTCCACATTAGTGGAGAATGCGCCCACCTTTTTGCCACACTTTCCCATGCCATGGTTCTAAGATGATGCTTTGCTCAGTGTGTAAGAAGGCAACAAGTTTAGAACATAATTTCCCTAATGTGAGAAAGACAGTACTATGTTGTGTGCTAGGAGGGTTTTTTTTTGCCTGTTTGCTGCTGAGTGAACTTGTGTATCGGTCCATTTTTCAGGATGCTAGCTGTAGAATAGCTAATGTAACTATCATTGCTACATTCAAGAAATCTTGGCAATGACCAAATCAATGGCTACCCTAATGACAATTCTACCAGTAAAAAAACTAACCAGGGAGGAGAACCAAGAGATGTATCTTTTCACATTTGAGTGGCATACTCATCAGTAGGGAGGTGACTGAGCTGACTGGATCAAAATCCTCTGAGTCCAGTTCATAGGTAAATACTAGGCAAGCAATCTGCAGACTATTAAATGCCTAGCTAATTATTAAGCAGTGACTAAAGGTAAGAATCAAATCCTGTACATTGTGGCTATGAGGTAAATACCTTAACCATTATGCCAATTCCCAAATGCCACCGGTACTCCTAATGGATGTGTAGAAAGAATTAAGCATCTGGACTATGAAAATGTTAAAAAATCATTACTTGCCAGAGCTGGAGTTGCCTCAGAGACACAAGCTCCAAAGTTTCATGTCTTGATCTTTTCATGTCAAAATAGTATGATCATATAATGTGACTTAAAGCATTTAACAAATGTATTGCTAGATCCTGAGAATAAACATACTAAAATGAAAATAGTAGCTATATTAGCCTTTGACACATTTAAGAGATCTTTGCCTACCTATTTAAGAAAGTGGGTTTGTCAAACTAACTTAATGCTGCTGAATTTTTGTTTTACTAGTAAAAGCATTGTTATACCATGACGTTATGCACAAAACTGAACTGTCTATATTTGTAGTAAAGCCTCTTCCAAATATTGGCAGCAAAGAAATAGTGCCAGGTGCTGAAACAATTTGCTTCAAATGTGGAAGAAAGAGTCACATACGTTGGTTTTGGAATAATCCTGGGAAAATGCTATACTGTGAAAACTAAAACCCTGAAAAGTATGCTGCAAATGATATTTTGTCTTTATAAAGTATTTAATTGTAATGCTTCATACTGCAGTTGTTCCACTCAGTGCACATTGTAATGAAACTCATGATATATGTTTATCTAAACTATTGTCTTTATCTATCAACGTAATGTAAATTTTTAGTTATTCATATAGTACATTTTTTACAAACAATTGCATGCATATAATTCTTATTAATATAACTGTATTCTGTTTATCTCCACTGCTCCCTGGCCATGCCTGATTAGGGTGTGTGGACCAGTGTACTTACTTGGTTAATAAAATAAATAAATGAGTCTGCATTCTGTTACAGTGCTACTGCAAAGTTAATTAAGTGCAATATTTTATCTGACAGAAGTGAGATACAAAGACCGCTTGATTCATGTAGTATGATCACACTGTGAAACATAGAGTAAGCATGTAATATGAAAACCCTTACTAACAAAGCAATTGATATAGTTTCTGTTCATGGGGATAAAAAACAATATCCCATTACTCAGTGAGATACATAGAAACAGTATCCCATCACTTAATGAGAAATACATAGAAACAGTGAAATATATAATATTTTATATATATTATTGAGTTACAATACAGCTGTTTTAGTTATTCTAATAATTTACTGAAGGAAATGTATTCTTTCTCTAATAGGGAAATCCAATCAACAGGATGAAATACTTTCTCAATTTGTACTCTGATTATTGTTAAACATTCATGTTTCTGTTCATATTGATCCAAATGATTATGATTAATTTAATATAATTCTGGATTTCTCTATTCAATATATAGCCCACCTGATATTTATGAATTAGATTTGATGTAGATTCTTAGACACTCTTAGCAAATATAGACAATAACTTGTAACTAATAAACCTTAGCTCTAGATGATTGACATGGTTGAAGTGACACCCTGACCCCATGTACAAAAATTAGGAAAAAAGGATTGTAGATGGATAGATTCAAAAAAAGAATGTTGATAACATTCATAGATAGAGTGATTAATATCAGGCTTTAAAATGAACATAGTAAGTATTTATATGATGATAGAATTTCATTGTTATTATTACTATAATTAAACATTTCAGTGTAAAATAGTGATGAGCTTTGCAAGCAGCAATATACATATATATATATATATATATATATATATATATATATATATATATATATATTTATACATATATATCTCAGGAAGAATTCCATCTGATTCTGGGGTTTTAGAATTTCTGAGTTTTTCTTTAGATCAGCATCTTCAAACCTGCTTAACTCTTTCTTTTAGTCAATTATATATTCTTCTGTAAAATGTTTATTGATATTAATGCAAAAAAAGAGGAGCCTACTATTAACCAATGACCAATTGATTAATGCTCAAAATATCACTGTATAATCACCTAAGCCTTATAATAGTACTAAGACTTGGAAAAGACGAATATCGCATTATTGCATTTGTGTCACTCTTCTATGAGTTTGTGTAATTTCAGAGTTGGTATGTATAGTACAAGGATGTGGGTGCTAGCATTTACATGAGGATTGCAGGGGGGCATACCCCATGGAAAAATATTTTTGGGTCCCTTCACTTTGATAGTGTTGTTGCTTTGAGTAGTAACCTCTCAGAGTTATACATATTTTGAGGTGAAGAAAAATTGCATACCAGTTATACAGATATGATTATTCACAGAAAACCCTTATGATATCTCTCTAATTCCATTTGCTTTGCATTTCCTTGATAAGTTTGTAGCTTCTTAGGTAAGTACTAAGCTACCTGCTCTTATGGCTCCTTTTAGGTCTAGACAGTGTCCCTTTTTGTGCTAAAATTAACCTACCCTATTTGGTTAGTGATTGGTCTTATGCATCCCGTGGTCAATAATTATATATTACCCCTAACATTAACTGTGATCATGCCATAGATAATTTAAGTGGCCCTATGCATGGGATAAAGAATTTAGGATATCACTTTGCCCTTTAGTAGTACAGGGGACAGTTATGGAGTAAATTTTCTGTTTTTCATCCAAAACATCATCTGTATTGCTACCACTTGGATTTTCAGAAATATGCGTCCAAACAAAAAAAGGAAACTTTGTTTTATGTGGATGGGGAGTCTGTCCCAGAGCAGGCACACCTTCTGTGAGATATACTTGTCCCTCCAAACTGTTCTGTTGATTTGTAGAAGAGGTGTAGATCCCTAGACTGAGTACTTCTGCTGCCATTTGACTTGCTGATGTTTTATTTATATATTTAACATTTGTTTACCGAGAACGTCCAACTGGGAGAGAGCCCATTTTCAGTGGAGGCCTGGGGAGAAACACTCCAGATGCATGTCTTTGGAATGTGGGAGAAAACCGGAGCACCCAGTGGAAAACCATGTAAATGCAGGGAGGATATGCAGACTCCACACAGAAGGTACCCCAGCCAAAAATTGAACCAGAGAACCTCTTGCTGTGAAGCAACAGTGCTAACCACTGCACCACTGTACCAGATGCAGTAAATCCAACAGTACTGTGTCAGAGGATCCCATGTATTACAGCCACAGGTCACCCCTTGGCAGTCTGTAGGATACTGAGTACTGTGACAAGGACCTGATTTGGTCCATGTAGGGCATGTAAGGTTTATCTATGAGCAATCAAGTTGATGCATGTGCCTGGGCAAATACATGCCAAAGGGGGGTATTATAATGAGGGCTGATTAAATGGTGGCAATGACATCCCTAGATCTAGACAAAATCCCTTTGTTTATAAGTTGTGCAATATAGAAGCAATTTCTTACAACAATAGACACATGTTGGTTCAAAAGCTGGGTCAATGTCCACATAAGTTCTGAAACCCCAAACAACTGAGTCAAAGGACTAGTGATGTATTTGGCACAAAACTTCCTGCAGGATGCCTAAATCATCTAGGGATTCTGCTCCTAGATTGTAGTCATATACAAACATAGTCATCCAGAAAATTTTGTATTGACTTTTACTTGAGAAATGTAGATGTCAAATAGATGTGAAAGCACAAAACCCTGGGTAACTCCGCTGGTGACTCTTCTTTTTGTGGAGGTAACTTCCCCAGTTTTGATTTCCTGCATCTTCTCTGTGAACCAGTTGGCAATCCACTGGGTGATATAGGGGACTCATTGCATTTTTTAGTAAAATTATATTGTTTTTTTTTCTCTTTCATATACATGCTTAATGTTATTATTTCTTTTATTTATAAATGTGCGCATGTTACCTAGTTTATTATAAGTATCTTCATACCCTTCTAAAATGTTCCACTTTCCTCTAATAATTCTTTTTTTGCACATTAAAACAACATTACAAGTTTAATGCCACAATGCTTAAATATACATACACACTATATGTAAATAAAGTTTAGTCTTCTGATGGTTACCCCATTATTTCGATAGCTAAATTGGTGTATTTACCTATATGATATATAAGGTCCAACCCAGTACTAGGAGTTACAATAAACCAGCTCAATCATCATGTACATAGACTCTTCAGGTATATTGATCTACACAGATTAAATTAGATGGTTGGCTTTAGTGTTCACCATGCAGTGTGACAATAAGTGTATGGGCGTCTGTTTATCCAGTGACAGATTCACCAATATCTCTTACCTCATTGTAAACCTTATTCCAAAGTTGCTATTCCCATTCATTATATTTATCATGTTATTTTTTTTAAATACTATCAGTTGCCCCTTTCAAATTTCTATTAGTGCAGATCAGTATGTGTGTATATTCTTTAAGAAGCTATCCAAGGGCTTGCACAAGTGTATAAATACTGAGCACATGCAAGCCTGACTGCCATTTTATAGGTTCATAGGTTCATAGGTTGGTACTAGGCTATCAGCCCTATGGCCTATACATGCCTAGCCATAACAATTCCCTGGCTATTTCTTCCCACACTATTTACTTCCCTGGACGCCTGTCTAGCAGGGTGACTGACGTGATCCCCGGGGTGAATTTCCTTTCTCCCATCCAATCATCAAGGTTTCTTTTGAAGAGGACCAAAGAGGCACTCTGCTTGACATGTATGGGCAATCTATTCTAGAGTCTGGGGAGTCTCTGGGTTAGGAACCTATCCCTCCAGCATGTTTTGTTTATTGTGATGACAAGGTTTATATCCCTGGAGCGTGTGGCTCTGAGGGATTGGGATTTCTTTAAGTGTAGCATGTCCAACAGCTCTGGGTTTGACATGGCCTTGTATGTTAAGCAAAGATTGCCTCTGAGTAGACGATATGTGACAGAGTATAGCTGGAGATTTTTAAGGCGGTCAGCGTAGGGCATCTGCTTTAGGCCTGTGATTCTTTTAGTGAGGTATTTATAGGTTCATAGGTTCATAGGTTCATACTAGGCTATCTGCCCTAGGGCATTTATAAGCCTAGCCAGAGTTGTGTGGCTTTCACCACCCCTTAGGTTGAAGAATACTATACCCATTAGTTTGCCATGCCTCTGTCCAGCAGTGATACAGAAATGATCCCTGGGGTAAACCTACGATCGCCCATCCACTGGTCAAGATTCCTCTTGAACAGAGCCAGCGAGGTGCTCTGTCTCACATGGACCGGTATTCTGTTCCACAGCATAGGGAGTCTCTGGGTGATGAATCTGTCCCTCCAGCACATCCTATTTATATCCGTGTTGAGGTTTTAGTCTCTTGCTCTTGTGGCTCTGGTGGATTTGGATTTTTTGAGGTGGAGCATGTCCATTAATTCCGGGTTGGACATGGCCTTGTATGTCAGGCACAGGTCACTTCTGAACAGATGGTATGTGACTGAATAGAGCTGGAATTTCTTCAGTCGGGCAGCATATGGCATATTTTTGAGCCCCTTTATCCTTTTGGTGATGAACTTTTGGGGTCTTTCCAATTGCTGCAGGTGTCGGGTAAGATACATTCCGAATGGGGCATTGTACTGAGTCAATGGTCTGATAAGTGAAGAGTACAGGGGAACAATGACCTCCCTTGATCTGGATGTGAATCCCTTCATAATCAGGTGGGCAATGTAGAAGGTCCTCCTAACCACTTTGGCAATGTAAGTGTCAAAAGAAAGGTTACTGTCAACTTGGGTCCCCAGGTCCCTGATAACCTCTTCTGTGCTTAATGGATTGCCACCTGTGTGGTAACTTGGGGTTACCTTGTTTTTACCAAAGGGTATGACTATACATTTTTTGGTGTTTAGCTTAAGGCCATGGCTCTGGCACCAGTTATCCGTTTCTATGAGACCTCTCTGAAGGATATCTGTGTCTGATGGATTTTCAACTATGGCGCCCAGTTTGCAGTCATCTGCAAACTTTGTCAGCCACAATCCTCCTATGTTTGCCTGCACTTCTGAAAAGTAGATGCCGAACAAGAGGGGGCCCAGGACTGAGCCCTGTGGGACACCACTTGTGATGGCTTGGAGTCTGACATGGCGCCAGGAACTCTAACCCTGTGGGTTCTGTCCTTGAGCCAGTTTGCAATCCATCTTGTGACATATGGGTTTACATTTAAGCTGGTGAGCTTTTCTATGATACCCGAGTGGGGTATTGTGTCGAAGGCTTTTGCAAGGTCAAGGTAGGCTGTGTGAACTGCCTTACCCTCATCAATGGCCTTGGTGACTGTTTCAAAAAAGTCGACCAAGTTCAAGAGGCATGATCTGCCCTTGACAAAGCCAAATTGGGTAGGATCCAATGTCTGTAGGTCCCCTATGTCTTTATTTATGAGTTCCATTATGATCCTCTCCATAGCTTTGCAGACCAGGCTTGTTAAGCTTATGGGCGGTAATTACCAGGGTCCGTAGAAGCACTGCCTTTGTGGAGTGGGACCACAGTTGCCGTACGCCACTCTTTGGGTGCATATCCTGTGGTAAGGCTAAGATTAAACAGCAGCCTTATGTGTGGGTTTAGTTCCTCATTGAGTTCGTGTAGCACACAGCCGGGGACACCATCCAGTCCCATTGATGCTGTGTTTTTAGCTTTAGAGAGAGCAGCTCTCACCTGGGCATTTGAGATGATTGGGAGGCTACACTCTGCTGGGATAGATATTTCTCCTTTTGGGGGGGAGGGAGGGGAAAAATTTTCACTGAACCTGTCTGCCAGTAAGTTTGCAATGTCTGTGGGTTCAGTGATTTTTGTGTCATTTTGGACTAATTGTGACCATATCTGGGAGTTTCCACCCAGATTTCTAACATAGCTAAAGAAGGCCTTATGGTTGTCTTTTGAGTCCTTGGCGATTTTTCTCTCAAAGTTGGCCTTGGATGATTTATGAGTGATCGTAGTTTTTTACTAGTATTGATCAGAGATGTCTTCCCTTTTAGGGATTTTGCTCTATCTTGTAGTAGCTTTCTCCTCTTGTTGTAAAGTTTGTTTATGGCTGGGGTCCACCAGATCGGGCGCTTGCCTTTGGTGGAAAGGGTCTTGATTTTATTTGGGATTGCTTGATCCATGCAATCCTGGAGGTGCTCGTAGAAAGCAATTGTAAGGGATTCAGCAGCATGGGTTGTGGTTTCCAATGGCTCAGGGGCCTTGAAGGATATCACATCAGTCTTAAGAAGTGTGAAGTTGGCTCTTGAGAAGTTCTTCACTGTGGTCTTTTTTGTTGGGGGTGGGGGCGGGATGTGGATCTCCAGTGAGATTAGTTTATGGTCTGATCTCACCAATGAGGGATATACTTCTGGTGTGGAGCATTTTGTCCCCATGTTTATGATGATCAGGTCTAGTATATTTTCACCTCTTGTGGGAATGGTGACAAGTTGTTCCATAGCATTTGAGTTTATGAACTCCAGGAACCTTTGGGCTAGGGTATTGGGGCTTGAGTAATGTTCCCAGTCTATGTTTGGGTAGTTGAAGTCACCCAATATGATGGTGTTTGGAGAGACATTTATACTCTCCAGTGTCTTCAGGAAGGCTGTGTGGGGTTCCTGAGTTTGAGAGGGTGGCCTGTAACATGCTACAAACTGTAGAGCAGTTTTGCCTATGGTTAATTGCACCTGAATGGTCTCTGATGCTTCGTGAGTTGCCACCAGCCTGGAGGTGTGGGTATCCTTGATGAATATGGATACACCCCCTCCTTTTGTGGTATGGTCTGGGTTTTGGGGCTGGAACGCATGATATGAGGTAAAACCTGATAGTGCCAGGGTGCTCTCAGGAGCCTTGAACCAGGTTTCAGTCACAGCACAGACATCAATGTTCTCCATACTGAGGAGGGCTTCGAGGGCGTGCATCTTGAGATTTAGACTTCTGGCATTGAGCAGCATTACCCTTAGTTTTTTTCCATTATTGATTTCTAGGGTGGTGGGTTTAGACTTTTAGCCTTGTCTAAAAAAGGCACTATGGGGGTGGCAAGAGCCTTTGCCAATATCCGGAAACCCAGGGGTGACAGGTGCAAGCCATCCCTTGCAAAGCAGCGTGGCTTGTCAAGCATGTCATTCCAGGCAGACAGACATTGGATCCCCTTAGAATGACACCAGAAATTAAGCCAATTATTAAAACTGATCATTTTGTCTCTGTATTGTGGCATCATTCTTGGTGAAGGTAGGATACTGCTCAGGGTCAGGATCATACCAGCCTGGGCTACATAATCTGAGAGCTCCTTTATGTCTCTTTTCATGTAGTCCAGGGAGGTACGTCTCAGGTCATTCACACCGGCATGGACAATGACTGAGTCATACTTGTACTTGCTGTGGAGTGACCTGAGTGCTTGTGTTATGTGGCGGATTCTAGCGCCAGACAGGCAGCTTACTGTGACCCTCTCCTTGTTCAGTTTGGTGAGTGGGACATCAGTGTGTCTGACTATGGAGTCACCTATGACAAGTGTGTCTGGCATTGTGTTTGGCCTTAAGGGTTGTGACTGATTTGCACACTGACTTTGTGATCTATGTGTTGCTTGTGTTATGTCATGAGGTGGCAGTTGTTTGGGTGTCTGCTTTGGAGGCCTCTGCTGTTTTGGTAGATTTTTGATCAGTGCCTCCGAGTATGTCTTTGTGTGTTTATGTGTTTGATTTGTAGTTGTGATAGTTCTATGTGAGACTGGGTTTATGGTGTGTGTGGTTACCTTCTCCTCCTGTCTGGTTTTGCCAGTCCTGAGTTGAGAGAGCTCAGCCTCCAGTTTGGCTATATAGTTGCATCTCTCGCATGTATTTGTGTTTTGTGGGAGGAGGAGAGGGTTGTCTGTGTACATGAGGCAGTTGTAACATTGCCTCAATATTCCCAGATTCACCAGCTGAGCAGGAGAGGATGCTAGCAACTGACCCTTTGACATGCTAGAAGAAATGAAAAGGTTTGCTGTGTAACTGAGTCAGAAAGGACCTATAGGGAAGTGGGTACTCAAGGGGTTTTAAGCTAGTGAAGTACTTTGTATAATATAGAAGTGCTTTACCTGACTAAAAAATGCTTTAGGAACAAGTGCTGAGCTTTACAGATAGAGAATAGACTGTTTAGATTACAAGTAGAGCAGTTCTAAGGAAAAAAATGAAGAGCAGACTTTACGGAGCCAGAAATAGTTTAACCTTGTTTAACTGGCGCTGCCCAATGGTGCTCTAGTGGCAACTCTGCGCTAAATGCAGAAAAGGCAATAAGTCAGTAGTACAGGCTAGCACACTTTAGTGGGCAGCCAAACAATTAAATTAAACAGCAAACAAACACTTTTCGACTTGAATTAGACTAATTTCAACTAAAATGTACTTTTAAGTGCAGATAATAAAAAATGCAGTAAATAACTATGAAAACAGTTAAAGCTTGCTCTAGGTAAGCAGTAGAAGGTAAAACAAATATAAAAAACAAATATAAAAAACAGCAGGATACTATATATCCACATATATATGTATATTCCCATATATCGACATATCTCTCTCTCTCTCCCTCTCTCTCTTTATATATATATATATATATATATATATATATATATATATATATATATATATATATATATATATATATATATATATATATATATATATATATAAAACATACACCTTTCATTGGGTACATGCCGGTTTGTCCAATTTCAACACATTCCTACCTACCTTTTTGTGTTTTTTCCTGTCAGTATACACGACTGCCATTGGTACATCTCAGGTAGCTTAGTGGTATGTTATTGTGAAGATTGTGTACATGGTTGTGTGTTCTAATCTTGGCAGTGATATCTTACATCTCAGAACAGGCACTGGTAGTGCAAGGGTGATTAACACACATTTCAGCAGTTGTGTGTTCTACATGTTTATTATTCTATGGAGAATTACCTATATATGCAAGCTGTGTTTAAGGTATAATATGTAACATGTAAACATCCGAGAAGATTCCTGTCAGAGATACTCCCCATTATTTGGAACTACATCCCTGATTACATTATACAAAATCCCTCACTAACACTCCAGCGAATTCTTGCAGAATGGGTGGGGAACAGTGGATACACTCCAGGGATCTCGCAATTGGCTCTGCTCCACAGAAGGACAGTTAGTTAATCGATGGGGTGGTGACAGCAGACACCTTTTCCCTATGCTTATGAGTGGCCTCAGCAGTTGGGCATTTACCTACCTATGTATCTATGAACCTCTACATACAGTATGGATACATGCTGATAGCTTAATTTATTGTTCAGGTATTGACTTACCTTGTGCCAATGGCGGATGTGTGTACAATAGTTGAGGGCTACCTATGTAGGATGCACACAGTAGACCACCTATACATGACAATTTACAGGTGATCATGTGTGTGTGTGTGCCATCCATGTTTGCTGTGTGTGCAGGTGGAGAAGGGTGTCAGTCCATGAGTGCCTACACTGTCAGTGTGTGTGCTATACGTTCCCTCTTTGCCAAGGCATGGGCATACTGGGCACACCTCCGTCTGCCTACTGGGGCTAGCACAGGGTGTCCGTGGTCTGAGTCCCTCATGCCTGTGGGTCCCTTGGCTATGGTGGTGGGCTGTGAGGGCTTTCACCATTCTTTCCCTGCTGCAGCTGTTTCCGCAGGATCATATTGTGTAGCATGGCACATACTATGAAAATGTAGGCACACATGCTGGAGAGTACAGAAAGGCTCCACCAGATATGTCCAAGCAATGGAACTGTGATTTCAGCATCCCAAACATGCCCTCTATGATGATTCTGGTTTATGCGTGTTCCTCATTATGCCGTTCTTGCATGGCTGTGTGTGCATTTCTGATGGGAGTCATCATCTACGGTTGCAATGCATAGCCAGCATCCCCCACCAGTTGGCCATATGAGATGTCCACCCTGGCAAATACCTGATACAGCTGTGAAGCATGCCAGATGTGGGAGTCATGATAGCTTCCAGGGCTGTAAGCACACGCATCCATGATAATGCCGTGGACATTGCACATGACCTGGCAGTTGATGGAGGGGTATCCCTTGGGGTTTATGTAATGCCTACCCTGCTTACTGGGTGGTGACTTCATGTGTATGTGCATGCAGTCTATTGCACCCAGTACCTCCAGGTAGTCTGCCATATGGTGGAAGAGACGCATATTACTGGCCAACTCCTCCTGCATTCGGGGGAAGTATATGCGCTCATTAGCATGTGGTAACATGACATACAGGAACTGATGGAGTACCCTCGATGCTGATGCCTGTGAGATCCCCATGATATACCCAGTTGGCCTTTGGAAGGTACCTGTGGCTAGTATTATCAAGCTTACACATCCCTTCATGTCCACTGGTATGGGTTCCCTCTGTTACTTCTGGCTCTGAGAAGTGGCCAGCACAGCTCAACAAGTTGCTGTATGATGTCCCTGTCCACCCTGTAATGCTCTACTATCTCCAGATCATGTAGCCGCTGGTAGGTTACCCTGGGTCTGAACACTCTTCTCCTCCTCCGGTGCCTGAGATGGTTGTCAGCATCATCCTCCACACCACTGTCAGTCTCCAACACATGCTGGTGAATCAAAGCTATGGTGGCCCCTAACATGTACATATTATTTCCCGTCTGTATACACCAATGGTGCAGATTGTCTGGGAATACACAGATGTGTGTGTAGGGCTATCACACCTTAAAATATTGTGCAATGGATGATGCTGGTGTAATTGGGTGTGTTTGTGCTATTCCAGCTGTGGGGTATCTTAATTATTGACTTTACAGCAGGTACTGCTATTGTGGGGCCTTTGGTGTTGACTTATGCTTGGCTGCCATGATTTATCTATTGCCCTTTACTTCAATTTTCAACCCGATTCCCCACCCATTGTCAGGCATGCATCCAACTGCCTGCTTTCTTGTTTTGTACATTCATAACTCAGGATTGTGTTGGGAAATGTGTTATGTAGCTGATCTACTGCAAGTTTGCTTTGTTCTGCTGTGACAGTTCACTTTTCTTTGCTGTACGGCACTTCTCCTTTCCTGTTCTGCAGGTAGCTACTAGCAGCCTTGTTAACTGTTGTCTATGGCCCACTGTGAGTTCCTAGGTGTTAATTACTCATTTGTACTCCAATTTCTATGCTGCAGCATTTCCTTATTGTCTTCCCGTATCCTTCCTGTTTCAGCTGTGGTGCGCACCATGCACAGCCATTTACCGGGTTTCAAGTGCATTTTCATCCACGTTCACATGAACATTCAGTTACCTTGTGTGCTCTCAGCTAAGCAAAACTCACTGTGAGTTCCTAGCTGTTAATTACTCATTTGTACTCCAATTACCATGCTGCAGCATTTCCTTATTATCTTCCTGTATCCTTCCTGTTTCAGCTGTGGTGCATGCCACGCACAGCTGTTTACCAGGTTTCGAGAACATTTTCATCCACATTCACATGAACATTTGGTTACCTTGTGTGCTCTCAGCTAAGCAAAGCTATGGCTACTTCCACACCCCTATCCTGCGGCTTTGCTTAGCAACAGGCTACCCGGATTAGCAATGATCCAATGTGCTTACAGCTACGGTGGCACACCCCTCTCTTGATGTCATGTTTACCTCCAGGCCACTCCTCGATGTTGTACCGCTACCCCATGTGGTACAGCCTTACGCTGGCGGGGTGTTTGCAATTCAGTATTACTTGACTCATTTGCATGGCATTGATTACTAATCCCTAGTTACTGCACAGAACACTGTCACAGACCCTTAGCGACCGTTGCACCATGGTTGTGGTGTAGTATGCATGCCACTGACTATTATGGGGATATCATGAATTGTGTTACATTGCAGTTTTATGACATCTAAATATATTTTCCTTTTCATCCCATTTGTGCACAGATGCACTGTGGTTTTACTTTGCGTTAGTGTGGCCATGACATTAAATGTTATTTTTTATATGTTGTGCATGTTTTTTATGCCATTGGCTATATATTTAGCCACTGGCATATATTAACATTATAATACATAAGTTTGGTCCACTTTCATGGCTCCGATTTTATGTTTGACAAAATGTAAACCGTTATTTTTGGTTTACATTTCTTCATGCTTGCGCTACGCCTGCACCATTTCATGAACCACTATATACCTTCATTTGCATGCTACACTGCTGCGCATGGGGTAATTAGCATACATGTGCTGGGAGCTGCGCAGCTCTGGCATATGCTGGTACTGCACGTGGAAACAGCTCGTACCTGAATCGCTCGGCGGCCATATTTGGAGCTAGATCACCAACGCTACTCCGGCGCCTGGCGCAAGTTCATGAATCCTGGGGATTGTCTTCTAGTTTCTTATTTTTATCATTAGTCTTCCACCCAGTTGTCTTGGCTTATCTTTTAAGAGAAGAACCAGTCCAATCCATTTCTTTGTTTTGTTCAAGAATGTTATTGGTTCTAAAAAAAGAGACAGATGCATCCAGATTTCAAAAAACTTTGTTTCATCAGAAAGAAACCTTCAGTCTAGCAAAAAATAATAAACGGACTTTATTTTTTTCTTTAGTTCCTTAATTAGGGGAGAAAACATTTCCTTTTGGAAATAACTGCAGATGAATAGTCATTGTCAAAACAAATAATCCTGTCATCAATTTTAACAGGAGATTTAGTCCAAGCAGTTTTGAGAATTAATTCCTTGTCTTGTGAGGAAATAAATCTGATAATTGTAGATTGTGAAGATGATTTATTTTTAATGAAGAGGTGGAAGACAGGGACCGATGTGCTCTCTAACTGGTGAAAGACATTCCCCCAGATTTAATAAACTCTCTGTAGGAATAGTGTAATTCCTACATGGAGTGTATTGTGGCAATGTCTGCAGCACCCCCTTGGCAGCGTGCCTTGCATATTAAAGAAGGCATGCTACTGAGGGAGAGCCGTGTACATGGTTACTGAATCAGTGCAAGGGGGTGTGCCACAGTTTTTGCAGATGTGTAGCACACCTCCTGCACTGTGAGAGTGCTTTTTGGCAGAACAACATTACAAAAAGTGTCCTTGGACACTTAATTATAATAGTTTTGCATTTATTTAACACAGGAAGTATGTTACAGTGTCCATAACACACCCTCTGCCCGTTTAAAGTGCTATACATCACTAAAAGAATATAGAAAGTGTCCTTGGACGCTTATGTATATATTGATTTATTTATGTCATACGGGGGGGGTGTTACAATGTCAGTAACACAACCCCTGTACTGTCAGAGTGCCATACAGCATGGAAATCAAATGAGCAAATGTGAGTTTCCCTTTTTTGTTCATTTTTTGTTTTAATTTTTTTTATTTTTGTTAAATTTAAGCATAGCTGAGCATGTTTGTATGGCACGCTGCATTGCTCAGCAGTGCTTAAACGTAATGAAAAGCTATACAGTAATGTATAGGCTAAATCATCACAGCCAAGTTAGCTGAATGGTTAGAGTCATGGTTTTATGTGCAATAGGTGCACAGTTCAAATACCATGACAGGCTATTCAGCTTTTATATCAGAAAGCATTCTTATTTATATTTCAATATTTTTTATTGCTGTAGTTATTGATATTTGTCAACCAGGTTAGTGCAGCTGGTCAAGACTCCCAGTGTCAGTGGAGATATGTGGCAAAACCTCCAGTTAAATGCAAGTGTCCAATATAGTTCAGTCACACATCAAGGTAATGTAATCAAAGTACATAGGGTGAGGTCATGTAAAGTAAAATACAAACACATAATAAATTATCAATAATGAGTAATTAATATCAATATATATATATATGTGTTATAATGTGAAAGTGTTCTTTGCCCTTAGCTAAATTTTACTAAGCCCTGCTAAGCCAAGCTAAGCAAAGCTTAAACAGGACCTGTCTTAACAATAGTTAGCAATGCTTAGCTCTGCTTAGCTAAGCTAAGTGGATTTGCACTCCATTAAGCACTGCTAAGTATTTGCCACTTTAAGCACTGCTCAACTCAGCTTAGCAGGTTTATGCACTGCTGAGCTTTACTTAGCATTTAAAAAAATGTCCAATGGCCTTATTTAAGTTCCACAGCCAGGAATATAGCCAGAACCTGTTAGAGTTTGACCTGTGCAGGAACTATGGCAGGAGTTGGAGAAGGAATGCCCTTTTGGGTGCAGGGGTTCGGCATGTTAGAGTCCAGGGTCATGGTTGGACTCCTAGTGAAAGACCATGACCCCAAATTGCTGCATGGCCAGTACCAGGGCTCTGAATACAAGTCTGAGCCCTGGGACCATCTGGCATGTGAGGTCACCAATGCCACAGAAATACCCCGCACTGGTGAGTAGGTGCATCATCATTATGATGACCTGAAGTGGAGGAAGGGGACATTCTTGCCCAATGGATCCAAGATGTTTGGGATGGGAATGCCCCAGAAGTTTGTAAGTATAGGAACCATTGCTTTATGAAATTCTAGCATGAATATATGATAGACAGGTACGCATAATGGTGTGTTTCCCTTCCCACGGCTACAGAAGAGAGGACTCACAACTTAGAGGCCCATGCAGGGCACCGACTGTGGATGGGCTGACAGTGTGGTGAGTACAGACCTATCTTCCACTATATAGTACAATAAATAATAAAGAGTACATTTTTTACTGCCAGTAGGTATAGCGTATTTGGAGTGTACTGCAATAAATGTGTTCTTAGACGCCCATTGACATAACTGAGCAATGCCAGGTACTGTGGAATACAGATGAAGGCATCAAACAAGCTATTATTGATGAAATAAAGCTAACACTGTATTAATAGTGTGTATGAATGACAGAGGTATGTAGTGTATTAGTACTAAGGATCTTGTAATAAAGTACACTATGACTGCAACTGTGAAGGTAATAAATGACATTCATTTATCATTTACAGGATATGCAGTACAACTGAAGTCAGAATTTTGAATGTAATAAACCACTGTGTCATGTGACCCTTAATAAAGTTAATTCCACCAACTGTTGTGTTTATTCTGGTCTGTTGTTGAGGAAATAAAATTGTACAGGTGGTCCACAGCAAATATGGCTATGACACCATGAAGTGAGTGAAGTTTGGCTGATAATGGATTGTTATGCTAAAATGTAGACGTGGAGCTGATACAATACAATTTGATATATGTTTTGTACTAAGATCTGAACCTTGAATAGTGATGTGTAATGTATTATAGTGTGTTTCCCTCAGGATTGTCTTGTGTTAACCTTTGCATTTCAGCTATAAGTATTTCTAAATGTAGGTATGCTGATGCAGGCAAGTATGAGACTTTAATAGGTGGAGACTGCAAATATAGCATGTGCAAATGCAACCCAGCACCCCAATATGGTCTGTACAGATCACACATATTCCCATCCTCTAGGGGTTAAACGTGCACAACTGCATTCCAAGTATTAATACACAGTTCACCTACCATCTGTGTCATGCATGCATCTCATGCATGTATGTTCAACTGTCACTGCAGTCTTCTGTGATGCTCTACTTATAGTACCAGGTCAAACTTTGTAACTGAGCAAGTTTTAGGTACAAATCAGACAAGCAGCCCACAGCAGTGGCCCAGTAGCTTAGTGTGATAAGAAATAGGTATGTTGTTCATTTCTGCACACACACAGACCAGGGTTTGAATCCAGGGACTAGTACTAAGATGTATTTATAGTAACAGACAAGTAGTCCTGACTATTTGTAAAAACAGTCATGTAGTGTTAACAGATATTTTCTCCACAGGGCTGACAGGTAAAGAAATTTTTATATTAGCTGTATGAAGGGTATACTAATAGACTGTGTACAGATGTACTACTGTGTGCCTGGTGCATCTGTGAATGTGTGCCAATAGTCCAGCCCCATGATTACAAATGACAGCAGGATAGGTATATATGCCATTCACTCTTCCCAATATATGTCTCTCAAGTGTCACACCGTCACAGCTAGTGATCACTGTTGCCAATAACCTTGGACACAGATATAAATCCAGTTGAAATATGCTAGTAGCCCACTCACACAACATCAGTGCAGGGTACACCTTGTTAGTCATATATGTAACCCTGACATGTACGAGTCCTCTGTAGCTATGTTCCTATAGTTCTCACAGCTTGGTCCTTACCATTCCAGGTTGAAAGCTTAACAGGTATGTACATGCTACAAAAGCTACAGGGCACAGGTAGATGTAAAGTAAGGGCAGACCTGTAGAGTATTGAGTAGTACCGTTGTGAAAAATATAGCCTATACAGTTGTTAATGGAATGTTTTTCTCTCCCCCCAACTCCTATCTGCATCACTAATTATTATTCATATACTACGGGTATGTTCTCAAAACTTAATGTTGAGACTTGTGTTGTATTATTGTTCATATAATTCAATGGTTGCATACTAAGATACCTTGTTGAAAGTTCACTGTTATTGGCCTGTTGTCATAATTGTTACTGGCATGATGTTACAATAATAATTGTTATTCCATTTATGCATGTGTTCCATTTGCTATACAATTCTATTGTTTTGGATTAATTGGAACACCCGTGCATGATGTTATAACTAATGTTAAAATATTTTTTCATGGCTAACCAATACACCTTGACAAACCTCAACACCATAGAATATTTGGGTAGGCTGATCCTGGTGGATCTGCCTGTCCCACCTCATCTGGCCATGGCACTAGGTCCCACCACATCTGGAACCCAACCTGGAGCTGCCTCCTCGGGGCTGTGAAGGGGCAGTGGTGACTGCTCATGGGTGGGGACCTCAGTCCCACTGTTTCCATCTGGGGGCACTTGGTCCTCTGATTCCCAACCACCCTCCCTGTCCAAGGTGTTTACCCCTTCATGTGTCATACACCACCCCTGTCTGCTGTCTTGTGTGTCATGTCAGTCTGTAAATGCAATCTCTCCTACCCAACTTACCTCCCCAAATGTACCTACATCCCTTCCCCAACATCCCACTCTCACATTAAAAAAAAGAAAAAGGGGCATCTGTCCCAAAAAAATGTCATCCCATACATAGCTCTCCATTTCGCTCCCATGTACACTGCCATGAATCAATCATCTCATCAATTAATCAAAAAATGTATGTCACCCACACCCCTCCCTGTGGGGTATGAGGCTTCAAATTCCAAATTGTTCACATCATGCACAGCTGTTGCTGCACAAGAAATGGAGAGCTATAATCCTTTCCTACGCCCATCCTGCACATCCCTAGCTGCCTTTCATATTGTTTTGCCCCCTGCTTGCCCCCATTTCACCACTTTCCTATCACCCCTTTTTTTATTTTCTTCTTGTGGAAATAGCATGGGTTTAGGCGGGATTAAGAGCCACTGAGCATCGCATTGCATTGCTCAAACCCAATCAAACCCACTTACAACTGCTTTAATCACCCTATCTGATTCAGACACTGTTCTGCCCAGCAACAAAATAACCAGCCTTAGCAAGTGTTGAACCTAGGACCCTCTGCACTATAGTCAGGGCAACTCACCACTAGGCAAACTCAGTTCTGACAAATTAAAGTTTGTTTTTTTTTAATATATCATTCATTACAATCATGCAACATTAGGGAAAAAAGACACCATTGCATTCAGAGCAATGCACCACTAGGATAACTCAGCTGTGGGGAAGTAAGGCTATTTTTCTAAATATATCATGCAATACATTCATGTAATATTAGGGGAAAAATACAGCACTGCCAAGTATTGAACCCAGGATCTTCTAAACTATAGTCAGAGCAATGTATATTTCAGTACAGTCATGTAATATTAGAGAGAAAATACACCCTTGCCACGTATTGGCACCAAGACCCTCTGAACTACATTTCACTGCAATACACCAGTAGACCAACTCAACTCTGGGAAATTACTGGTGTTATCACCAAGATATCCTGAGTTCATTACTTCTACATATAATGTGATAAATGACTGTAATGCAGACACCGAACCAGTAAACAGCCAAATACATGTTGTTGTTGGATTGACAGAAGGCCCATCATATCAGGTACAGCTGACAACTGCACAGACTATTGCAGAATGTCCACAGTAGTGTTACCTATATATGGCATGGCTGTCATCAAAGCTATTCTGTGTGCTGATGTAATGGCAAAGTAGTGCAGACTGATTTCACAAAAGCATGACAGACATTCGGTGTCACACATCATAACCATCAAAACAGATATGTTCATGCCAATCCTCTGTAACACGCTGTAAGCATGCATGTATGTATTGCAACTGCACCTCCCATATTAATTACTCCATAGCTCTATCTGTAACATTCCCAGTATGTCTGACATCTGGACACACACAGTTCAGGCCCACAGTCCAGTTAGTTGCATGACAACTACATGCTCAGCAATATAACCTACTAATAACCGAGCCCTGCAATGACCAGCAGACCTGCTTGCTGCTACCACAATCAGTGCCACCCACAGTAGCATGTCAAAGGCCTGGAGGGTGGGACAAATGTCACAAATATAAATATGTATCCTAAACCTCCCCTACCACTGTCTGGATGGTACTATTACTTCACATATGTACCACAGGCACATGCCTCACCTAGACTGTAATGGTAACCCTCACCCTGGCCATGCTGTGACACTACAGCCAACACTGGTCCCTCACTGACATATACAGCTTGCTGTCCCCCAATGTCTTCACAATCCCCAGTATGACTCCTGCCCAGAATGCAGCAGCTGCAGCCTGTCACACATGCAGCTGTATGTTCAGCTAACTGGTGCAGACCTAGCATAACTCCCAAACACCTAGAACAGGGCATCCACACAGCAACCATACATAAAGGGATGGGGATAGGATGTTCAGGTGACAGGGACAAGTATCACAGTCCCCCCTACAAACATACACAGCTGATACACCAGCATCAACTGTAGCAGCATGCACATTCAGATAAAAATGATGTATGACACTCACATCTGCCTGTCTCTTTACTGAGCGCAACACACATTGTTAAACAGTCGCCTGCCACAGAATCACAACTCTGTTATTAATGACCAAACATAGCATGCAAAACTGTGAACTTAACACATCAGTCCAAACAATGAACAGTATTTCTACATACCATCTATAATGCTGTAGCCCCCACACCTAATGTAATGTCCTCCTCACAGGCCAGGAAAAGAGCCAAGGCCTACATGAAGACCTTAATTATATGACTGTGTTCCCATGCCATTGGCTAATGACAATGCAACCTAGCTGTTCTGGCTGCAATTAGCTAGTGGGAGTCACATATTGGTGCACAGGTAATCACCTGTTCATGAGCATTACCTACAAAAGGTAAGCTGGTGCCTATTGTAAACAGGTCTGACATTTTCTTCATGAAGGCAGACTGAAATTCTGTAGGAGACTACAACTGGATATCCTCTCACAAAGGAGTACAGCAATATACCAGGTATGTCAGAGAATTAAGCATGTAATGGAATGCAGAAATGTAGATGCAGTCACGGTAAATTGGAATGTACACACTAGGTCTCAACCACATTTCTTGGAGTGACACTTTGCTGTTAGTCTGCTGTCTAGGACCTGTGGTCATCTCTTATGGTCCCTGTCTGTAGTGACATAGATCACAGTTCTGGCCACTGACTCACCCCAGCAGTGTTCAGCTCACATATGACTGCTACTGGATTGTCTGTTGTACAATACTAACAGTAAGTGCTGGTGGATACAGCTGGCATATCACATCATGTACTGCCAGTGAGCCCCTCTCAGTCTGTGAATGTCATACAGGCTTACTTCAAAGATTGTCCAGGTGTCCCTGGGAGTTCTTACTCTGGCTAGGTCACTGTGTACTCCACACCTGTATCTCATTGCCTGCCACCTATGGCTAGCATACCTTGTGACCACTGCAGCATGACAGCAGGTTATAGGCACTGGTGGTGGGGGAGACACTGGCTCTGCCTCAGCAGCAGTGCATACATATTAAGCATACAATGTAAGGGAATGAATACAGTACCAGATATTAATGTACCATACTGAGTTCCCAGGGGGTCTGGCAAATCACAGACACATTCCCCAAACTCTGTAGGCAACCATCATGTATTGTCCAACCTGTGTCTGGAAATCCACATTTCTCTGGCAGAAGGGTCTACATCTATCAGGTACAAGTACACATTACACAAACACCTGGGTACTGCAGCTGTCAGACACCTATGAGGAGGATACTCTACACCACATATGCACTGCTCTCAGTTATTTTGTAGCACAGCCATTGCTGGAATGTCCACATGCACATGTACTACCACTCACCTATTTGTCGGATGTAGGCTGTATGACACGGTACTGTAATGTTGCCCATAGGGAACACCTAACAGTCAATGGCAGTGTTAGCTGTGGACACATAACAACACAGTCTGTCACAGCACTCAGTCCATATGTGATATTCCTGGTACCATATGAGGTTACTAGGCTATGTGCCCTCAGCAGCCATATGCTTAGGCCAGATGTTAGCCTATGTGTATGCAAGGCAGCACCTGATGCCTCAGTCCAGCAGGGACACATGTGGTATCCCAAGGGTGTATGTGCAGTTAACCATCCAGTTATCCAGGTTACACCTGCAAATGTGTAAATGGCTACCCTGCCTGATGTGGACAGTGTGCCCATTCGACCACAGGGTGATTGTGTGGGACACACATCTGAGCTGTCAACATGCCCAGTTCATGTGACATGCCAGTTTGAGTGTGGGTGTGTGTGTGTGTGTGTGTGTGTGTGTGTGTGTGTGTGTGTGTGTGTGTGTGTGTGTGTGTGTGTGTGTGTGTGTGTGTTAACAGAGTGGAGCATGACTTTCACTCATGCAGCAGTCCTAGCAATATGGACTCCGTGATTGCCTGGCATGCCACACTGAGGTCACCCCTGAGGAGTATGTATGAAACCGGGTAGAGGGTTGCCCTTATAGCCTATCGGTGTATGGTAGATATTTGATGCCCTGATATCCCCTGGTGGAGAAGGTCTGTGTTGTCCCTGGCTGCTGCATGTGCTGTGTGATGTGAATGACATACAGGGATTTAGATACAATAATGGGCCTCATTTGGGGACTATGGGGATGTGCATACCCCATGTCCCTTGATGATATACCCTTATGTATGACATGGGCCATGTAGAAGGTGTATTTTACAATGGGTGCAACATTGTGTTGAAATGTCATGTTGCCAAACACCTGTGTCCACAGCTCCCTCATGACTGATTGTACCTAGGATGTTGTTAGTACTGTGATACTATGCAGGGACATCAGTCTCCCCAAAGGGGTTGACACTGCATGTCCTGCTATGCGACCTAAGACCATATGTCTGGCAACAGTCATGTATCTGTGTGAGACCCTCCTAGGCAGATGTCGACATCAGTAGGGCATCCAGTGATGACACACACCATGCAGTCATCTGCAGACATGGTTGGACATAGGCTAATGGCTGTTACAGGCACCTCAGGAGTGTACATTACACATAACAGAGGTCCAAACACAGAAAAGCAGGTTACACACATCGCTATGGGTCAACCGCTTGAGGTGGATTCCCCTATGTGGAATAGGTGGGTCGTGTCAGTGCACTGGTGTGCTACCCATATGGTAACATATGGCGTGATGCATACATGGGGGTGTTATGTCTACAATGGCCATGGGGGTTATACTGTCACAGAGTTTGTCCAGGTCAAAGTAGGCAGTTTGCACTGTCACCCCCTGTCCATGGCTTTGGTGGCTGTGTCATATAAGTCAATCGAGTGTAACAGACATGAACCCTTCCTTGACAAAGCCAAAGTGTGCATAATGGATTGTGTGCAGGCCGCCAATGTGTTTATTACTGGGATTCACTATAAACTGTACTATGGCCTTGCAGAACAGCCTAGTTAGGCTGCTGGGTCTATCATGTGACTGAGTGGGGGATGCAACACCTTACTTTATAGGGGTGACAGTGGTCATCCAACAAACAGCTGGTACAAAGGCGATACTCAAGCCTCCTTTGAATATGGTTTCTTATGGTGCTTTAAGGTTATGCTTGGGGTCATGTAGGATGCATCCTGTGATGTGATAGGCTCCCATGGGAGATATAAACCATATGTTCATATGCCAGTGGTGACCTGTTCCCTATATATAGGAGACGGGGAAGTACTGTGGCTATCCTAATGTACTGATGGAGAAGACAGCGGGTGAAGCCTACACCAACTCTTTCAGGCATCCAGTATGATATAGAAAAAGCACTGGTATAGCTGGTGTCCTTGAGCACCTCAAGTAAGCAGCTGCAGGTGCTTTCTGTGCTGTTGCAGACATATGTGCAGTAGGGGCGATAACTGTCTGTAGTGGATGTAGTTGATGTAGACAATATAAGGTCTGTGTTTGTTGTGCAGGCTTGCAGGACTGATCCCATTCTCATGTACATGCTACGGGGACATTGCTCCAAATTGGGCACCTGTCCCTACTTTGTCTCAGACAGCAGTATGTCATCCCTGTTATAGACAGTATGTATTGCAGATGTCCACCAGACAGGTGTACATATCCTAGCAGAGGATGATGTAGGCCTGTCGGGTATACCTGACTACATGCATCTATACAAATGCACATATAGCACGTGTGTATGTGTGGATATTGGTGCCAGTCCTTAATGAAGGGTTGGGGGCTGTGCAGCTATGTATACCCCCCAGAGGATGTATTCCATGTTGGAGGTGTATGTATGGCTGACCCTAGCTAGATGGGAATTGTGGGAAATGATGACTGCAAATGTGACTGCATGATGGTTGCTTGGCCACAGAGGATGACACTGTAGGTATGCTGCAGCGGTACCCCGTGTTGTGTAATGTCAACTGCAATACACCATCACCTCATGTGGGGGTAGCCCCTGGCCACACCATGGTGGTTGTATGTCCACTGTTGGTGGTTCTCTGGCCATTTGTGTGCTGGCATAGGTACATCTGACAATGTATGTTGGGGTCATTCAACTGACCCAGGATCAGGATAAAGACTGACTCCTAATACAGTTCATGAGGTCCATATAGGCCGAATGAGCTTCCTGGTCACATGTGTTGGCTGGTAGCTGTGATTTGATTAGGTATGTGCTGGCAATGGTGAACTGCCCCTGCAGTGTCCCCTGTGCATCCTACTTCCTGTACAGTGTGGAGGTATGTATGTGTCTCATATATACAGACAACCCATGTCCCATGGGCTTACAGGCTACACATTGGCATTTGGATGTATGATAGGATGGTTGACAAGGTAGGCTGGGGCGCTGTCTGCAGTTTTGAGCCATGGTCTGTTTGACTGCACAGATGTCTGCAGTACCCAGGGTTAGGACTACTTGCAATGAGGGCAAAGTCATGTGTACACTTTTAGCATTTAGCAGCATGGGTGTCAATGTGTGCTGCACTGACCCATGTATATTGGTAGTGATAACTTCACCACTTTTAATAATGGAGTCACTATGGTGCTGCTGATAACCAGTGGCAGATGCATGAATACCAGTGAGGACAGATGGAGGCCATCTTTCGCAGAGCATCGTGGTCTATTTACCATATCATCCCAGACTCCCAGGTACTGGAACCCCTGGAATATCATAGGATAAATGTTCACATGTTAAGGGCAATCATTCCCTGATTGTATTGTGCCATCAGTCTGGTTGACAGCATAATGCAGCATAAGGCTAGTGACATACCTGCCTGTGAGACATAACCAGTGTGCTCAGTCATGTCTCAGTGCATATAGTCCAGGGACATACATGTCAGGTCGGGCACACCAACATGTACTGTGACAGACCCATGACAGTATCTGTTGGTGAAAGACAGCAGTGCTTATGCACTATGATGGAGCTTGCCACGTGACACACAAGTAACTGTTACCATACACATAAAGGAGCAAGGTCAGAGGCACACCAGTTTGTCTCCACTGGAGTGCCCTATGTGTAACATGTTTGACATGGGCTGACACATTTGTGGCTGTGGGACACAGGTGTGTGTCCAGGTATGGTATGTGCTGTGTACAGCTGTGGCATTGATGTCTGGCTCTGTCTCGGAGATCCACTTTCTTTGTGGATGTGGATGTCAAGGACCACTGCAGATGTTTGTGTGTGTTGTATAGGTGTGGCTGGTGTGTGATGTGTACTGATTGTGTTGACAACCTGTTTGGGGACAGATATGCAGCCTTGACAGGGACAGAGCATGGACAGCAGGTTACTACTGTTACTGCATTTCTCACACAGTGTGTTCCTTGTTGGTGTTTGTAGACGGCTGTCTATCCATTCACATGAGGCAGGTGCTACACAGTGCCAGGACACTCATATCAACCACACTGGCTGAGGAAACTGTAGGACATTGTCAGCCATATAGTCCAGAATCTGAGGGAGGAAGGCCAGGGAAACCTGAGGTGTGGGCCTACAGACCATGTGATTACTAATACAGTAAGAGGCTGACAACACAGCAGACCATGTAGACAGGCTATGAACAGGCAGTAATAGGTGCAACAGGTACATGCATTGCAACACCTCATAGAACATGCAGCAAGTAATATGAAACAGCAAGATCAGGGAGGCAACACATGCTGCATTACCACTGTGCTGATGATACCCACAGACATACTGTGCTAATAGATGGCAGGGATATGATGTGGTTGTTAGCAGTGGATAGTTCTGGCAAAAGTGGATGTGCATGGTCTGTACATAATGGTGAGCAATGTATGCATTCCTGTGATATGTTCCCCTGTTCATGTCTGTCAGGTGAAATGTACAGGCATTGCAACCCACCCTTCTCAGAAGCTGAGACCACTGCAATTCATGATCCACTGAGACTCCATCAGTGGGTGCTGTTGTCAAGGTTTTATCACAACCAGCAACAACTCTCTGCACTGCGGGAAGACTTGGTATCAACAGTGAATGATGTGGGCTACTGGGACAGGAGCTACATACAGGTCCAACAATGTGCTACTGATGTCATAAAAATGCATAGCAAATGGTTGCAGCTGTGGCCAGGCACTATGCTGGTACAGGGGGAGGGCCTGCTACATAACCACCACTGTCAGCCACAGAGGAATTCCTGGCAAACCTGGGTTCAACCACCAGCTTACAGGAAACCATCAGTATATATGTCATGGAGGTGGGTGGCACAGATTCCACAGCTGAGCATCCAGATAATCTTCCTGTGATCATCACATTAATACTGTAGCATTCATAGTGGCAGCCCCTGCATACCTGTATGGATATGTGAGGTCAATCAGCATTTGTAGTTGGGGATTTGTAATGCACACATGTGCACACATACTGTGAATGTCAGCAATTTGAGTAGTATCGCAGCTTGTACTGTACATGTTCATAAAAGCACATATTATCCTGTACCAATGCCATATGTATGTGTCCTGAAAACACTTTCCCCCACAAATCCATAGGTACCTCTGGTATGGCTGGGGTACATCAACTTGTAGCCGGTGAGTGTGGAACTGTCATGTAATGACTCACCTATACCCTAGGCATGTTAAGGGGTGCCAGTATGCCATGCACACGACTGTTAAGCATATCCATGTTGCAATATGTTCATTGTCAAAGATGGTGAACTGTACATTCTGTCATATGTGGTGTCTGACACTGCTGTGTGTGTTTTACTAAGCAATATTAAAGCAAAATCAAACAATCTAATATGAAATTAAGTGGGGGGCTTCATCCCCACACCCTCCATTGTGGGGGGCTGTGCCCCCCCACAACCCCCTAACTATATATTCTAACTCCAGGGTCGCACTACAGTGGGGAAGGGGACATATTCCATTTACTTGCCTTACAGTGCTCTGGAGACTGCCAATAATACTTGTCAGTCAAATGAAGTGTCAGTCAAATAAAGTTTCAGTCAAATGAAATTTCAGTCAAATTGGGTCAGTCAAATGGGTGTCAGTCAACTGGAAGTTAGGGCAAATGAAGTAGACCCATCTAATGCACAGGGTGAATATAGTACAGGTAATGGAAGTGTGTAGTGTAGTAGTGTTATGACCTGTAAGGTGTTGTCTGCTGGCAATTGTCATGAGTACACATCAAGCTGTATGCACCTTTGTGCCATGCTGCTTTATTGCTGTTAGTACTGCTGACTGACTGTTGTCTCACAGACCTTATTCTGTTTCCGTTCCCGGTGTCAGTGTGTCTAACTTGTGGTGGGCTGCTGCCGTTACGGTAGCTGAGGATGGTGAAGTGGCAACACAGAGACCTTTTCCTCAGCAAGGTATGGCTGTATGCTTCCATGTTTACATAGGTTTGTATGGGTGGAACAGTGTGAGGGACAATGGGGGCAGGCAGCATGCTGTGCATGCATACCTCTTGACACAGCATGCTATTCTTGCTAAATGTCACCTGGGAGTTCCATAGGATCACAAGTTCATAGGCACAGAGAAGGTTACTACAGTACTGGCCCTGGGTCCCTTACAAGCCTAGCCCATACTCTATCCCCAACATAGGTTCATAGGTAGGTACTAGGCTATTGGGCCAAGGGCCTACATAAGCCTAGTCAACAAGGTTCCCTAGCTTACATCACCCAAGAAAGTTATTTTCCTGTGCCACTGTCAAGCAGAGACACAGAAGTGATCCCTGGATTGTATTTCCTATTTCCCATACACTCATCAAAAATTTTCTTGAAGAGTGCTAATGAAGAATTTTTCTTGATATAGATATAGATGGGTAGCCTGTTACAGAGTATGGGAAGTCTCTGGGACAGGAATCTATCCATCCAGCATGTCCTGTTTATTGTGATGATAAGGTTTAGGTCCCTAGAGCATGTAGCTCAGAGGGATTGGGATTTCTTTAGGTGTAGCATGTCCAACAGCTCTAGGTTTGACATAGCTTTATATGTTAGGCAGAGATCACCTTGGAGTAGGCAATATGCTACAGAGTAAAACTGGAGTCATCTCTCGGCATTTGTTGCCCCTGCCATTGCTTGATACACTTTGGACCCCTGGGGCAGATGTTTTTTGACATCCTCTCAACCTTGATGCAGTTGATGAGGATCTGCATGCTAGTCTGTTTGATATTTTGGGAAGTGCATTCCTGACACAGGACAACCTCTGGGAGACAAACCTGTCTCTCCAGCTGTTTTTTCTTGCTCTGTCATATGTGATTTAAGCCTGTCATACTGGTAACATGCACAGAGTTATACTGACATATATGGGGCAGCTGTTGAAGGGCTGAGCACAACATTGCCATCTGTGCATGCCACAGCCCACCTGTGGACAATCTGTTCTATAACAAGTTGGGCAGTACTGTTTTGAGGCTGTCTGCATGGCACAGGTGATGAAGGTCATGGATAACCTTTGTGGGTGTTAACATAGCCATTCCATTTGGTGCAGATGTCTGCAATAGGTACATACCAGACCAGCCACACTGCTAATGTATTGTTATACTAACTGAGGACTATATAGAGGTAATGTCCACCTTTTGTCTGGATCCAGTTCCTTTACCTATGTGATGAACCATGTTCAAGCCTTTTCTGACCACTGCCACTACTTCATGGGTGAATGCAAAATTGTTATCAACCTGAGTAGCCATGTCCATCAACACAGTTTGTGCGTATATTGGGTTATCGTTGATGTGGGAAATAGTGGGTCCATGTCCTTGCCATATGGTACAATGGTACTGTTTTCTGCATTCAGCTGGTGGCCAGGACCTGGCCACCATTCAATATCCACTGTATGACCGCATTGCAGTCTCTTAACATTGGTTTGTGGGTCAATGACAAACAGCACATTACTCAAAGTTGCCACAGCTTTAGGTGGTACCTACATATGTGGGAGGTTACAGTTTGCATTCATGCCTTCATACAGATGGGTCATTGTGAGTGATGGTACTCACAAGGCATACACATGTCTACTTATTGCATACACATAGGCAACATGGGGTAGGTTTGCCACCTTATCAAATGTGGATTTTGGGACACGTCTTGTAGTATTGTGACACTTGGCAGGACATATCATAACCTACGACAAGTGCACCAGACAAGACTTCCCTTTGTTCACCAATATGACTGCTTCTTTGTGTCACATCATCATATGTTACGCTATTTCTCATATCAGTAAGGTGCTTATGATGTGAAGGAATTGCTTTATGCAGGTAGTAGACAACTATAGAAGATATTTGTTGTCCTCTACTCTGGGGACCTCTGTATTGTTTGTGTTGTTGTCACAGGTCACACCTGGCTAAACATAGACTGCAACCTGCAGGGTGGGACAGGTGGTGGTCATAGCCACCACCTCTACAGATGTCTTCAGAATGTCCTGATGTTTGCCACATATTGTTTCCATTTGGCATAATATTCTGGCAAAGTTGTATGAATTCATTAAAGACTGACATTACACAATACTGACAGATATTTGCCTGTCAGACTTCATACCCTTCAGAAAATGTATGCAAATGCACAACATGTAATGCTATCTCCTGTGCATGTTTGTCAGAGTGATATTTAAAGATTGACCCTAATACAGTATGTGGGATTTGTCTCACTTTTCTATATGGCTTTCTTCAGCTGTCTTTCTGTAAGGGGTCAATAGGTATGTTTGTGGTCATAACACAGGCACACTGCTGCTACATATATACACACACCCACTCATGAACCACCCTTGTTGATAGTAAATCCCCTACCTGGCTAGTTATACATAAGAACCACAGAGGTTATGCAGTTTTGCAGTGTCTGCCACTACTATTCTGGAGTTAACATGGTGGCACAGGCACACAAAGTAATATAGGCAAGCAAGACAGCCATGCTGCTACAGAGGATATACATGCACAGACTCACACTCACACAGTTGTCACTACTGAGATTATAACTCCTACCTATCTAGTTGTATGTAGTATAGTGCTATGTCCTTAATGCATATGGCGTGGAGCTGATATGCCTGGGGCATACCTGTCAACCTGTTAGAACAATACATGGGAATAAAGCCTTCAATAATGGGGTGTTATAGGCCCAGAAATAGAGACAGGTTTTACATATTGCTCTTACAAACATAGATAACTGATAGAGGAACCAGTTTCCTATTACCATTACCTTTGTGAAGAGTATGAAGTCTGACACTAAGATGTCTGTCATTATTGTCTGACTTCCAGTCTTAATTCTTTGTGAATGATTGGCCAGGAAACCATACTTTTATGACAACAGACAAAATATATGAGGCAATCATCTGGGCATTTTCAAAACTGGATTCAGTTGAGAGGTATGGCCTGCAGAGTGTGAAACAGTGCATCTGAGGTAGATGACCTCAACAGGCCCTGTCAATGAATGCAATGGGGAGTCAGCAAGGCAGAATAGGCCTCAAAATGGTATAAGCTAACCTACACTCTCACACACACACACACACACACACACACACACACACACACACACACACACACACACACACACACACACACACACACACACACACACACACACACACACACACACACACACACACACACACACAGTTGGGATTCTTGAGATTAGAATCCCTGCCTATCTAGTTTATTGTACTATAGTGCTCCACATTTATCGCGTGCACCACAGAGCTTATATGTCTGCAAAGTGTTTCATGCTGTATCTAAGGTTGATGACATCAACAGGCCCTGTTAATTAATGCAATGGGGGAGTCAACAGGGTAGAACAGGCCTCAAAATGGTTTAACCAACAAACACAGGTGGAAGTGTTGTGATTAGAACCCCTACCTATCTAATTGTATGTACTATAGTGCTCCTCTCCACCTCCTCCCCTTCCATCAATTGGTTCTCCAGTTACCTCTTAAACAGACAGCAAGCCATCAAATGGAATAACTGCATCTCTTCTTACCTTGACACTCTAACAGTTGTCCCCCAAAGCTCTATCCTGGGACCTTTGCTTTTTAACATTTTCATTCACAACTTTCATCACTGTGCCCTAACACTAAATTAGTCCAATATGCAGATGATTCTACTATCATTTGCTCAGCTGACTCTCTCCCCAAATGCATGCATGCAACTCAAGTTGCCTTCAACAACCCTGAGACTTGGATGCTTAACAATCACCTTGCTCTTAATGCAACTAAACAAAAATCATGATCTTTACCCCATCTAAGAATACAAAATTAGACAAGCACTCCTTCTCCACACTAAGCCAAAACATGACCCCTATTAAAGTAGTTCTCTACACTAAGCTCCTGTGTGTGCACATTGAGGAACAACTAAAGTTTGACATTCACCTTCACACCAAAATGAGGAAAACCCACCAGAAGCTTGGAATGCTTTGTTGTCATAATCGCTTCCTTAGCCCTTCATCCAAGCTTGCTATCTCTAACACCTATCTCCTTCCCTCCCTCACCTATGGTGCCCTATCCTTACCAATCTCCAAGACACTCTTAAGGCTAAACTGGCATCCTATTATAATAAAATCGCCAAGTTTAGCACCAGTTCCAAATCCTCCTCACACCATTGTGTCATCTTACAGTCCCTGAATTGGCTAGAACTCCCCAACTATCTCCTGTACATTTATCTCCCAACTGTTCACAAACTTATTTTTAATCCTGCACTTTGCCCCTCTCTGTCATCCATCCTTACCTTGCATCTCCCTGATTGATCCCTTAGGTCCAACAATCAGAATCTCCTCAAGGTTTACAAACCCATACACACTCCTGGGCAACTTCTACTATCTTTTATCCTAGCACCTAAATGGAATTCACTTCTACACTATATCCATACCACCCAGAACCTCTCCTCCTTCAAGACTCTACTCCACTCTCATCTCTCCTCCACAAGGGAATGTTCCTGCTCCCATTCCTCTTAATCTCCTCTGGCTGTTTTGAACCTATTAACTTTGCTAAATATAAAGGTACTGCAACACTGCTTATGATACATAAATTGATTTTGCATATATTGTAAATATCAGACACATAAACTGATTTTGTATTTATTGTAAATATCAGATTACACCAACAGATGTGAAATTTCTAACATACTCCACAACTTCTGACAATTCTAATTTATATTCAGTTGTATAAATTCTATATCACTTCACAGTGATGCTTAGTAACTTTGTACTGATTTTTGGTTTTATGTTTCTATTGATTGTATTAATTATATTAATTGTTGCTGTGTTTCATGTCAGTACATGAAGCTTTTCTCCCCAGGCCTCCATTGAAAAAGGGCTCATTTCAGCCCAATGGACTCTTCTGGTTAACAAACTGCTAATAAATAAATAAAATGTACTTATTGCATGCACCGCGAAGCTTATATGGCTGAGGAGTGTCCAACAGTGCTTCTAAGGTGAATGACATCAGCAGGCCTTGTAAAGTAGCGCAGTGAGAGGTTTACTGAACAGGCCTCAAAATGGTTTAAGCTACAAACACACACAGTTGGCAGTGCTGAGATTAGAACTCCTATATATCTAGTTGTATGTACTATAGTGCTACATATGTATTGCATGCATCACAGAGCTTATATGGCTGAAAGGTGTCCAATGGTGCTTCTAAGGTGACTGACATCAGCAGACCTTATAAAGTAGGGCAATGGGGGATTACTAAGTGTAACAAGCCTCAAAAATGGTTTAACCTACAAACATACACAGGCAGGGACACATACACACAATTGCTAATGCTGAGATTAGAACTCCTACTTATCTAGTTGTATGCACTATAGGGGTACAGACATATTGCATGTGCCATGGAGCTTATATGGCTAAAGAGTGTCCAACGTTGCTTCTAAGGTGGATGACATATACAGGCCACTACAGTAGTGCAATGATGGGTTAACAGGGTGGAACAGGCCTTAAATTTATTGGCATTGTACAGTCATAAGCAGGAAATACAGACAGCCATAAGGGGATATCCATAAACACACACAGACTGACTTGACATTGTTGGGATTAGAACCATTACCTATCTGTCTACACTATAGTGCAATGTACTTATTACATTTGCCATGAGGCTTATTCATGTGAAGAGTGTCTGACACTGCTGTTGGGGTGGATGACATTAGTAGCTGCTGACAGGTAGGCCACTGCTGTGGAAGAAACTAGTATCAGGGCCATAAAATTGGTGACTGTTACACAGACCTAGGCCTGTTGGGCTTGTGTATTCTACTGTAAATGCAATAGATGCAGAAACACACACAGACACACACACACACACACAAGGCAGGTAATGTGTGATTACTACCCCTACCTCACTACTATTAAACAATGGAGCTCACCTTTGTACTTGCACATGCCACTGGTTAGAATTGGTGTGAAAATGGCTGCAGCAGTACTTCACTGTATGCCTTTCAGGGTGTCTCTTTCTATATCCCTCTCTCTCTCTCTTTCTCTGTCTTTGTCCGTCTCTCTCTCCCCCTGTGTCTGCCTGTCTATATTGTTATATTTGTATATGTTACCTATATATATATATATATATATATATATATATATATATATATATATATATCACACTCATCAGATGCAGATTTATCTTATATGTGCCACATACAAACAGATGAGGGTAATCCTGTCTGATGGGGGTGGTGAGAAACAGTTACGGTGTAAATAGCTGTGTGTATGCAAAGGCATATATGGACAGCACAGTTCTATAGATAAATGTGGGTTTAGACATTTGCTGTAATTCTCTAAGTGTAGGAGCATGCCCAGTATGACCCTCAATAGTATCAGTGGGATGCCATTCCAGAGCCATCTGTACTCAGGCCCAGGATTTTGTGTGCTACAGCCGATTGGCTGATGAACCTGTGTAAACAGTACAGCACCTCAATGATATACTGGCTGAGGGATCTCCTGGCTGTGTGCTATCCTTACTAACTGAGTCAATCCTAGGGTGGGCACAGAGTGCATTGGACAGAGCAGAGTTTTCCACAATATGTGTGATATTTTCTACATAGAACTTTGATTTCCTGGTATGTCAGTGGCAGATCAGTATAGTGTAATGTGAGCAACCAAAGACAGACATTTGTTTACTGACTCCATATACTGTAGGGAACTATGTCACACCATAAATTGTTCTAGTTTGCACATTCTACGTTTGTCTGGCCAGAGGTTCCCCTTCCTCTTATATGTGTCTCTTTGTCCTGCTGTAGTCCAGTCACAGCCTTTGTCCAAAGTTGCTGCTGTTATGTATTTGTAGTTATGGTGTGAGTCGGGTAGAAGTCGTAACATCACACACAGGGTTACAGCCTTCACACCTCTAACTGTATCTGTTTAGCAGGTTGTCCATCATTGTGCCCCATACATCTGCTGTGGTCCTCAGATGGTTTGTGTTGCACTGTTATTATAAGGCTGCATGTTGGCAATAGATCTCAAACTCTTACAGACGAACATCTGGACAGGCCGATATATAACAGTCAGACACATCCCCAGACATGGGGACAGGGTCTTAATATTGGTCTTCCAAATGTAGACAGTTGGTAGAATGGTTTTGTATTAGCTTGTATTTTTTTATGGGTATGACATCTGCATCTCAACTGTCTGTCATTGTTGCTTTCACATCAGCCTTTATTGGTTTGCAAATAGTTTGCCAGGTAAATGCAATGTTATGACAAGCAGAACAGATATATGAGGCATATGTAAGTGTGGACATTCTGTGAAACCCTGTCATTCTACAGGTATGGATGGTGCCCACTGACTTGTTGTCAGTACTGACACAGTAACATGGCAGCCTTTATATCCTGGCACTAGACTGACTTGTCACAACATGCTGTTCTACTAGGCACTCTGTAGGTTACTCAGAGCTGTGTACTGTCCATATGTTTGACCCCTGTCTCTCCATTGTCCAGCTTTCCTGTGGTAACAAATATTGACTTATGGACAGTGTGTACAACTCCTACCATAGGTGTAGCTGACATGCAAAATAGTTGCCATGGCCAGTCTCAAACCATGGACACTGTCACCCACAGTACTATACTGAGACCACTAAGCCACAACAGCCACCAGTACGTGCTTTCTACTTCCTGACACTATTAACCACAAAGATACATAGCACATTGACCCCTGCATATTGTAGACGTGGAACAAGTTATCAAGTGGATTGTGACAGTCCTGGGAATATGTGGTCTGTTGCTATTACCTTACAAACATAAATGTTACTGCAGTTTGTTCTATGTGAACATGGGTGTGTTGGAAGAAGGGGGGATACTTCTCAATTGTAGACATTTTCACAGACTGTCCAGATGTTTGCCTCATATTTTGGGTCTATATTTCATAAAATTGTGGTTGTGTGGAAAATTAATGTCAAATCCTTAAAGACTGACATTAGAAATTAATGACATACATTTGAGTTTTAGATTTCTTGCCCTTCAGATAATTAATTCTACTGCAACACCTGTTATTCTATCAACTTTCTATGTTAGTAAGAGCAAAATTTAAGACTTGTCCCTGTTTTTGGGCCATTGCCCCACATTTCTTTATGACTTTGCTCAGATTTCTTGCTGTAAGAGGTTTAGAGGTATGTATGGGACTCTAACATTGATGTCCATACATTTGTCCTATGACCCCTCTGTTTGTAATCCCTCACATAGTGCAGTGGATTTTGCTGGCCTGGGGGCCTACTGCATATTGTGGGGCAGGCAATATTTGGGGCAGAGTTCCTGTTGTTCCACATAGCTATCCATTGTCTGTTGCTATTCTGGTAACCCACTCCATTCCCATGCATACATGCAGCAATACCATACATATGCTACCACAGTCTACTACCTCATTCATTTATTATTAAGAAAAGTGACTTACATTGTGCCAGCAGCAGATGAGAGGACAATGCTTCAGGGCTGATTCTGTCGGATGCATGCAGTACACAACCTATACATGGTTAGGTATAGGTAGTGTGATGTGGCTTGCATCCATTTTACTGTGTGTATGTGAGTCAGAGTGAGGGGTCAGTCCCTGGGTCCCTAGGTTATCAGTGTATGTGCTATGCGCTACCTCTTTGCCAAGGTCAGGATGTACTGACCACAACTACGTCTGCCTACATGAGAAACAAACTGCAGCAGAAAGGACAAACAATAGGACCAAGCAAAATCCGGAAAACAAAACCACCAGCGTATAAAGAAGCAAAATGTTGAAATTTAATCCAATTCAAGTAAAGCGCTTTTCGTCACTCCAAATAGAGTAACTTCATCAGACATCAAATACAGACAAAGTGACTTCATTTATAATGGAACATCATTTCCTTCTAACACTCAATAACTTATTAAAAACACAATCACGTATACCACTACTTATTATTAGAGTGAAAAGTATTCATGAAGTAATTAAATACCCATTGAGTACATTAAAATTGGGTTAATAAAAACCATATAAAAATAGCCACAGTTCTTCAATATTGTACTAGAGAACTGTACCAATAATATGTTGTTTCCTAAAGCAATACGTCGTACTAATTAACGAGCAAAATGTTAAAATTTGGTCAAAATAAGCTTCATGGAGTATGTAGGCATAATTATACTACCACGAGCTTAAAATTTCACACAAGTGTAAGTGTGTACTTGTCCAGCTAAAATAACTAAAACTTATAAGTTAAACAGCCGAGAGTTATTGATGTTTAATGTCTACGTACATGTTATAAGCACGATCTGGCTAGTAAGTGTACTGTCGACTAGAAGTTTTTAGTGTTAGTGAACCATGAAGGTACTATCTATTTTGGAGAAAATGAAAAATTTAATTGTAAATAGATATGTATGTATGTACAACGAGTGTTTCCCGTGAGTTTAAATGTTTATTATGTTGAAAAGTTATATACGGGAAGTTGTCTGAGTGTACATTCAAAATACTATAAAAATTTAGAACTATATACAAATTGTAAAAACATAAGTATAACTATGAATATGGATATAGATGTCAAATTCAGATGCCAAGTTGGTAATTTGTGTATATTTATTAATAATTTATACCAACTAGGTGGAAAAATATATGTGTACGATTTATTCATGTCCTAAAATAAGTGAGTATAAAGTATACAAAGTGTGTGTATGTGTTTAGGTAACAAAACAATTATAAATTCATCTATGCAGGCTTCTCAATTTTAGTAAGCATGCAATGTTGCATTGTTCATTCAATCCTGGTTTTGTAAAGGCATTGGTTAACCATTGCCAAGTTAATTCATGCTCTTCTAAAATTAACTTATATAGACCCCCTCTGATGTCAGTTACGACTTGGTCTATTGCTGTAAATTTAAAGTTATGACCAAAGTTTGAAGTTGTATGCTTTGCTAATGCATTTTCCATTTTCTTATTAGAAATAGCGTATACATGTTCGTAAATGCGGTCTTTAAGCATGCTCGTTTTTTTTTTGATATGTAGGGCATACATAAAGTACAGGTTGCTACATAGACTATAAATCTAGAATTACAATTCAATTTAAATTTTATCTTATATTTGTGATTGTTAATAGTTGCATATTCTCCGCTTGATATGTGTTTACACATATTGCAACTATTACAAGGTGTCATTCCTGTACGGTAATTGTAATTATCATATTTTCTCTTTTCGAGCATGTTCTTAATACTTTGGCCTTTTCTGAACACGATCGTAGGTTGTTCAGGTAGTTTAAAGTTGATATTATTATCTTGTTGTATGAGTGTCCAATTTTTATGTAAAATATTCTTAATGACTTTACTGTCTATACTAAATGTTATAATATAACTGAGTTGATATTTTTTATTTGTTTTCTCATTATTGTTGTTTGTATTTCTAATAATTAACTTATCTGAAAAGTTGTTATTTGTGCTGTTAGTATCAGTATCTGTCTCTAAGTTGTTGTTAAGGAGCCCCTGACCATCTTCTAATATTTGAAGTCTTGAAGTATAATCAAATATAGTTTTTTATCGCTAAAATAGGTACTATAAAACAGTTTTCTCTCTTGATACTCACTTCATTAACTATATCTATTATAAACTGAGGGGGATAGCCTCTCTCTAGAAATAAGTTAGTTAGAAATTTGCATTCAGTTGAGAAATCACTATCAAGGGTAGACATACGTGCTGCTCTAATTAATTGTCCCTTGATTATAGACTTTTTTTGTGAATAAGGGTGCGAACTTGTGTAATGCAAGTAAGAATTGCAAAATGTATCCTTTCGGTGTATTTTAGCGGTATATTGTTTGTTAGTCACATCTTTACACAAGTTTACATCTAGATAATTAATAGATGACTCCTGAAAATCTGAAGTAAATTTAAAGAAGTGAGTTGTGTTGTTCAAGTATTGTAGAAATTTTGTGACTTGATCTCGTGACCCATCATATAAAATGAAGATATCGTCAAGGAAATGAGTGTAGTACTTTATGTGTTTGGTCAGTTCTTTGTTTTTGAAAATAAAGTTAGATTCCCAGTAGACCATTACTGTGTTTGCAAAACTGGCTCCGCACGGAGAACCCATTGCTACGCCACATTTCTGTAAATACAACTTCTTATTGAATGTGAAGTAGTTGTTAGTTAAGATAATATCAAGTAGGGTCGTAACTGTGAATATCTCATTAGGTGTTGCCCCCTTACTAACCAAAAATAAATTAACCCACTCAATTCCCTCTGTGTGAGGGATAGATGTATATAAATCTATAACATCTATTGTTAAAAAGTTGACGTTATCTTCATATTTTATGTCATTAATGTTAGCCAAAAATGTCCACGAATCCTTACAAACATGTATTTCAGTCACTAGGTATTTTTTCAGAATATTGTCCGCCACTTTTGCTCCAGCATAAGTGATAGATGCTCGACCATCAATAAGTGGTCTCAGAGGTGGGTTAGTTGTGTTTTTGTGAATTTTGGGTGTTGCAAATAGGACAGGAATCTTGGGCCAATTTGTGGATATATAATGGTATGTATTTATATCGATAAATCCATCAGTGAATAAATCACTGTAATATCCTCTGATCCTTCCATACGCAACATTTACTTCATTAAGTGAAGCTTCAACATAAGTGTCATTTTCTAAAATGGTTTCTACCCTATTGATGTACTCATAATTGTCAAACACAACTAAACCACCGCCTTTATCTGGCTTAATAGTTTTAATTCCCAGAGATTTAAAAGACGTAAGTGCCATTGTTTCCTCTTTAGACATGTTGTTACATCTCAAATCTCTTTTAAAGCGTTTGCTGGAACAATTATATAAGTACCGTAAATCAAGTTCCATAATAGATTCAAAAGTACTTAAAGTAGGATGTAGCGGTGGATTGTATTCACTAGCTACATGATAGTCACTTGTAGGATGTAAAAAATCACCCAGTGATAAGTTTAGGTTAAGTTTCCTAACGAAAAACTTTAAGTCTTTAATATTCTGAACTAAATTCATGTGTCTACTAGGAACAAATGTTTGGCCTTTTGCTAAAAGTTCAACTAAATTTTGGTCAATGTCGACACAAGAAAAGTTGTAAATAGTAAAGTCTCTTGCTTTGTTCTGAATGATAGTCAATCCATTGTTAGGAAAGTTCACCTCATTGTTTGGTTCTGTGGGCGATATTTGTTTTTTTGGTTATGGTACCTTTGATTGTTGTTGTAGGGTCGCTTAGGTATAGCTCCTGTTCTACTATTAGACTGGTCGTCGTATGAACAAGAGTCATTAGAGTGAGCCTTAGCAACATGTCCCCCATAATTATTTCTTGTTTTACCATTTCTGAGCTGTCCTGCCCATGTATTATCGTTTTGAATAGAATTATAGTCATTATAGTTTGTATTAGTTGTATTACAGCTTGGTTCATGTCCAGCTTCTTGTGAATTAATATTGCCAGTAGTAGTGTTGAAAATACTCATAGTAGCCAGTCCATTTTGTGAGAGGGGAGGGTTGGGGTAGGCTACCCCATTGTCATAAGCAGCTCGATCTCGTACCATCTTTTTATTTTTGTTAGCCTTAAGTTTAACAATTAGTTGGTCAATAGAATTGAAACTTCTGTCATACTCATATTTATACCTGACGAAATCGTCATGTTTGACAATAGTTTCATTAAGAACTACTACCTCTTTTGATAGTTCGACCACAAGAAGTCCATAATGTTTAATTAATAAGTCCATCAATGCAAAACCTTGTTCATCAAATAGTGTGTTTAGTTCTAGATGAAACAAGGAATTAGCTACTAATCCTGTAGGGTAAAAGTAATGTCTCAAACCTTTTGGAACTAGGCGTTGTTTTATGCACTCTTGGAAATAATTAATTTCCAGTTGCAATTTTTTGATTTTCAATAACTTAGCATCAAATAATTTTAACTTGTTAGTTAAAATGTTATCACTACTGACCTCAGTTTGTATGGCGTTGTCAGCCGGTTGCTCCCGCAAGCTATTCTGACTAAAATTTAGCTTGCTAGTATCATAGATCCAATCCTGAAATGTTGGAGCTCCAATAAGCTCTTCCACGCCATTCCCTCTAGGACAGTGCCCTTTATTTTCATTTCTGTCAGTAGTGTTAGGTGTTTTGTTAAGCGGCACTGAGGTTCTCGTGCCATTAGATGTATCATCTCTGTTAGTTCCATTACTAGTATCCCGTAATTCAGAGTTAGGAGTACGTTCTCGTATTAGGACTTGCGATGTATTAAAATCTGGTAGGCTACATCGCTGTGTATTGACAAAGTTATTTGGTGTCCGTTGACCTGGTTGGATTTGGCTAACTGACTCCAAAGCGTTTGAAGCAAAAACACTTGCATTGAAGTTGTTAATCTGATTATCCAAACGTGTGGTAAGCGAGTCCACACGGTCAGTTAGTGCCAAAATGAGTGCTGTAAGGTTAACGTCTCCATTAGAAAGTTCTCCCCTACTTTGTAACAAGGGTAATGAGCAGTCAGTATCTTCTTCATCACTGTGGTTGCCGGAAGCCATGTAGAGACACAAGAAACAAACTGCAGCAGAAAGGACAAACAATAGGACCAAGCAAAATCCGGAAAACAAAACCACCAGTGTATAATGAAGCAAAATGTTGAAATTTAATCCAATTCAAGTAAAACGCTTTTCGTCACTCCAAATAGAGTAACTTCATCAGACATCAAATACAGACAAAGTGACTTCATTTATAATGGAACGTCATTTCCTTCTAACACTCAATAACTTATTAAAAACATAATCACGTATACCACTACTTATTATTAGAGTGAAAAGTATTCATGAAGTAATTAAATACCCATTGAGTACACTAAAATTGGGTTAATAAAAACCATATAAAAATAGCCACAGTTCTTCAATACGTCTGCCTACATGGACAGGCTCAGGGGGTTCCTCCTCGGAGTCTTCCTGTGCATGTGGGGACCTTGGAAATGGTGGGGGGGTGCTGTATCTCCTTTCCCTGTGATGTTCCTGCTGCAGCTGTTTCTGCAAGATCATATTGTGTAGCATGGCAGATACTGTGAACATGTGTGCACATATATCTGAAGAGTGCTGCAGGGCTACACCAGATTTGTCAAGGCAGCAGAACCGTGACTTGAGCAGCCCAAACACACACTCTATGATGTTCCTAGTTTGTGCATGTGCCTCATTATGGCATTCCTCAGTTGGTGTATGTGTGCATTTCTGATGGGTGTCATCATCCACGGTTCCAGGGCATAACCAGCATCCCCCACTAGATGGCCATACAGGCTGTCCCCCCTGGCAAATGCCTGGTATAGCTGTGATGCATACCAGATGTGGGAGTCATGATAACTGCCAGGGCTGCCAGGACAGACACTGCTAATGCCCTGGGCATTGCACACAACCTGGCAGTTGATGGAGTGATACCCCTTGTGGTTGACATACACTCTACTCTCCTCACCAGGTGGTGTTTTGATGTGCACATGAGTGCAGTCTATGGCACCCAGTACCTCTGGGTAGTGTGCTGCATGGAGGAAGAGATGTATATTGCTGGTCCCCTCCTTATGGATGTTGGGGAAATAAATGTGCTCACTGGCATGTGTTAGCATGACTTCCAGGAACTGGTGGAGTACCCTGGATGCGGATGCATGTGAGACCCCCATGATGTCCCCAATAAGTCTTTGTAAAGTACCTGTAGCTAGTATTCTTAAGGCTACACATACCTTTGTTTCCACTGCGATGGGTTCCCCTCTGTCGGCTCTGGGTCTGAGGTGAGGTTGGCAGAGCTTTGTGAGTTGCTGTAGTATGTCCCTGTCCACTCTGTAGTGCTCTAGTATTTCTAGCTCATGTAGCCACTGAAAGGTTACACTGGGCCTGAACACTCTTCTCCTCCTCAGTATGGACCTATTGTCAGCATCATCATCATCCCTGACCTCAGCCTGTAATGCATACCTATGTAGCAAAGCAGCAGCATCCCCTATCATTTTGTCAGTTAAAATTCCCAAGTGTGTCCTCCAGTGGTGCAAAGTATGTAGGAAAAATCAGATTGAAGGGTGTATGTATACTTTATGCTGGTGTGCTGCAGATGCAGCCTGGGTGATTGGCTAACTATGATACCATCCACCTGCCAGCTAGACCAGTGTATGTGGAACAGGTCTTATCAGACATTTACACTTGATAGGCTTTTTTGGCTATTTTCTTTTATTTTTGTTTTTGTTTTGAATTTCATCCACTTCTAAGCCCTGTGACAATCTGAGCAAAACTTTTCTGGCTATTTCCTTTTATTTTTGTTTTTGTTTTGAATTTCATCCACTTCTAAGCCCCGTGGCACTCCGAGCAAACATATGGAGGTAGTGTAAATATTGTTCAACCTTCACTGTACACTAGCACACTTAGCTTTTCTTTAACTAGCTAAAATATGTGCTGCGGGGCTAAGTATAGCTCAGCAATCCAGACAGATCCCTCCTTAGCTGTGCTTAGCTGAGCCCAAACATATACCACTAAGCTCTAATCCACTTACATATGGAATGACACACCTCCCTTTTGATGGTACCTAACTGTTCTGCCTACACCAACACAATTCTAGCCCTACCACAGTTACTACCCCACACTATTCACAAATGAAACCTATCACTCTCTCAGTTATCTAAGTTTGAAAGACCAATATCTAAAAACTGTCCCTATTTTGGGGCCTGTATTACCCTATTACTGAAGGCTTTGTCCACATTCATTGTTCTAAGAGGTTGAGAGGTATGCTTCAGGCATATAAGCTCCGTGGTGCATGCCATAAGAACATAGCACTGTAGTACATGCAAATAGATAGGTAGGGGTTCTAAACTCAATACTGGCAACAGTATATCTGTATGTTCTGTGTATGCATATCCCCTGTAGCAGCATGGCTGTCTTGCTTGTGTGTGTACAATGCTTATACCATTTTGTGTGCCTGTGCCACCCTGTTAACTCCACCATCACCAACCTATTCATGGCCGACAGAAGTCATCCACCTTAGATGCAGAGTTACACATTTTCAAACATGATATCACTGTGGCACACAGATAATGTATGGTGGGATATAGTGTACATAACTAGATAGATAGGTGCTGTAATTCCAAAACTGGCAACTCTCTATGCATTGTGTTAGAATGCATGTCCCCCTGTAGCAGTGTGTGTGTGACTCAGTTATACCATTTTAAGGGCCTGTTAAACCCCAGTGGCAATCTTTAAAGCACCTGCAGATGCCATCCACCTGAGTAGTATTGGCAGACACTGCATGTGGTTCATGCGTTATGCATATTGTGCTACCTTATGTAAAACTAGCCAGGTAGGGGTTCTTCTATCAACAAGGACAGTTGATGTGTGTGTGTGTGTGTGTGTGTGTGTGTGTGTGTGTGTGTGTGTGTGTGTGTGTGTGTGTGTGTGTGTGTGTGCACGCACATATGTATATCCCCTTACAGCAGTGTGTCTGTGTGAGGGCTACAAACATACCTCTTCGTCCCCTTAGAGAAAGACATCTTGAGAAAGCCATACAGAAAAGTGGGACAAATCCCGAATATTAGGATCAATCTTTAAATATTGTCCTGGCAAACATACAAAGTACATAACATAACAGGTCGTGCATTCTCATGCATTTTCTGAAGGGTATGAAGTCTGACATGGAAATAAATATATAATGTTAGTCTTTAAGGATTTCATACTACTTTGCCAGAAAACCACAATGTTATGCCAAACAGAACAAAAATATGTGGCAAACATCAGGACGTTCTGCAGAAGTCTGCAAAGGTAAGAGGTATGGCCATTACCTGCCCCATCCTGCAGGTTGTTTAGCCAGGTGTGACCTGTGACAATGACACAAGCAATATGGAGGTCCTCAGAGTGTAGGACAACAAACATTTAATAAGGTTGTCTACTACTTGCATAAAGCAGTTATTTCACATTAGAAGCACCTTAATGTTATGACAAATAGCATAACCCATGGTAATGTGATGCAAAGAAGCTGTCATATTGTCAAACCAAGGGAAGTCCTGTCTGTTGCACTTGTTGTGGGTTATGATATGTCCTGCCAACTATCACGATACTACAAGACATGTCCCACATTCCACATTTGATAAGGTGGCAACCCTACTCTGCGTTGCCTATGTGTGTGTAATATGTGGACATGTGTAGGCCATGTGAGTAGCTACTGTCCCCATGACTTACATGTATCTAGGCATGAATGTTAACTGTCACCTCCCACATATGTATGTACCGCCTAAGGCTGTGGCAACTGTAAGTAGTGTGCTGTCTGTCATTGATCTAAAAACTGATGTTAACACACTGCAATGGGGTCACATAGCGGGTATGGAATGGTGCCCAGGTCTTGGCCTCCAGCTGAATATAGAAACAGTACAACTATGTCATATGGTGAGGACATGGACCCGCTATTTCCCACATCAACGACAACCCCATAAGCACACAAACAGTGTTGACAGACCTGGCTACTCAGGTTGATAACAGGTCTATATTAGCTTACTGAAAGCTGATAACATCAAACACTAGTTGATCAACTACTAAAGGTTGACAAACCAAAATAGCGAACACATGGAACGATTTTTTCCCCAGGGAAAAAAAATCACTGTTCCGCAAAAAAAAAATAAAATAAAATAAAAATAAAACACAACATAAAGTGGGGGGCTTTGATCCCCACACCCCCGATGTGAGAAGCTGTGCCCCCCACCCTCCCTACTTAAATATACCAACTCTGAGATCGCACCACAGTGGAGGAAATGGCAAACACCAGACAACAGCCCAGCGATTTTTTCCCCTGGGAAAAAATCGCTGTTCCATGTCTTCCCTATTTTGGTTGTTTGACCTTTAGAGGTCAATCAACTAGCGTTCAACATTATCAGCTTTTGATAAGCTGATAGAGACCTCTTGATAACACTGTTGCATTCAGCCATCAAGTAATGGCAGTGGTCAGAAAAGGCTTGGACATGGTTCACCACATCGGTAAAGGGACTGCATCCAGATAAAAGGTGGACATAACCTGTGTATGGTCCTCAGTCAGTGCAACAATACATTATTATCATGGCTGGTCTGGTATGTACCTGTGCAGATATCTGCACTAACTGGAAAGGCTATGTTAACACCCACAAAGGTTATCCATGGCTTTGAACACCTTTTCCACGCAGACAGCCTGGAATCAGTACTGCCCCATTTGGTATCAGACAGGTTGTCCACAGGTGGGCTGTGGCATGTCTACATGGCAGTGTTGTGCTCAGCCCTTCAATAGCTGCCTCATATATGTGAGTATAACTTTGTGTACATTACCTGCATGACAGGCCTGACTCACATATGAGACAGCAAAAACCCTGCTGGAGAGACAGGTGTGTCTCCCAGAGGCTTCTCTGTCTCAGGAGTGTACTCCCCAAACATGTCAAACACAGTATAATGCAGACCATCATCAAGTGCATCAAGGCTGAGTGGATGGGAAAAGAAAACATCTGTCCCAGGGGTCCAGCCTGTGTCCAGCAATGCCAGGGACAACAGATGCTGATTGATGATTCTGTTGGGAATAAAGTAATGGCTAGGCTTGTAAGGGACTAAGGGTCAGTACTCTAGTAACTTCCTCTGTACCTATGAATCTGTGATCCTATGGAACTCTCAGGTGACATGTATCAATAGTACCATGCTGTGTCAAGGGGTATGCATGCAAGGTTACACTGCCTGCCCCCATTGTCCCTCACACACTGTTCCACGCATACGCACCTAGGTAAACATGCACATACGTAGCCGTGCCTTGGAGATGAAAAAGTCTCTGCATTGCCACTCAGACATCCTGAGCTTCTGTAATGGAAGCAGCTCACTATGACTTAGACACACAGAAACCTGAAACAGAAACAGAATAAGGTTTGTGAGACAACAGTCAGTCAGCAGTACTAACAGCAATAAAGCATCAAAGCACAAAGGTACATACAGTCTGATGTGTACCCATGACATTTGCTAGCAGACAGCACCTTACAGGGCATAACACTACTACACTACAAACTGCCATTAACTGTATTCACCCTGTGCATCAGACACATATTACCATGTCCCTACATCAATGGTATGGATAACAGGCATGTGGCACATGTATCACATGCACAGGGTATGGTGTGGGGTTGCCAATGGCCTAGACTGTGCCATACAGTTGAAATTGTGTGTGTGTGTGTGTGCGTGCGTGTGTGTGTGTGTGTGTGTGTGTGTGTGTGTGTGTGTGTGTGTGTGTGTGTGTGTGTGTGTGCGTGCACACGTGTGTGTGTGTGTGTGTGTGTGTGTGTGTGTGTGTGTGTGTGTGTGTGTGTCTGTCTGGAGGGCTGCTAGTCAACTGGGTCATGGAGAGGAGCTTTGTGTGTCTGTCAGTGACCTGCATGTGACAGTGATGTGTGAGTGTGTGCATGCACACATTCAAGCTATGTGCTAGCCCTAAACGAGGGTATGTTGGACAGCCATGCACTGTATATGGCAGAATGTACAGTTCATCATCTCTGGCCATAAACATGGGAACTGGTTCTGCCAGGAGTGGCACTGGCAACACCATGCCCAGGGCCAGATGCGGCACTACTTACTGATGGTGACCGGTGTCTACTGGGTATGTGTCCCACACAGAACCATCCAGGACCACATGCCCATGGCTTGCCATGTTTTGGTGTGGACAGTACCCTCCCTTCGGTAGTGCTGATGGTACTACCACTATGGGATTGTGACTATGCACAGGCATGTGAGCTCTCAGCTGATGTTGTTGCTGACTTACATCCACGTGTCCAACACCCTACTCCCACCACATGTTCTAGTACAGACATTGCATGGTTAAGGACTGACAATGTCTCACCTCACCATCTCTCCACTACATCAGTGAAATGACATAAGGCATCACCAATGCCGTAGTGGGAGTCATGCATGCCAGGCACTGTGGCATCCATGACCCTGAGCACCCATCTGGTGTACCATTCACAATGTGCCTGTGCCTCCATGGTGGACCAAAACATGCATCGGTTGACATGTGCTGTGACACCCCTGACAGCAGCTGGATGGGCAGCAGTCATTCTTTGAGCACCCCTGTCAATCTGCCTGTGTGGGATCTCTCCAGGTCTCTGGCTATGGCTAGTGTCTACAGTGACAGATGCCATAGTCACTACACTCCACTGTTTGATGTCACCACCCTCTGACTGCCCAATATCTCTGGCTGCAGGGGACTGGCTATGTGTGGGCTTACTGACTGTGTGCAGAGACATTGGGGGTGGAAGTTGGATGTCAACCAGTGGGACAGATTCAGCCCCCAACAACCCCACCTGTGCCTCACTATGGCCACCATCATCATCAGAGTCTGATGAGACACTGACACCAGGTTGTGAGGGGGACACACTCCAACCCCCATGGTCACCTGTGAGGGGAAGACAACATGACAGCATTAATTCCTTCACTATAATGTCTGCTGATCCACACACACACACACACACACACACACACACACACACACACACACACACACACACACACACACACACACACAGATGCACGCACATACATGATAGTTCCTAATTCACCAGCTACAGGTTGCTGGTCTCCAGCCATGCCAGAGGTACCTATGGATTTGTGGGGGGGGGGGGTTATTGTCAGCACACACACACACATGTGGCATTGGTATGGATAATATGTGCATTTATCTACATGTACATTACAGGTTGTGATACTACCGAAATTGCTGACATTCACAAAATGTGTGCACATGTGTGCATTACAAAACCCCAGCCACAAATGTAAATTGACCTGACATATGTGTACAGGTATGCAGAGGCTGCCACTATGAATGCTACAGTATTAATGTGGTGACCACTGAAGACTTAATTGGATGCTCCTTGGCTGTGGAATCTGTGCCACCCACCTCAACAACATATGTACTGATGGTTTCCTGTGAGCTGGTGGCTGAACCCAGGTTTGCCAGGAACTCCTCTGTGGCTGAGAGTGGTGGTTGTGTAGCAGGCCCTCCCCCTGTGCCAGCACAGTCTCTGGTCACAGCTGCAGCCCTTTTCTGTGCATGATGTATGATATCCATAGTATGGTGTGACCTGTTCATAGCTCTTGTCCAAGTGGCCTACATTATTCAATGTTACTAGCAGTGGCTGCTGGTGACTTCAAATCAAAGGGGGGCTGCAGGAGACAGCTGAATGGCTGGGGTCACTGGGAAGGGGTGTGGCCAACTAGAAAGAGGAGAAGCTATGCTCAAAACCACAAAACTAACTAAATACACTGCCCTGGGTGCCAAACCATCATTATGAGAATCCAATCAAGACAAAATGAAGTGTAGAAGAATAAAAATATTTCAATGCATTGGCTGCATAACAGCTTACTTAATATCTAGATGGAAACAAAAAGGTTGTGAGGCATGAAAAAATAAATTACTTTTTAAATACATTAATGGAATGCCAGTCAAAATCAAGTATACAAAAAACAAGCAGCACTCAACTCAAACCACTTCTTGCACTGTAGTTCTAATTATAATTTATATTCAGCTTTATTAAAGTACCAAGTAACATGCTGAAGGTAGAAATCTCTGATGCCCCCACTTGTAAAAATGTTTCTTATCCAGAAAAAGACCTGCTGCCTGACAACTATCTACTTGTTTCATGAGGAAAACATGATCAAAGTAAAAAATGAAAAGCAAACAAGAAATAAGCTCAAGATACATTGCTTAAAATGATTACTGTTCAGGTTATGGACCACACGACTGGCATTCTGTTTAGTTTACGGGTAAAGCCTGCAGAGATGACTGGAAGTCTCCAAGTGTAATGAGCTCCTTAAAATAATGTAATCCTGTCCTTTATTACAAATACTGTCATATGCATTTCAATATCAAAGGCTTATACATTATCTAGTTAAGTATTCTCTACATTTCAACAACAGAAAGGCTTTCAATGTTGGCAATTCTTTAACAGTATGCTTATTAAAGCTTACTTGCATCTTACGATCTCAGCCAAGCTTACCTGATGGTCATTAAAGTATTGCTACTTAAACACAGAGCAACATGCACTTTGAGTAATAAGCATAAATCAACAGTACAAAAAATATGACAGAAACCAGACCATTCTGAAAAAATCAAGGACAGATGAAAAGCTACTCTAGTACTTGTGTCTACCTTGGATGGGGGGGATACTCTGCACATTTACACTGCATAACTACTCCTTGTCTTGCTTGGACACATCCAGAGTCACTACATGGGGGAGTGGGGTGCAACAAGTATGTCACAATTTGAAATGTCTCTGGCTGATTGTGATGGCCCTGACACATGTCATACCTCTCAACCTCAGAGCAAGCAATCTGGACAAAGCCATACAAAGAAGTGGGACAAAGGCCCAAAAATAAGGACAATTTTTAAATATTGCTCTTATAAACTTAGAAAGATAATAGAATAGGTCTTGCATTAGTATGAATTTTCTGAATGGTATGAAATCTGAAACTCAAATGTCTGTCATTATTTTCTAACTTCAGTCTTTAATGATTTGTCACTAATTTGCCAAAAAAAAACACAATTTTATGAAAAATGGACCAAAAATGTGATGTAAAAATATAAAATAGCCACACAATAGAGCTGGAAACCTGTCAAAGAAGGGACACTTTAATATTAGTACTGCTAACTTGAGCAGCTGACAAAATAAAAGAATCTACATGCATTTCTGAAATCAAAGTAATCTTTAACTCTTGATTATTACAGTTCTTAATTGTAAACCCTCCATGTTTTCTTCCAAAATTGCTATTTTGCAGAGGGATTATTAGGGGGAAAAGAGCAACATTTTGAGCCAAAATCAGGGACAGTTGAGAGGTTTGGCTATGCCTAATTCTATAAAGCAATTTATTTGTATGTACCTCTCAACCTGTTAATGCAATAAATCTGGACAAGGCCAAATATATTGGGGGAACATATATACAGTACTAAAAATTGCTCTTGTATAAAGTGAGACAGTTGATAGAACAACAGGTCTTACTTTAGCATGCATTTTTCTGAAGGATATGAAGTCTGAAACTCAGTGTGTCATTATTTAGTGGCTTAATTCCTAAATGATTTGCCAGAAAACCACACATTTTATGAGGAACAAACCAAAAATAAGAAGCAAAAATCTATTCATTCTGTGAAAATCTGGACAGTTGGGAGGTATAGTTCAGCTGGGGCTGTCTTGCTGCCCTTCCCCCTCACAAAATCATGGTCGAATGGAGCCTTCCCCTGCAGCCATTCCAATGATCCATTACTTGGCTATTTCACTCCATTTACCAGAAACACTAATGTGCATACTGATTTACTTCTATGATGATTTGGACTTAATTTGAAAGTTTTATTTTGCATTTTACACAAACTCTAAGACATCTGCTAAACAAACTTAGCATTAAAACTTCTCTGCCCTTGAAACTCACATTCATTGAAACAGCATTGAAACCCACATTCAAAGAAAATACATTTTACCAGTGGCAGATAAAGATTAATTCTGGGCTGTTTTCAAATCATAGGCCCCTTGCATATGAAACATACATGTGCTCTTTGATACACCTTCCTATTTTTTTGAACATTTTTCCAGTAAACTATGAAACAAAACGCATGCACCAATAATGACAAAACTGCCCAATTCTGAACATCTTTCCAGTAAACAATGCAACAAAATGCATGCACCTATAATGACAAAACTGCCCAGTTCAGAACATTTCCATCATAAAAGTCTACTCAAACTTCTACAGTCCACCATTATCAGTAAATATGCACAATTCTACAGTCCACCATTATCCGTAAATATGCACAATTCTACAGTCCACCATTATCAGTAAATATGCAACATTCTACAGTCCACCATTATCAGTAAATATGCACAATTCTACAATCCACCATTATCAGTAAATATGCACAATCTCTGAAGAAGTAAAAACATCATCTAAATAATTCCACATTAAATAAATCCGCAACTAATAAAGAGGTTGCTGCTAGCAAACACCTTTATATTTCATGGTTTCATCGAAAAATAAAGTGTCTGATGCCCCTGAGGAATAAATTGCCTATATTACATTAAAAATGATAAGCTAGTAATATTGCAATAGGAAATGGATGGCAAACTGATAACAGGCTCATAGTTAGTATTTTAACTTTTTCAGTATGGCAGCATTCACCCCTTGTGGGAGTAGAACCAGCAACCTTCTGCATCAAAAGCAAGTACACAACCTGCTGTGCTAGCATTGTAGCATTTAGAAACCACAGATATTATGTGGAACAGATAAGATCAAATATGAGGCAAAAATCTGCAATTTTTTACAAATGGTGGTGGGTAGGGAATTCAGGTCTTTAACACCTGCATACAAGGTACAGGGTTCAAGCCTGAGGTATTCCCTACCATGAGTCTAGCCACCAGTATATAGCAACTGGGGCATTTATACACACACACACACACACACACACACACACACACACACACACACACACACACACATGCACATGCACACGCACACACACACACACACACACACACACACACACACACACACACACACACACACACACACACACACACACCCTTCCTTACCTGTAGTAGATCTTGTAGCTGCTCCAGATCCCCGTCCACACATATAACCAAACCGTGCCATAACATGTAGCCATAGCTGCCCGTCCACATTGCGAGATCTTCCCGCCCATCCAGTGTCCACATAGCTCCAACAAATCCCATTGTGAGATCTTCCCATCCACATAGCTCCAAATCCCATCGCGAGATCTTCCAGACTGCTGATGTTGCAGTCCAACTCCAGTGAGTTTCTAGGGCAGTCTATTGCAGTTACAACTGCATAGACTTCTGGGATCATGCTCTTACATGTTTCCCAGTCCAGACTGCTGCTGAAACGGTCTGCGCATGCTCCAGACTGTCTCAGTAGCAGTCTGGACTAGTGCGCATGCACGAATGTCTGTGAATTTTTTTTTTTATCTTTTATTTTCTTTTAATTTCTTTATTGTTTACAGCTGGGGGGGGGGCTGCAGTCCAGCTGGGCTGCCCCTGCTACCAGGTCTGCTGACAGTGCCGCACATTGTTGCTGGTTGTGGTGAGCCCTTGACAACAGCACCCAGTGATGGAGTGTCAGGGCATCAATAATTGCAGTGGTCTCAGCTTCTGAGAAGGGTGGATTGTGAAGTCTAAACATCCCACCTGAAAGACATGAACAGGGGAACACATCACAGAACTGTATACATTGTTCACCATTATGTACACACCCTGCACATCCACATTTGCCACCATTATCCACCACGACCTGCCACATCATACCCCACCATCTATCGCCACAGTATGTATGTGGCTATCTGCAAGATAGTGGCACTACATCATTCATTGCCCACCTGATCCTGATGTTTCATGCTACTTGCTGTATGTGCTATGAGGTGTTCCAATGCATTTACCTGTTGCACCTATTACTGCTTGTTCATAGCCTGTCCACATGGTATGCGGTGGTGTCAGCCTCCTACTGTTGTACTATGCACCTGGGCTGTAGACCCACCCCTCAGATCTCCCTGGCCTTCCTCCCTTAGATTCTGGAGTACATAGCTGGAAAATGTCCAACAGTTTCCCCTGCCAGTGTGGTTGATATGGGTGTTCTGGCACAGTGTAGCACCTGCCTCATGTACACGGATGGACAACCATCTCCAAACACAACACAGGAACATACTATGCAAGAGATGCAATTACAGTAGGAAGCTGCAGTCCATGTTCCCTCCCTGCCAAGGCCACATATCTGTCCCCAAACAGGTTGTTAACCCAAACAGTACACCACCCACAGCTACACAACACACCCACATATGCAGTTGACCTCAACATCCACATCCACAAACAAAGGAGACCTCCAAGACAAAGCAGCATGTGAATGCCACAGCCAAACACTCCACATACCACACATGGCCACACACCTGTGTCCCACAAAAACACATGCAACCGCACTTGTCACACATATTACACATAGGAGACTCTATTGTGAGACACAGTGATGTGCCTCTCACCTGGCTGTATATGTGGATGGGCACAGTTACTTGTGTGTCATGTGACATACTCCACCATATCGCATATGCACTGCTTTCTCTCATCAACAAGTACTGCCATGACTCTGTCACAGTCCATTTTGGTGTGCCTGACCTCAGATGTATGTCCCTGTAAGACATGAGTGAGCACATTGATTATGTGTCCCAGGCAGGTATGTCCCTAGCCTTATGCAGCATTCTGCTGTCACCCAGACTGATGCCGCAATACATTCAGGACATGATTGACCTAACATGTGGCCATTTATCCTGTGATATTCCATGGGGTTCCAGTACCTGTGAGCCTGGAATTCTATGGTCAGCAGACCATGATGCTCTACAACAGATGGCCTCCAGCTGTCTCAACTGGCCTTCAGGCATCTGGCAATGGTTCTCAACACCCCCATAGTGCCTTTATTAGGAAAAGTGGTGAGGTTATCACTACCAACATACAACTGTCAGCACAGCACACATTGAAGGCCATGCTGCTAAACCCTAGGTGTCTACACATGACTCTGCCCTCAATGCAAGCATTCTTAACCCTGGGAAATGCTTACATCTGTGAAGTCACACACACATATGGTTCAGAGCTGCAGAGAACACTCCGGCCTTACCCGGTCTACCATCATGCATTCATACCCGAAAGTGTGGGTAGAAATGGCATGGGACATGTGATTGCAGTATATATGAGACACATGCACACCTCCACTCTGTACAGGCAGTAAGATGCACAGGGGACACTGCAGGGCCAGTTCACCATTGCCAACACACCTATTCAAATCATAGCTAGCTACCGGCCAACACATGTGACCAGGAAGGCCATCCTGCCTATAGGGACCTCAACAACTGTATTCTGATATGGGTCTGTACCATGAACCTGGGGAATTTGAATGACCCAAACATACATTGGAAGATATACCCATGCCATCACACATGGCCAAAGAGTCATCAACAGTGGAATTACAAACACCTCGGTGCAGATAGGGGCCGCCCCCACATGAGATGAAGACGTGTCGCAGTTAATATTACACAACACAGGTTACCACTGCAGCATCCCTACACTGTCATCCTCTGTCACAAAGCAACCATCATGCAGTCACCTTTGCAGTCACCATCTCCAACAATACCCATCTAGCTAGGGTCAAACATACATATACCTCCAATGTGGAATACAGCCTCCCGGGGTGGTATACACAGCGTCACAGCCCCAAACCCCTCTGTAAGGACTACCACCAATATCCACACATACACACATGTGCTAGATGTGCATTTGCATAGATGCATGCAGTCAGGTATACCCAGCAGGACTACATCATTCTCTGCAAGGATATGTACACCTGTCTGGTGGACATCTGCAATGCATAAAGTGTCTATAGCAGGGATGACATATCACAGTCTGAGACAAACTAGCAGCGGGTCTCATTAGTGTGATCAAGTGAATGGGAATGGGATCACTCCTCAGAACCTGCACAGCGAACCCAGACCCCACATTGTTGACATTCCCTACAGACAATCATCTACCATTCTGCACATATGTCTGCAACATCACAGGAAGCACCTGCATCTGCTCACTTGAGTTGAGTTGGCCTACTGATGTATTGTACTGAGCTGTAGTTCAGAGGGCCCTGGTTTCAATAATTTGGCAGGGGTATCTTTTTTCCCTAATGTTACATCACTGTACTGAATGATATATTTACAAAAAACAGCATCAATTCACCAGAGCTATATTAGCCTAGTGGTGTGTTGCTCTGACTGTAGTTTAGAGGGTCCTGGGTTCAATATGTGGCGGGAGTGTCTTTTTTCCCTAATGTTATATCATTGTACTGCATGATATATTTACAAGAACAGCAGTCACTCTCAACAGTTGAGTTGGCCTAGTGATGTTTTGGTTATTTTATAGATGTGCAGAACCATGTCAGAATCAGATAAGGTAATTAAAGCAGTTTTAAGCGGGTTTGAGCGATGCATCACAATGCTCAGCAGTGCTTAGTCCAGCTTAAACCTGTGCTATTTACAAACAAAAGAAAAAAGGGGTGATAGTAAAGTGGTGAAATGGGGGCAAGCAGGGGAGGAAACATTATGAAAGACAGCTAGGGATGTGCAGGACAGGTGTAGGAAAGAATCATAGCTCTCCATTTCTTGTGCAGCAACATCTGTGCATGATGTGGACACTTTGGAATTTGGAGCCTCACACCACACAGGGACAGGTGTGGTTGCTATAAGTTTATTGACCAATTGATGGTATAATTGATTCATGGCAGTGTACGTGGGTGCAAAATGAAGAGCTACGTTTGGAGCAAATTTTTTTTTTGGAATAGATGTCCTTTTTTTAAGGTGAGAGTGGGATGTTGGGAAAGGGTTGTAGGTACATTTGTGGAGGTAAGCTGGATAGGAGAGGTTGCTTTTGTAGACAGACAAGACAGACAAGACAGTGGACAGGGGTGGTGTATGGTACATGAGGGTAGTAAACACCTTGGATGAGGAGGGTTGTTGGGAATCAGAAGACCAAGTGCTCCCAGATGGCAACAATGGGATTGAGATCCCCACCCTTGGGCAGACACAACTTCCCCTACATGGCACTGAAGGTGGCTGCACTGGGAACTGGGCACCAGGGCTGACCTGCCCCTCGAGGTGCACCAGTCTGGTCTTGACCTGGTGCAGTCAGTCATCCAAATCCCACTGGATGACCCTGAGCACCATCCCTGGAAACTGATGGTGGGTGACAGGATCCTCTTTGCACCTGCATCCGTGGGGGGCCATCCCTGTCCCCTGAGGCAGTTCCTCCTGAGTGTGGTGCAGGACCAGCAGAGGAGGCTGCTCCAGGTTGGGTCCCAGATGTGTTGGGACCCAGTGCCATGACCAGATGAGGTGGGAGAGGAGGATACACTGGATCGGCCTATCCAAATGTTCTATGGTGTTGAGATTTGTCAAAGTGTATTGGTTAGTCATGAACAAAACATACTACCATTAGTTATAACAGCATGAATGGGTGTTCCAATTAACCCAGAACAATAGAATTGCATAGCATATGGAACACAGGTGTAAATGGAATAACAGTCATTATTGTAACAGCATCCCAGTAACAGTTATGGCAAAAGGCCAACAACAGTGGAATTTCAACAAGGTATGTTAGTATGCAACCATTGACATATATAACCAATAATACAACAGAAGACCCAGCATTAGGTTTTCAGAACAACATATGTAGAAATTAAGCCATACCCGTAGTATAAGAATATTAATTTGTGATGCAGATAAAGGGTGGGGGGAGAAAAAAACATTCCATTAACAACTGTATAGGTTATATTTTTCACAACAGTACTGCTCAGTACTCTACAGGTCTGCCCTTACTTTACATCTACATGTGCCCTATAACTTCTATAGCATGTACATACCTCTCAAGCTGTCGACATGGCATGGTATGGGCCATGTTGTAAGAACTATAGGTACATAACTACAAGGGACTTGTACATGTCAGGGTAACAAATATGACTAACAAGGTGTACCCTGCGCTGATGTTGTGTGAGTGTGCTACTGGCAAACTTCAACTGGATTTATATCTGTGTCCAAGGCTATTGGCAATAGGGATCAACAGCTGTGATAGCATGACACTTGAGAGACATGTATCGTGTACAGTTCATGGAATATATACCTATCCTGCTGTCATTCATAGGCATGGAGCTGGACTATCAGCACATATTCACAGATGCACCAGGCATACAGCCGTACCAGCAGTAGAACATTTAATTTGGCTAATTTAGTTGGAATACTAGTGTGCTTCATGATGTTTTATTTAATGGAGTCTTATCAACATGCTGAGCACTGCTGTTTACACATTAGTACATCTAGACACAGACTATTAGTATACCCTTTGTACAGCTACTACAGACATTTCTTTACCTGTAAGTCCTGTGAAGAAAATATCTGTTAACACTATATGACTGTTTCTATAAATAGTCAAGACTACTTGTCTGTTACTATAAATGCATCTTAGTACTGGTACCGGTCCCTGGATTCAAAACCTTGTCTGTGTGTGGAAACATTAACAACATATGCATTGCTTATCACACTGAGCTACTGGGCCACTGCTGCAGGATGTTTGACTGATTTGTGCCTAAAGATCACCCGGTGACAAAGTCTGACCTGCTAATATAGATAGACTGTCACAGAAGACTGCAGTGACAGTTGAATATACATGCATGAGATTCTTGAATGACAGAGATAGTAGGTGAAATGTGTATTAATAGTTGGAATGCAGGTGTACACATTTAAGCCCTAGTGGATAGGAATATGTGTGATCTGTACAGACCATATCGGTGTGCTGGGTTGCTCACCTGACCCATATACATTTGCAGATGGTATATTTGCAGACTACCAGCTATTACAGTCTCATACTCACCTGCATCAGCGTACCTACATTCAGGAATGAGTATAGCTGAAATGCAAAGGTTAACACGAGATAATCCTGAGGGAAGCACACTATAATACCTTAGACATTACTATTCGAGGTTCAGATCTTAGTGCAGAATATATATCACATTGCAGTTTATCTTTTTGTACAGCTCCGTGTCTACACTTTAGCATAACAGTTCTTTATCGGCCAAACTTCAGTCATTTCATGATGTCATAGCCATATTTGCTGTGGACCACCTGCAAAATCGAATTTCTTCAACAACAGACCAGAATACACACAACAATTGAGAGAAAAAAATTTATTGAGAGTGACATGACACAGTGGTTTTTTCATTCACAATTCTGACTGCAGTTGTATGGTGTATCCTGTAAACAATGAATGAATGTAATTTATGACCTTCACATTTTAAGTCATGGTGTACTTTATTACAAGATCATTAGTATTACTACAGTATATACTTATGTCATTCCTACACACTATTACTATACTATTAACTTTCTTTCATCAATAGTAGCATGTTTGATGCCTTTATCTGTATTGCACAGTACCTGGCATTGCTCACTTATATCACTCTGGGTCTAAGAACACATTCATTGCAGTACACTCAGTACAGACTATACCTACTGGCAGTTACCAATGTACTTTTTCTTATTTATAGGACTATATATTACAAGATAGATCTGTACTCTCCACACGGTCTGCTCATCCTCGCTAGGCACCCTGTGTGGGCCTCCAAGTTGTAAGCCCTCTCCTCTGCAGTTGTGGGGAGAAACACACTATTATGCATACCTGTATATCAGATATTCATACTACAATTTGATAAATCACCAGTTCCTGTACTTATAAACTTCTGGGGCATTCCGGTCCCATGCATCTTGGATCTATTTGGCCAAGACCCCCCTTCCTTTGCTTCAGGTTGTCATAATGACGATGCATCTGCTCACCAGTGCAGGGGGATTCCAGTAGTATTGGTGAGGTCACATGCCAGATGGTCCCAGGCCTCAGACATGTATTTAGAGCCATGGCACTGGCCCTGCAGCAGTCTGTTGTTATGGTCCCTGATGAGGAGCCCAACCATGACCCTGGACTCCAACATGCCCCAGCTCTGAACCTGAAACCACACTCCCTCTCTGAGTCCAGCCATTGCTCCTGCAGTGATAAAACTCCAACAAATTCTGGCGGTATTCCCACCTGTTCAGTTTAAATAAGGGTGTTTTCCCACCCTTTTCTGCCATTGGCCATTTTTAAAAATGCTTGGCTCCTCTTTGCCCCACTCAAACGCACTTAGCTGGGTTGAGGACTGCTTAAAGTGGGACTGCTTAACAATGGTCAAACCAGCTGAGCATTTTTAAGTATTGCTAAGACAGGTCTTGTTTAATCATTGCTTAGCTTGGCTTAGCAGTGTTTGGCAAAATAATAAATATATATATATATATATATATATATATATATATATATATATATATATATATTGACATCAATTACTCATTATTAATACTTTATTATGTGCATGTATTTTACTTTACATGACCTAATCCTATGTGCTTTAATTAGATTACCTTGGGGTGTGACTGTACTGTATTGGACACTTGTGTTTAACTGGAAGTTTTCACCACATATCTTCACTGACACTGCGATTCTGGACCAGCTACACTAACCCAGTTAGCAAATATCAATAACTACATCAATAAAAAAATAAAAAATGTATATAGAAATGCTTTCCAATGTTAAAGCTGAATGGCCTGTATGGGTATTCAAACTGTGCACCTAATGCACATGAAGCCGTGACTCAGCTATACGTTTCTATATAGCCTTTCATTACATTTAAGCACTGCTGAGCAATGCACTGCATCACTCAATCCCACTCAGCTATGCTTAAACTTGACTATTTGTATAAAAATTAAAAGCATCTGGTTTATATTTTTAGATGTCTGGTACGTTTTTATTGCCAAGCGCTGTGTCTCCCTGCGTCAACACAAAGAAAATTAACAAAAGTCACCTGGACTTCTTTCCGTTTATAAATTCCAAAAGTTTTATTTTATTTTTTTCAACCAAAATTAAAAAAAATATATAGTCCATACTTCGGACATACCTGAGCGGCAGCATGGAGGAAATACAAAGAAAATCAAGTACGTTATTTAAAACTAAAGACACGTACCTGATTTTCTTTGCATTTCCTCCATTCTCTCTCTCTCTCCTACTCCTAAAGTAGCCCAAACCTTTTTTTTAATAACAAAAAAAAAAGAAAACAAAAACAGAGAAACAGAGACTTTCTTTTCTCCATTTCTTCCTTTTCAAAGCATTGATGTATTGGGTATGCATGGGAATGCAAGTCCCATACGCATGCACAGTACATCAAAACAACGAAGCAGTATACCACCAGCCATGGAAGAACAGTAATGCGTCATTATACAAAGACATTATTTAAGAAAAGTAAGTATTTTTTTCTTAAGTAATGTCATTGTATAATAGCAATAACTGACTCCGTGGTTGTGGTATATTGCAATTTACCCACGGCTGGCTTTATTTAATTACTCAGGCTTCGCCCTCGTGATTAAATCACACCAACCATCGGTAAATCTTAAATATACCACACCATGTCGTCACTTATTGCTTAAGTAACTGTTGTATCTATAGGGGGAAAAACTGCATCTACTATAGGGAGAGAAAAATGTTCTTTATGGCATTTTTAAAAGAGTTGCTTTGGAAAAGAAAAATTATACAGGAGTTATAGGAATTCAATAACATATACTACAAAATCTGAAGTTGCGCAGGAGGCATTATTCAATATTACAGCTGACATTTTTGCACAGACACAGTAATTTAGTTACGTGCATGATGTACCCTTGCATATTTACCTTAGAGATATATCCATGTGATTATAAGAAACAAAGTCAGATTTTTTTTTCTGATATTTGCTTGATTTCAAAGCAGAAGAGTGGAACTTATTGTGGTAGTTTTGTACAAACGCAGGACCAGTTTTTGGCAGGTTGAATTTTTACTGAACTTTAAATTGTAAGTAGGTGTGAAACGTTTTTGATATTTTTTGTGTCTGAGAGTGAAACTTTAACATGTATATGATATATAGATAGACCCTGTTATGATCTTTAGACTTTTGACATAATGCTAGGTGCTGGTTTAGTAAATGCAACTTTCAGTATAGAGTGCACTTTAGTACTTGGCTGGTGAAGACAATTTTTCCTGGGCTACAGTGGACATTGTGGGCTGCTTTAAGGTGAAGTTAGGTTATTAGATTTGGCAGCTCTGACCAGTTAGTGGACATTAGTGGAAGACAATGATATGCTGTTTTGATATGACTTGTAATCTTTGCAATTTAATTATGATTATGTGACAATCTGGTTAGCCGACAGGACTGTAAATTAATGAAGACTGAGAAGGGAAAGAGGAAACTTCACAACATAAAGGTGCAAGCTGTTGTCTTACTCACTTGGTGTTCCAGGAAAGGTTTAACTTTGTAAAGATGTCCTAGTTTACATTTGGTTGCCTTGACTATCTGCTGGATGTATTTATTGAATCTTACATTTTAGTCACTTATCATTCCCAGAATTTTGTATTGGGAAGAGCCTTTTCTAATATTATTTGATCTGGGAGTAGTTCAGAATGCCCTTGTCAGTCATCTCTTTTTGTAAAATAGTGCTGTATTTTATCTTGGAGATGTTTCATTAAAGATGCTGCACAGATTAATGTTGAACTGCTTGCTTACTAAGTTACATTTTCTAGATTGGGGAATATATGCATTTTGTTTATGAAAATATTAAAGAGTAAAACCTTGATGTTGAATATTATGGCCCATCTACTTAAACACTAGATGTACTGCGCTTTTTTGCTGAGGCAAACTTTGAACCTACTACTCATATTGTTTCTGAGACTTAGTTCCTTGAGTCAAATGTCTTTGATATTTCTAAAAATAAAGATGTGACCATTTCACTTTGATTTAATTCTTTATAGAAATAGTTTATGAAAGTTACTAAAGCCATTTCTGTACTGTGGCCCTAGTCTACATTTATACTATGTTATGGAAAGTAACTTGTTTTTACTAGGTAGCCAGTCGAGTATAGGTAGACATATTTTTCGAGTAACATGGGTTGAAATAATGGGTTGTCTATATCTCTGGAGTTTTGTAGTTCAAGAGATTTGCTTCATTCAAATAAGGGGATACTGTGTGATAGTTTCTGGAGGGGAGACGTTTTACGCTTAGATATTCAGTATGGTATAGCTTCTGCATTCATTATGGGGTATTCTGCTGCTAGGTTATTGGTTGAAAGAGAGATAGTTTTGAGCTTCTGATTAATTAATTAATTAGCAGCAGTCTTGGTGAATGAGAAGGTTTCAGTGACCCTGCTTGTGTCTAAAATTTGTCATATTTGGTGTTTTACATTTAATAAGGGAGATGGCCACACAAAGAACAACATCTGCATGATATATTATGGTCCATTTATTCTAGTAACTATAGGGTTCAGATTTTTTAACAGGTTGTATATGTTTACTAATTGTTGACCCAAACTGTTTTGGATGTTTTTACTATAGTCTTTCAGTAGTCCAGTATAATCATTTTGCTTGGCTTTTAGGATGGCATTCATAATTAAGTTTTGCAAGTGCCAATACTGCTGTTGTTCCTTTTTCCCCTACGAGCTACATCTTCATGCTTTATCTTTATTGTGTATTATATGTTTTATTTTGGTATTAACCATGAAACAGGTTTGACCCTTTTTTCCTACATTGAGAGGTTAATAAGTCTAATATGATAACAAAAAGTAAATTACTGCTTCATCCTTAGGTTGTGATGTTAATGATTCCCATCTGGTGTGCTTAAGAGGAGAAAATGTTTCTTTACTGAATCTGGATTTATTTCTGAAAACTTTTCATTGGCTGTAGAGTTGTATGTGTAGGAATCCTTTAAATATTTCAATATTTTTGCACAGTGTAATATGATATCTCTATACATAAGTGAGATTAGTGAGAAAGCGTGTATGCGTATATGTGTATATGTGTGTTTATGTGTGCATGTGCTTGTAAAAATATTTACATTTAGCTTTTAAACCTTATAATGTGCCAAAGTAAGTGCAGCAGAGTATGGTTAAAATAAACATACCAATGAGGTCATTGTTGCATAAGAGAATTTTTGCTTCAGGCCATTTACCAGTTTACATTTAGCAAATGTTCTTTACCAATTTTAAAATGTATTTATACAGTTTTCATATATGCTTTAACTTCCCTTTATAGATCATGAAATTCTTAAAGTAAGCTAAGTGCTTTTTCTTTCATTTTTCTCTCTATTATTACAGAAATAACTGAGAGATGCTGTCAGTTTGTGTTAGTAACTTTATTTTTCTGCTTTTCTTCAGATTCTTAAAATAGTATGCATTCTACTGAAAAGTTATCTAACTTTTTTAGAAAAAATGAATATCACCTTTAGATATTTTAAAAAGCACATTTAAATAAGCTTGTCACTGTTGCCATTAGCTATACCTTTATGGATGCTGGTTTTGCAAGGAAGGAAACTATTAATGGAAATACCCATGCTTTAGTTAATATACTATTGTGGAATAAAACAGAATAATCCATAATTCATAAAGGAGTGGTAGCTTCTAAAATTATATTTTTTTCATCTTTGCAAACTAGAATTGCAAGGTTGAAGTAATGCAAATGATGTACTATAGAATGGCCAAATTGTATTACGGAACATAGGAATCTATAAGAAAAACTCAAACCCATTTATAAAAGTGAAAACATATGTAGAGTCTCAGCTATAATCATTGTGAACCTCAAGTTTGTGGAATTAAAATATAGCTATGTTTTGTACGAATATACCTCTGCTTTTTGGAGCTGTAATAAATTTCTAGCAATTCAGCCATTGCTTGCATAAGGATCTCTCAGGTATCTGACAATTTTCATTGCCAAACTCAGTCCAGCCATATGTACCAGTGCTATATTCAATGGTTTTAAACAGCCAGTGATAAAAAAAGAGATGAAATTATTCATAAGTCAGTGATATAGTCATTTTAAGTGCCTGTTTCTGATATGCTTTACCGAGTTCATTACAATACATCTAAAGAGGCTTAGCAATATAACCCTTTCTTTAAGGCCAACAGCCTATATTTAATAGTGGATCAGTTTTCACAAGGTTCATCAGTTTCTTATCCTCTCTTTCATATCTAAGAGAAGTTTACTTTCTTAATAACATGTGACATCATAGTCATTCAGAAACACTGAAATTAAAGGTCACAGAGATAAACAGTAAATAGTAAAGATATGCATTTATTGTAGGAATACAATGTAAAATAAAATAAAAATCTAATGAACATAGCAGAGAACAGAAAATTAAAAAAAAAATGTAACAAACCTAGCACAGAAACTTTGAAATCATTTCTGCCTCTCTGCTGATATAGTTTATGGATCTTTAAATGACAGAAATCTATAACGGTAATGAGTGTAAAGTTTTACAATGGAGTTTTATTTTATCAGGTAGAACTTTCTTTGGTATTGTCATATATTCTTTCAGTGGAAACCTATGGTAGGCTTTTAGTGACTCCATAACATTTTGTGAAGTTACTGGATTCACTTTTTTATTCTTTATTACAAAGGGAATCTGTCAGAAAGTGACTTGTAGTTGCAGATATGATGAAGAATAACTATATGGAGGCAAAGATAGTAAGAGTAAAGAGTGAACTATCTCATGAAATCAGTTTGGAAAGAGATGAGTTTTATTTGCATTTTATTTATATTTTATTGAGTTGATTGTATTGCTAAGTTTAACCCAATTTTAGTGAAGTTCCTGGGAAAACATTTTCACAAATAAAATTATACACAGGCAGCAGCGATAGAGCTACTAATCTGGGATGTGATGGATTTAAGAGAAGGTTAGTTGTTCGATGTTAAGGACTTTTAATTTATTAGCTTTATTAGCTTGGGAAGGAGGAATACCTTATCATATTGTGTATATAATAGTACTGCATTAATAGCAAGTAATGGACTCTAAGTCCTGTAAAACTATAGTTTCAAATAGCAGTTGATAGGGAGGCTTTGCTTACTTTGTGAAGTGTTTTTGTTTCTCTTCATCTTTGATAATCATATGTTTGTGGGCTCTGTAAAACCAGGAGTGCTGACATATATATGATGAATTCACTTGCGTAGCTTTTGTGGCTAATTAGTTGTGGTCACTGAGACATGCACCTAACAGTGGAGTTGTAAGAGTAATTGCAACAATTATGATGTGGAGTGTCAGGCTATAGGGTTTACTCAAGGATGTTGTACCTTCTTGCCCACAGCAGTGCTATTAGGGGAAAGCTGCAGCTGGGGAAGGGGAGTATATAGTATGGCAGTGTTGTTCAGGTTGTGCTCAGTGGAGAATACATTTATTTTTCTGGGGGAAGGAGGGTTGGAGATATTGTAGTGTTTAGAAAGGGGTGAGACTAGGGAGAGAAACATGTTAAAAATTGTCCTATATGATGGAAATATCTGCTGCTATTGTTGTAGGGATGGCTAGCAGTGGCAGGGGAAACCCTGCTGCTGCAGACAGCATTTGTGATTCTGCAGGATCAGGTACAGACTGCTTAGATTTGACTCCAGTCATTTTGCAGGGGGGCTGGAGGAGAAGGGAAATGATTAAGATGGCAGTATGGAAAGTGACAGGGATCAGCCATCTTAAGAAGGCCATTGCCCTCATTAAGTTGACAATGGAAAAGGTGGATTTAATCTTTTTGCAGGAATTGAAGTTAAGGGCTAGGGAGTGGGAAGTCTACGGAAAAATGGTTAGCAGTGGCTCAGCATTGTGCAGATTGAAGAAGGCAGGGATATTTAGGAATATTTATTCAAGATAGGATGAGATGAGAAGGTTGCTGGAGTGTAGTGTAGGAGAGTAAAGATGGATGGTGGAAAAACAGCTGGAAGCAAAATAGATGGGATGATAGAGAGTAGATGAAGACAGATGTAGTAAAGTAGATATTAGCAAAGAGACTGAAAGTACACAGAAAAAAGGTTTTGATTAGGGAAAGTAGGACTGGTAAAAGGATAAGCTAGTAAATGGTCACTGCATAAGGGATTTTGCTTATTTAAATGAAGATGGTTTGATTATCAGGACGGTGTTTTAGTGGGTGGAGGGATACCATATGCATATGCAGAAGAAAGAATAGAGGTGAAAGTATTCATAGAGGTGGTCAGACACAATAATATATGGGAACACGGGGGGATATTGATTTTTTATTGATTTTTATAAGTTATTGGGCAATCTTATTTATGGATTATTAGCTCAGTTGTTCAATGAAGTAATTTGATACCAGTTTCTCAGAGGAAAGTGTTACTGGTTTGCCAAAGGAAAAGGGGTACATTTTTATGTCCAATCTCCCTTTGCAATGCTCATGTGAAAATTATGGCAGTTGTTTTAATTACCAGATTGGAAGAATATCTGTCTAAAGTGGTCTGGGATGATAAATATTACTTTTCTGTTCCCCATCTCTTTAAAGCCACAACCATACACAATCTTTTCATTTCATAATTTCGAACTTTTCATCTTACCCATCTTACTTTCCCTAAGGCAAGCTTTGTGAAGGAGAAATCCTCTATTAATCACTGGAAGATGCTGTAGATATTTGTGGAATTTGGTGAAGATCAGCATAAAACAGGTATTGTACTAATGGACATTTAGAAAGCTTTCAATACTGTGAGTTGGGGTTTTCTGTTTACTTGAGGCAAGCAACAGGATATGGGAGATTCTTAGAGAAAGATTAGCACTTTACAGAAGTCTCTGCTTCTGGATCCTGGTGAGTGGGGGAGTGGGGAAGTGCATCAAGATTCCTCACAACTACCAGTATTTTCTTATTGCTGATGCAAACTTTGTCATAGTGATTGAGTTTTTTTAGGTTGGAAGGTGAGAGTAGTAGTGCTAACATGTTTGCAGATGACTGCAATCTGTTGATAAAGGATGTGGACAGCATGCTGCATGTGCTGGTAGACATATTTGGAAGTGCAGGAGAGGATCAGGATTGTGTTTTCACTGATAAAAACTTTTGTTTTTCAGCTAAGCAAGACAGGAAGTAGAAGGATTACTTCCATGTACAATGGAGATAAGCATTTGGGAACTCTGGTGAACTTACCAGTAGGAAAGGTAGTAAAGAAAAACCTGGCAAAGTTAAAAGATGTAGTCAGTAAGATGATGGCGAAATGATTAATCCATGGTTAATTAAGGTAGTGAGAATATTAACAGTTTTGCTAATGTTGTGTATGTTGAATCATGCATCATTTACCCTCAGCATAAGGTCATAACTAGTATTCAAAAGGAGGAGACACAGAAATAGTAAAGGGAGAATGTGGATAGATAAGAGGTTATGAAGGTGAGGTCTGCCAGATTCAAGTGGTCAACCCTGCACAAAGAATAAAACTAGTGGGAGATAATAATTTTTTTGACAGGAAGTGTGGAAAGAAGGATACGAAAGATATGGAAAGGGGTGGATGGACAGAGCTCAACAAAATATGGATAGTATGGTTCAGAAAGATCTACAGACGGTGGTGCTCATGGGAGAATTTGCTGACACCCAGGTGTCAAGAATTGTGGCAAAGCAGATGCATAAATATATTTCTGAACAGTGGAGAGATTAGGCAAGGAAGGGATTGGGAATGATTGTAGCTTTAAAGAGATGGGGAAAAGAATGACAATATTTACCATTCTAGGGCCTCATGGAATGTATGCTTTGCAGGAGAGGGATTGGCATTAATATATTCAACCTTAGTCAGTTGGGTAAGTAAAGCATGAACAAAGGGAGAAACAAAGCAGTGAGTGAGTGTGTGTGTGTGTGTGAGTGTGTGTGTGTGTGTGTGTGTGTGTGTGTGTGTGTGTGTGTGTGTTGGCAGATGAATAAACAACTGTGGTTTAATATAAAGAGAATTAGAATAGCAGTGCCATGCACTTGGTTCATGTCTTAGCTGAACTTTGACACAACTCATAAAAGTTTTTTTTCCTCTCTTCCCTACAGCTGAAAATCAACTACCAAGAGCTCATCTACTTCTTTGAGTCCACTGGGGCTGCCTTAGCCTCCCCTGTGCTTAACCTGACCCGTACCCAGGACAGGTGAGGAGATTGAGGATGCTGGTCCTGCAGGACAGTGTACACTAGCTCCCCCGCCTCTCAGCAGCCCTGCCAGCTATGCTTTTCCTGCCCTTAGGAAGTCCATGCAAGCCTGTGCACCTGCATAACATCTCAACTAAGTGCTTATGCAGAACACAGCTTATCAGGCTCATATGCTGGTTATTATTCAAGCCCAGGATGACTCCCTTCTCCAGGATGGGTGACGTGACCTAAGCATCTTAATCTCACCCTACTCCTGTAGCACCTCCAGTGCCCGTGTCATTAATAGAACAGGTGTCATCTGAGCATAGTAAGGGCTTTATCTCATTCCATCATGGCGCTGCTAAACTTGTAAAAGTTTTGACATGAGACTTGCTTGAAAAATATAATATTAGACTCACCCAAATTTCATCTGGAGGATACATGTCTTGGAATTTGCCTTGAGGTGGATGAAATGGCAAAAATTCTATGTTTTGTATATATCTTAAATTTTTCCAGTAAATTTTCTGTAGTGGCATGAGACAACTGACACTCCCAGGAAGGTGACTGGATCATTTTTATCATGAAAAGTTCCTCCACTTTCATTCATCCCTAATGATCAATGCTTTTGATGCATACCATGGATATTCCAATAATGGCAAATAAAGCAAAGCAAAAAAGCAGAGTTTGCGGGGAAAATATCCCAGACATAGCACTGATGATATCCAATTTAATCAGTCATCAAGAACATTAAGAAAGATATAGGCATTATTTAATAAATACTAAACAAAGAGAACATAAATATAATTACTGATCTTAATTTTGTGATGGTGATAGTTTGTAGCTCAGAGCTAATGTATACTGTTACATGTTGGAGTGCATGGCATGTCAGTTAGTACAGGTAGAGAAATCTTGTAACAGGAATAATAATAAATAATAAATCTTAGCTTAAACTGTTTTGGGTAAGTTATTATGTTTAATAACTATAATAACTACAACATAAACAGAACAGTTTCAGACTTTTTTGGTTTAACACTAATGACACCATTTCCATACCAATGGGTGATGAAACTGTCAGTTTTGAATCACTTCTTCAGTATTTATCCAAGTTTCTGTTTTTTTTTTACTTCTCCTAAATATCCGTACTTCATAAAGGTTGATTCATAAAAACTTGGCTATCTACACATCACTGTACTTTTTTATATTTATGATGTACCCTTACAAGGTGCTGTGCAGTCCTGCAATACAAAGGCATGCAGTACCATGAAGGGCTGACCCTACATCCATGTGGAATCTTAATGAGGTATTCTGGAGGGAGGGACATATGTTAATTAGCTATGTGTTCTCTCCCTGAACCGCCACCAGGAAGCCATCTAGACAGGAGAACGAGTCAAGAAAGTGTTCAGTATGTAGATCAGCACAGCCATCCCTACCACACTGCAGAAACAAAATGGCCAAAAGACTGCATTCAACAGTGAACACAAGCATGGTAGGGAGAAACTACTAGATACCAGGGTTTACTATAAAAGTGCCACAATGGCACCATCATCAGAACCGGGACCGGCGGTGGTGAGGAAACTACAAGACACCAGGGAGACTAATGTTGAAAAGTGCAGTACCAACACAAATAATAAACCAACCCATAACAAAAACATCTTTGGTGCAATTTTAACAAATTGTGACTTATTGATAAATAATGTTCACATTGGTCCCCCGTTAGGTTGCTTAAATCATAAATCTTTAATATTTAAATTACTTTCTTATTATCAACTTAACCAGTCTTGTACTAGGAAATAAGATTACCAACTATCAAATTATGATAATATTAAGAATTGCCTATCAAAAATCAACTAGGCTGAACTATTCATAAAATCTTGCAACTATGGCTACTATAAATTGAGGAAAATTATGTTTAAATCTTGTCAGTCTATCATCAATAATGTTGAAATCCATTTTGAAAGAACTAATCTTCCTTACTGTCAACTACCAGGTTAGTTGCACTTTATTGTTGTGGTAAGCTGAATCTCAGTTTAGGATGAGTGAATTAGAGAGGTGAATTAGTGAACTGGTGAATTAGGTGTATTGGAGGTAAAGGTACTAGCAGTTGGAGATATTGTTTTTTGAATCATACTAATTATTACATTGGGTCAATTGCTGTGAATATAGTAAGGATGCTTTATGCCTCCAGTTGTGTTGTATGTCTAGAAACTGATTCTATATCTTGATAGTAGTAGTTTACTGCAAATTGTGTGCAGCAGATTTTACCATATTTGATGGATAAGACGCCTCAACAAATATAGCAGATATGGCAACACAGTCCTACTTGTGAACCCATTCTAAGCATCCCTCATTAGACCCATTATATAGTACAATGCCCCGTTTGGTATGTACCTCACAAGACATCTGCAACAGCTGGAAAGGCTGCAGAAATACCTCACTAAAAGAATCACAGGCCTAAAGCAGATGCCCTATGCTGACCATCTAAAAAAACTCAAGCTTTACTCTCTGGCATATAGTCTACTCAGAGGCGATCTCTGCTTAACATACAAGGCCATGTCAAACCTTGAGCTGTTGGACATGCTCCACTTAAATAAATCCCAATCCGTCAGAGCCACATACTCCAGGGATCTAAACCTTGTCACCACAATGAACAAAACATGCTGGAGGGATAGGTTCCTGACCCAGAGACTCCCCATACTCTGGAATAGACTGCCCATACATGTCAAGCAGAGCGCCTCCTTGGCCCTCTTCAAAAGGAACCTTGACAATTGGATGGGAGATAGGAAATTCACCCCAGAGATCATGTCAGTCACCCTGCTAGACAGGGGTCCAGGGAAGTAAATATTGTGGGAAGAAATATCCAGGGAATTGTATGGCTAGGCTTGTATAGGCCCTAGGGCTGATAGCCTAGTACCAACCTATGAAACTATGAACAAAAATTTCCCTGTGAGCTCAGTAACATCAGTAACAGTAGGCTATAGTTGTAGCATTATGGGATAAGAGCAGTGCGGGCTAAAAAGGGGATAGAGGATAGAAATGTGATTTTAGTATGGTGGAGATGTGCATTTGAAGAGGCTGTTTTATAAAAGATAGGTGTGGAGAGCAGTAGTAAACTTGACTTATAGAAAAAAGTTGGGTATTTAATGTACAACTATAAGTGTGAAAGAAGAAAACATATGCATTCATCCAATATATTATTACTGTCAGGGAAAAAGGTACAGTACTTTTCTTAGAAGAGCCATTAATCTGTTTCCAGCATTGTGATCCAGGTTTATTACAGTGTTTTTTTAGGAACAACTAGGTATGAAACATGGTAAACATCATCAGTGAAGGTGCAATATAGAAGTGACATACAGTGTAATCTATTTTCTTAGAAAGTCAATCCTTGCTTTAACTACCCCAGTGTTACCCTGGTGTATAGAATCCATCAGTTCGTGATAAAGATGAATGAGTAAACAGGGATAAAAAGGAATGATAAATATAAACAATATGGAGACACAAGAAAATGTGAACATATGTGTCAGTAACTAAGAACCAGGGGAAATGATTTTATACAAAAAAGAGTCTTCTAAACAATTGTTTCTGGTTCTCTAAAGCTTTCTCTATGCTTATTACAGACAGGAACATGAAGCAGTACCTTTGTTACCTCAATTACAGCTAATTATGAATACCACATTCCTAAAACCATCTACACTGATAAAAACTGTCCCCAGGATTTAATAAATTCGGTGTCGGCTCTATGTAGAGCCTACATGGAATGTACCCATGTACACAGCCATGGTTCCCCCTCAGTAGTGCGCTATGCATATTAATGATGGTGCGCTGTTAAGGGAGAGCATAGTAACAGAGATATTGATCCATGTAGGAAGAAGTGTAAAGGCTAGTCAGATGTTATTTACATGGTAAAACTAACTGTAATGCTCCATGCTACTGGTGAAATGTTCTGCGTATTAATAGTTTGTGTATTAAATGTATAAAGTGTTTTTTTTTTTGTAATGGCCATTTGTGAGGTGTGGGATGCAGCAATGCCAAGCTGCACTTATGCATCAACAGCTGGCACCTGCCAGACCTCTAAAAATAGAAACTGGATGTACTTGATAATAACTGTTGTTTTTTTTAATGTCTGTTTGCATGGTGCTGCTCAGAGTGCAGCAATGCCAAGCCACACTTAAACATACACAGCAGACACCTGCCAGACATCTAAAAATAGAAACTGTATGTAAATAATTGTAATGTAATTAATTATTTACAACTTTGTAAATAGTGTAAATAGCTTCTTACTTTAAAAGTGTGCATGTAAAGCGGATCCATATTTACTTAAATGTATGAATGTAAAATGTTTCCACACCTAATACATAAGAGTGCTTGCTCAAATGATACTGTATAACCCACAAGACCACCCATAATGATTTTTTTTGACTATGCGTGTCATTGAATGTACTTATATGTAACTGTACTATACAATGTATGTTTTACACTTTTGGATCTTTGTATCTAAATTGTATAATATATCTTGGAGCTTTTCTCCCTGGGCATCCACTGAAAAGGGTCATTTGGGCCCAGAGAACTTCCCCAGTAATCAAACTGGAAATAAATAAGTATTTCTGTTTATGTTTACACCCATTTAAGCCCATTTGAGTGGCCCACTGTGATTGCTGAGTAGTGTATGTGAAGATATATTACTTTGTAAGCTATCCAAGTAGCTAAATGGGTAGAGTGATGCTCTAACATTTTGTAGGTCCTGGGTTCGAGTCCCTAGCACACATATAATTTGTTGAATGCAATGTAAAATGTCTTTTAAATTAAAATCAATATTTTTACATTTGGGAGAGCTGCACAATGCTAAGCACTGCTTAAACATGGTTAATGGCTATTATTGTCTGTACATTTGCTAAGCTTTGCTAAAACCATGGTTCTGCGAGTTTTCGTGCTGCTCAGCTTCACTTAGCTGGCTTGTGTGATGCTGAGCAATGCTCCAATTTTTTGAATGCTGCTGAATGATGTGCAAGGGTGGAAAAACAGCCTATATTAAGGCCAATAGGTGGGAATTCTGCACCATTTGTTCGAGTCTGCTTATCTGCTGATAGGCCAGGCAGTGTTGGAGAGGATGAATACTTTCAGGCACAGAGATGGGGTGTGCAGGAGTCCAGGATTTTTGTTGGGCTCCTCATATGGAATTAAGAACCTAGGCTGCTGTAGGGCAGTTGCCAGGCTTCAGAGCATAAGGCTGAGGACTGTGATTTGTTGGTCAGTGATCTTACAGTACTACCATGTTTTAGTTATTTATGCATTAAAAACACTGGAATAGATGACCTATAACCACAAGCATTTTCAAAAGTCTGTATCGTATTGGGCTGTCATAGTGGTAAAAGAAGTGTTATCCAAGTTGTGTTTAATTTTACGGGAATGCATAAGTTGAGGGTTAGTTGTAGGTTTGCGTTGTCATTTTAAAAAGAAGATGAAGCTGAGAGATTGAGATGCCTACCTACTTTTGGATAAGTTGTTTTATCCATTTTGAGATTATGGAGTCAGTGTATCTCATCAAGAAGTGTTTGTATGGGTAGTTTCAGTTTGGACGGAATGCCACTTGAACCAGGACCAATCGGGTAGAGCGATGGTTGGAAACAAAGTATGCAGTAGTCTCATAAACTAATTTTAAAGTCACCTCCTAAAATGTTTTCAGTTTCAGTTCTGTCTCATTGTTCCGCCATCTTGACACCAAGAAATAATGCCACACAGTCAAATTCCTGACTTTTTAGTGTCCAGAAAATGAAATGGATGTAAAATCTCATCATTGTAGGGACTCCACATACAGTCCTGTAATACATTTCTGTCACATACTCATTTTTTTTCCTTTTTTTTTTTTAATTCTAATGTAAAGCATGTCTGTGCACTGCAGTGTGCTGAGCAAACATGCCCAGATAATTAAAAAAATATTAATTAAACTTATTTCCTTTAATTTTTCCGATGTACAGGATGATAGTTTTGGTCATATGTGTATGTGGTATGACACTTCTGTCCAAACATCTACATTTTTATAACCCCTTTTGTCTGTCTACACTTCTGTACGTAGAATGTTTTCCATGTACACTACATACACTGACACAGGGCTTAATGAGATGCCTGTCTGATTGCTGGATCACCCTACCTGCCTCAGTTGCATGAAATTCACCTACTTATGAGGTGATTTGCATGCCATGGAAGTTTCCATGTTAGTGTGTGCATGCACGGCACTCAACATTGCTTACTGAATCTAAAAATGTTTGAGGCCATGTAAGCAGCGCAGCACGATGCCTACATGGAAAAATATGGAGGCTTAATTAAATTCCCTCCTATGCTTTTGAAGGTGAGCAATCCCCTGCCCCACTCTACATTTTGGGGAGAAAAATTCTGATACAACACATAGTGTTCTCTCACAAACAGCAGCACTGCACTATATATAATGCAAGATTAACAGTTGTAAGAAATAATATGTTTTAGCGAGGATGATCAGGAAGTTACAACACCACCAAATTATACCTCTTAAGTAAGCCTGCTATAGAAGATGATAGTTCTGTAGCAAATAACTAAAGAGCAAGGTTGGAAGTCTGCAGAGAGATAAACAAGACCCATCAACTGAATGCCTTAAGGGTTACTAGACCTGCAGATACTTGTTTAATTCATGTGTAGCAGAGACTCAATGAAACCAGTCCTCAAATTCTCCCAGGTGAAATACAAAGGTGCTTTTGCTGAAGTAACTTTTCCATGATCTTGCAAATAACAAACAGTTTTAGATGTTATAAAAATGCCTTCCTGACTGCAGATATTTTATAAAAAATGTAAGTTGTAAATGTATAAAATAATGAATTGTTGTAAAGACCAATTAAGAAGTCTGCATGATTCAGTATCCCTGGCAAAATTAACAAAGGTCTTCAAAAGCACTGGCATCAGATATTATCTAAACAACTAGTGTCAATGTATACGCCACATAATAAGAAAGGATTTCTCAAAGTTAATGTTGTCTTACTGTGTTGCAGAGTAAGAAGGATACTTTATAGTGGTTAGGAAGATGATTGATTTTTCTTTTTGAATTAGTTTAGAACAATAGATTAAATAATTTCAATTATTAGTACAAGAACTGTACAAAGGAAATGCATTATCTTGAACTAATAAGCAGGAACACATTTATTTTCAATTTATAACAATTATTTATTTAATATACTTAACATATAAATTATGAATGTCCATGGCATGGGTACATTTCCATCAAATATTCCCAATATGGAATATATAAATATATATATATATATATATATATATATATATATATATATATATATATATATATATATTCTATAACGCATTTTGCTAATAAGTTAACATTAAAGTCAGTGGACATATATTCAATAAAATATGTCTGATAATTAGTTAAACTTAAAATTATTAGAATAATATTTTAACCAAATGAGTCAATGGAACAACTGCTCACTATATATTAGGTATCCAGTTTTCTGTTTTCTGAGTGGAGGCATGCCACCCTATGCTTTAGTGAGGTCACATGTAGCCATGTGGCACTACACAGAGTGTTGTATAATACATTCCTTCATTCTTTTTTTACTGCAGAGTACATTTGACTTGCATTATGCCTCTGTCACTCTGCATTTTGTCAAGATGGTTCCTGATACAATGCTTTCTTTGCATATTAGACTGTCTTCTGCAATTCTGTCTCACAATGCCATGTTTGATTAATGCGATTTCTTATCTTTATAGACATGCACCATGTTTCATAAATTTTTTGTTACCCCAAAAGATATGTAGTACTATCAGCACTAAGTAAGACTGCACTTAACCAACTCAGTCTTTGAAAAAGGTCCTCTGCATGAAAAAAGATGCAGACCTTGCTGAATTTATAAAGAATTCAGTGCAGGCCCCTCCAAAATTTCACACAGTTTAAGAACAAATACAGGAAATGAAGAAAAGTAATGCGTCAAATCAGAAATGCAATTATAAAACTGAGTTTTTTAATTCTTTTTTCTGATGCCAGCTTTACCCATTTTATGGTGACGGAGGGCATGTCTTAGCATTTAATAAACAAAAGGCAGAACATCAATTGGGCTAAGACATCAGTTTACCAAAGGGTGCCTTCACACTACACTGTGTTCACACCCCTGGTAACTGCAGTGTGTATGCTCACCGATTCATCAATAAATTTGTCTTTGGAATGTGAAAGGAAACTACAGACTTAATCAAAATACCAATGCAGACACAGAGAGGACATGCAGACACTGTGCACTACTTCAGGAGTCATATTGGGGAACCAAATACCATGTGGCAGTAACACTAGCCACACAACTATGTTTCCCAAAACAGAGTCTCTTGTCTGAAAAACATCAGGGCTAAAGACTGGAAAAGAGAAAGAATGAAAACAAAAAAGAAACTGTGAATAAAAAAGGGGATGACAATGAAAATGCAAATACAAGACAAATGTAATATGGTGGCAAGGGTGTATAAAGATATTTATAATAATTACTTGGAAAGGAATACACAGGAATGGTACAGAGAGCTAACAATAAAGTGAAACATAAAAAAGACAAGCAGATCATCTTTGAAAAGAAGGAAGTCTGAACTCATTATTTGAGTTGAATGGGGAAGTATAACTCAGAATTTTGACACTTTGAATCCTTAGGACTATTGGCTGCACACTGCAAAGCAGGCCTGTAATTGCCCACACGACTTCATGGAGGAAGCTTTGTGTTTTAGTTTGTTATGACTAAGGAACACTATTTTATAACTATGTCTGTTATGTCCTAATACAAATACGAGAAGCTGAGTATTGTTTTGCCTCTGCATGTAAGTCAATTAAATAGCAGATGACCGCTCAGATGGAGATACTTAACATTTCTCTCAGGCAAAAAGTATATGTAGGACACCACAGTGAGTAAATACTCTGACTCAGTGTGCCAGCATGACTGAGATGGATTCAAAGGGACAACAAATCTAATGTGACAAGGGACTAACCAAAAGAAGGCTGCAAATGCATGATTTAAATGCATTTATCTGGCTATGCAAAGGGTGCATTGTGGAGGTAAGGAGCAATGGAGTATGACAGCAATCTCTGTAGTTGCACTGAACTCTCCAACACAGGCATGGGTGCAGATTAACAGACAGACACACACTCGCCTGCACATACAGACATAAACACACACAGACATGCATGTTCAGGAGTACAGAAAAGTAACTGAAAAATCTAAGTGACCAAAACTGCATTAGTGTTTGAAAGAACTGTTAGCAGTACATTGCACAAAAAAATGTCCAGTGACAACTCCTGATAAAGTACAAGCTGAGGTTTTATTTCTTTATGCTCATGTGCTCAGACATATTTTATCTTGTCTATAAAATTATCTTTATTTATTTGGAAATAGATATTTCAAGTATGGCATATGTTTGTCATGAAATAATCATTCATAAGAGATGTTTCTACTAATGAAATATGGGATCCTCATGTGTCGTTTCATAAATTCTGATGAGTCAAGCTAGTATACAGATATCTGGGGAACATCTGTTTTGCAGAGGCCAGAAACTGCTTAGTGTAGACAGATAACAAATCATATTAGTTAACCCCTTTGAAAACCCTGATTTATGTAGCTATAATAGCTTTAGCAGTCAAATATTCAACACAAACAAAAACTATATTTCATGGATGATGATGATTATGAAACACAGTGCAGATCTATATCAGCAGTACGAAATAAATAGATTACCTGAATGTGAAGGAAATCAACAGGGATGGAACGGCCTAACCTGAACATTTAGTATGAGTATTTTTGTTCACATACATTAGTTTAAAATTTACAGGACTGTGGGAAATATGTGTGTTTTATGACTTTAGCAAAGAAAAGAAGGCTAATTTTACAAAATTAAATGTACATATATCTGATATGTAGACAGCAAACAATATTTCTGGATATAACTAGAAATTACATCTTATTCTATAAACTACATCATGTAGTTATTTGAATGTCTTTTGCCTTACATTTTCTTTTCAAAATGTATACTTTTTGCTCTGCTCAGTTTTAAAAGTCATGAATAAGTAATGATTTTCTTTCATAAATCATTAATTATTCATACACATGTGTGGCATGCTCAAGATTCTAAATGCTAGGTAAGTCAAATAAAGACTTTAGGATAGCAATCACCTTCCCTGGTATTTCATGGTATGATACTTTGCATAGTTTTCTTGTTTTACTGTAAGCTCTTCTGCCATTTTCTGCACTTTTAAACTTTTTTACATTTTAGCTGTAGTGCTTCGGCTAAACAATTACAGTCAATAAAGAGTGTTTTCAAAGTATCAGGAAAGCAGAAATAGATGAGCTAATACACTGCAGATATTTTAATCAGTGTCTCATCCCCTAATTACATTACATTAAGTTTGTAGTAAAAGGCATTTGTTGTCCAATAATATTCAAGTGAAAAAGTATTCCAATGAACCTGAAATGGATTCTGCTGCAGTTCTGCTTATTTTATTGTTTATTTTAATCTTAGATTATTAGCTAGTCTGTACAATTGACAACCAAAAATATTGTCTTTTTTTCTAAAGGAAAATCTTTGCAAAGATGTCAATATAGCTAACATGGGAAGTACAGTCTTCAATTAGGCTGGACAATTGTCTGTGGACTTACAATGGCACCGGGCCCATACTTTAAAAACAGTCCAGCAATGTATAAGTTGGGGGTTAGTTGAATGAATTTGTTTTCCCATGAGTGTACCAGAGTTTTTAAAATGGATTCCTACAATTAAGACCACACACACACACACACACACACACACACACACACACACACACACACACACACACACACACACACACACACACAACGAACAAATTATCTACTACTGAATAGGGCACACCTGTCCTACTTCCCTTGGACAGACTATTCCCTTTGAAATGTATAGCTGTACAGCACAACCTACTTGCAGACTCAGGTGCAGTTTCTGTACTGTTTAAAGGGAACTTTCACAGTACAAAGGCTTGACTTCTGTTCTGTGCAATTGTCCCAGCTGGGCTGCTTGCATTTCTTATTAGACCCACCCTCCAAGTACCACACAGATGCATGCACACACACACACACACACACACACACACACACACACACACACACACACACACACACACACACTTAACTATATCCAATGCCCAGACCCTCACTGCATACAGTATAGTAGATCTGTGCTACTAGGCAAATTTTGGGCCATGAATCAGGACAGGGTTGACTATTATGCAGGCTACTGTATATGTTTTTGCATGCTATGCAACTTGCCTAAGAATCCCAACCTCTCACTACATGTGTTAATCCTTCTTCAGACCAACAATAATCTGCAAATCTATGTGTGTGTGTGTGTGTGTGTGTGTGTGTGTGTGTGTGTGTGTGTGTGTGTGTGTGTGGACACTGATATTTCAGTGTTTTCAATAGTCAGTAGCCTTGCTTTCAATGGTTTACTATTACAAGGTCGAACGGCACTCCTTTGACTGTACTATAGTCGACAATGGAAGGTCGTAAATGTCGAATGTCGAAGTCAAAAAATCAATCTAGGAATGGTGTTAACATGGGTTGAGGTAGGTGTTCGTATTATTCTGAACTACAAACATCTCCCCTACCTCGACCCATGTTGAAACCCATTCCTAGATTGTTTGTTTGAGTTCGCGATTATCAGTTTCGACCTTCTGTTGTCGACTATACTACAGTCGAAGGAGTGCCGTTCGACCTTGTAATAGTAAACCCTTTCAACATATTTTAGATGTACTGTAAAAGTACATCTAATGCAAAATGCAAAATGTGACTCATTCCTGCATCACTGAAAAATGTTATGATTTTTTTTTGTTTCAGATGGCTTTTTATGAGCACATTGCCTGGGCAGCAAAAGCTTACTTAAACATGTGATGTCTGAACATTGCTTCTTTTTTAATTTATACAGTAACACATTTGTAAGAGATATGTGAGCTATATAAAATTTGCAACAGAAAACTTGACATTGAAATAGCATGATGGATGTACTGTATGTATTTGCTTCTGTAATACATAGAAGAAACATATTTGACAAAAGCTGTAACTCCATTAATTGTATGAAAAAAATGCATTTTCACAGGGAACAGTACTTGCATGTCAATGGGGATGAAATTGGATCAAAGAACCTCTGAGCCAAGAACTCCGAATGGGGTCAGGTGCAAACAGTCAGCTATGAAGCCAGTTAATAAATATATATGAGAATCCTGCTTACTTTCTTTCAAATTTCTTTTATTGAGTTTTAAGAATGTAAGAAAAAATGTAAATAGTCTAACCATGAGGTAAAATACCAGCCTACTATAACAACTTTCAGAATAATACTAAACACAACCCTAAAAAATTTTGGACATCCTTTAAAGAAATCTTAGAGTCTGGCAAAAAATTCAACCCAAGCCCTTATCTTGATAACTCATCACTCGAAACTGCAATAAAATTTACCTCTTATTTTATAGATAGTATTGTGTCTCTAATCAAGGATTCAACAACATCTATTCCCAACCCTGACCAAAAGCCACATATCACCATATCCACTTTCATCTTAAAATCTGTGCCCACATCCTATAAAAAACTACTCTTAACAAACTTAAACCATGCTCTTCTTCAGCTGATGGCCTTCCAAGTGAGAACCTAAAAATAGCAGTCAATAGCATGGCCTATACTGTCTCAATCCTTGTAAATAGGTCAGCGCAATCAGTAAAAACAAAATGAAAAATCCAGCAGAGCTAGAACTTCCACTGAGTGACCTCCCAAACCTCTTGTATCAGAGGCACATGGGATATATGGAAATGATCCTTATGAACATCAGGTGTTTCAGCTAATTGGCGATTTTGAATGCCCATGACTTGTTTTGTCATTTTAATGGACAATTTCATGCCAATAAAGCCAAACCCCACTAGCTGTGGATATGCATATTTCGGCCTTGTTATGACTTTGTCAGCACAGCACAGCACAAGCAGAATGTTTGACTAAGTATTAGAAACACAGGGCTGCTATACCCAGCTGATGTCCATTATCATTAGGGTCACTGGAAAAATAGCCATTTCACACTGAGCTAATCAGAGGAAGGCTCTGAGCTAACTAATCTGTGATATATAACATTAAGTATCCTGTTTTTACTTATTTCTGAGTTATTTATAGCACTTTTATTGTCTGCATATACTTTGCTAGCTAGTTTCACTGTGTGTGAGGTATTAACTAGAAATTTTCTACAATTGTTAAGCATCTGGTTGGGTTTGTTTGTTCTGTACATTTGATCTGGGATACTCCTCCCAGTCTAGTGGCATTACCTCATTCTACCTAATCCAGGGAGAACATTTGAGAAGGCCAACCCAGTTAGTTCCTGCTCCTCCTTTCCTCCTTCCACTTTACAAACAAACAAAATGTTTCTAAGCTTGTTTCCTGCCTTTCCTTTAAGTCGTCTAGTCCACATACATATTTGCTGTATCCAGGACTTTTTGTAAGCTTCTCAGCCCCTAAGCCTTTCTGTGTTGGAGGGAAGCCTTCTAGCTTAATTTTGTTTCTTAGAACTAGCCAGTTTTCTAGTTTCAGCACTTGAATCTGTTTCTTTGAGCTCAGCACTTGTTCAGAACTCATTGTAAGCACTAAATAAGCTACAAATTACTACAGCACTCAGCTTTCCTCACTTGTCTAGAGGAAAACATTTTTAGTACTTAATAAATGAGCACCTATCCAGGCTTGTCTTAAGGGTCAGCTCCCGGTATTTTCTCCTGCCTACCTGATGAATCTGGGCATCTTGGGACAATGCAGCAATTGCCTCATGTACACAGATAACCCTCTCCTCCCACCACCCAACATTACAGCCTGTGAGAGATGCACTTATATAGCCAAACTGGAAGCAAAGCTCTCTTCACCCAAGACTGGACTAGACAGTCAAGAGGAGAAGGTAAACACTTGCACCACACCACACTCATCACATAGTCCCTCAAAATCTACACCACCAAAACACACACAAAGAAACACAAAACACACACCTACATTCACGGAGACTCTCAAAAAAAATCTACCCAAGCAATAGGGACCTCCAAAGCAGAAACACAAGCAATCTCCACCCCCCCAACACAACCCAAATGACACATAGCCCACAAACTCAGTGTGCCCCTCAACCACAGAATCATACACTAACGGCCAGCAGTCGCAATACTAAGACACTAGAATCTAAAGTAAATTGTAAATATTTATTGAGTATCCATTTTGATATATCATGTCCAAACCAGTTTCGGCTAACCAGCCTTCATCAGTGAATAGAATTCCAACCTGGCCATTGGTGTATGATTTTTTAATGGTTTGGCCGAGCACACCATACTTGCAAAGCATTAAGTTCCTGTTGCCCCTCAACCACAGCCCATAAGGCATAACAATGTACCCGACACTCTAGTCATAGGTGACTCTATAGTCAGGCACACTGATGTTCCACTCACCAGGCTAAACAAGGAGAAGGTTACTGTCAGCTGCCTGTCAGGTGCCAAGATCCACCACATAATGCATGCACTCAGATCACTCCACAACAAGTACAACTATGACTCTGTCATTGTCCATGTTGGTGTGAATGACCTGAGGCCTACCTCACTGGACTACATGAAAAGAGACATGGAGGAGTTGTCCGATCTTGTAGCCCAGGCAGGTATGACCTTAGCCCTGAGTAGCATCCTGCCATCACCCAGAATGATACCACAGTACAAGGACAAAATGATTGACTTCAACAATTGGCTAAGCTTCTGGTGTCATTCTAAGGGGATCCAGTATCTGTCTGCCTGGGATGACATGATAGACAAACCACAATGCTTTACCAGAGATGGCCTGCACCTGTCGCCCTTGGGATTCCGGATACTGGCTAAGGCTCCTGCCGCCCCTATTGTGCCTTTTTTAGGCAAGATTCAAATGACAAATTCACCACTGTAACAGGTACAAGCAAGCAAAATTTGAGGGTAATGCTACTTAATGCTAGAAGTCTAAACCTCAAAATGCACTCACTCGAGGCACTCCTTAAAATGGAGAACATCGACATCTGTGCAGTGACAGAGACTTGGTTCAAGGCTCCAGAGAGCACCCCTGCATTACCTGGCTATAATTCATACCACACCTTTCAGCCACCTAACCTGGACCAAAACACTAAAGGTGGAGGCGTGTCCATATTCATTAAGGATATCCACACCTCCAGGCAAGTTGCTCAGCATAATGCATCCGAGATTATCCAAGTGCAACTAACTCTGGGAAAGACAGCAATCAAAATTGTAGCTTGCTACAGATCCCTCACCATGCCTCAGGATTCCCACTCCTCATTTCTTGATACAGTGGAAAATATTAGGGTACAACCTAACACCCTAATAATGGGCAATTTCAACTACTCCACCATTAACTGGGAAAACTACTCATGTACCAACTCTTGTGCTCAACGTTTGCTGGAATTCATAAATTCCAACGCTTTGGATCAACTTATTCACATCCCCACCAGGGGCAGCAATATCCTAGACCTGATCATTACCAACATGGGCAACTGGTGTTCCATACCAGAGGTCAATTCTTCGTTGGTCAGATCCGACCACAAGCAAATCACCTTAGACATCCACATCCCACCCCTACCCCCATTAGGGAAACCACCATAAAAAATTGCTCCAAAGCCAACTTCACATTTTTTAAGACAGAAGTGGCAAACTTCACAACACCTATGCTGATGGACAATAGAAGTACGACTGCTGAATCCTATAAAATTGCACTTTATATGCACTTACATGAGTGCATGGATCGTGCAATCCCTAACAGAACCAAGATGCTATCCTCCAAAAAAAGGAAGACAATCTGGTGGTCCTCTGCCATAAACAAACTCTACAACAGAAGAAAGAAACTGTTGCAAAAAAGAGTAAAATCCCATGATTGGAGGAACTCCATTGCCAGACTCAGTAAGAAGCTGAGATCCCTCATAAAATCCTCCAAAGTTGGTTACGAAAACAAAATTGCCACTGATTCTAAATACAACCACAAAGCATTCTATAGCTATGTCAAGAATCTCAATGGCAACACTCAGATATGCTATGAGTTACAGCACAATGGCACTAAATATACAGAACCAATGATATTGCCAACATCCTGGCAGATAGGTTTAGTGCTAACTTTACCCCTCTCTCATCTCCTAAAGGGCCCATCTCTATACTGGAAGAATGCAAAGTTCTTGTAATCATGGCTGCACAGGTAAAAAACACACTCTCCAAAGCCAAGAACACAGCATCCATGGGACCTGACGATATCCCAGGCTGCGTTCTACATGACCTACAGAACGACCTGGCACCCCACCTAAGTACCATGTTCAATCATAGCCTCACCTTAGGCTTTGTGCCCACTGAATGGTGCACAGCAACAGTTATCCCACTCCACAAAGGGGGAGCCACCACGGACCCCGTGAACTACAGCCCCATTAGCCTGATGAGCCTGGTCTGCAAGGCTATGGAACACATCATCATAGAACTTATAAACAATGACATTGGTAATCTCCAGACTATGGACCCTACCCAGTTTGGGTTTGTAAAAGGCAGATCATGTCTCCTAAACCTAACAGACTTCTTTGAAGCAGTCACCAAAGCCGTAAATGAGTGTAAGGTGGTTCACACAGCCTATCTAGATCTCTCCAAGGATTTCAACACCATGCTCCACTCTGGAATTATAGATAAACTCACTAAACTAGGTATAAATCCCTATGCCACAAGATGGGTTGCCAACTGGCTCACTGACAGAACCCACACTGTGAAAGTAACAGACTCTAAATCCAACTTCAGACCAGTGACAAGTGGAGTACCACAGGGTTCACTTCTAGGTCCTCTCCTGTTTGGTATCTACTTCTCTGAAGTACAGGCTAACACAGACAGTCTTTGGCTAACAAAGTTCACAGATGATTGCAAACTAGGAGCCATAATCAAAATTCCTAATGATGTGGACATCCTACAAAAGAGCCTCACTGAGACAGATGCCTGGTGTCAAAGCCATGGCCTCAAGCTCAGTGCCAAAAAGTGCATTGTCATCCCTTTTGGTAAAAACTCTGTACCCATGAACTACCACATAGACAGTAGTCTACTTAACACTGAACGTGTGATAAGAGACCTTGGGACACAGGTGGACAGTTGTCTCTACTTTGATAATCACTTTGCCACAGTAGTCAGGAAATCCTTCTATGTGGCACACCTCATCACAAAAGGTTTCTCATCCAGGAAAAAAGAGGTAATTGTTCTCCTCTACTCATCACTCATTAGACCCATTATAGAGTACAGCGCCACTTTTGGTATGTACCTCACAAGACATCTACAACAACTGGAAAGGCCACAGAAATATCTCACAAAGGGGATTATTGGCCTCAAACAGATTCCCTACACAGACTGTCTCAAAAACACCAGCTTTACTCTGTCGCATATAACCTACTCAGAGGTGATCTCTGCTTAACATACAAAGCTATGTCAAACCCAGAGCTGTTGACATGCTCCACTTAAAGAAATCTCAATCCCTCCAAGCTACATGCTCTAGGGATCTAAACCTTGTCACTGCAATAAACAGAACATGCTGGAGAAAGAGATTCCTGTCCCAGAGACTTCCCATACTCTGGAACAAACTACCTATGTATATCAAACAAAGCTCCTCATTAGCACTCTTCAAGAAAAATCTTGATGATTGGATGGGAGATAGGAAATTGAGCCCGGGGATCACTTCTGTGGCTTTGCTTGACAGGGGCACAGGAAAATAATTTTCTTGGGTGGCAAAAGCCAGGGTACCATTTGGCTAGGCTTATATAGGCCCTAGGGCCAATAGACTAGTACTTACCTATGAATCTATGAACCAAACAACAAACTAAAACAATGAGTAAGAAGGTCAAAATGAAAACTTCAACAAAGCTAGAACTTCCAGTGAGTGATCTCCCAAACTTCTTGTATCAGAGGCACATGGGATATATGCAAATGACCCTTATGAACATCAGGTGTTCAGCTAATTGGCGATTGTGAATACCCATGACTTGTTTCATCACTTTAATGGATAATTTCAGGCCAATAAAGCCAAACCCCACTAGCTGTGGTTATGCACATTTCGGCCTTGTTATGACTTCATTAGCTCAAGCAGAGTGTTGACTAAGCATTAGAAACACAGGGTTGCTATACCCAGCTGATGTCCATTAGCATTAGGGTAACTGCTAAAATATCCCAAACAACAAACTAAAACAATGAGTAAGGTCACTGAAAAACAATCAGTAAATACAAAATGAAAACTCTAGCAAAGCTAGAACTTCCAGTAAATGACATCCCAAACTTCATGTATCAGAGGCATATGAAATAAATGTAAATGATCTTTATGAACATCAGGTGTTTCAGCTAATTGGCAATTCTGAATGCCCATGACTTGTTTCATCATTTGGACAATTTCAGGCCAATAAAACCAAACACCACTAGCTGTGGATATGCATAGTTCAACCTTATAATAACCTTGTCACCACAGCAAAATTAGAATGTTTGACTAACATTAAAAACACAGGGCTGTTATACCGAGCTGATGTCCATTATCATTAGGGTCACTGCAAAAATATCCCAAACAACAAACTAAAACAATGAGTAAGAATGTCACTGAAATCAGTAAATACAAAATGAAAACTTCAGCAAAGC
>NC_056733.1:1580006677-1580011677 GCF_019279795.1 Protopterus annectens | reverse complement strand
TCTTTGTTCACCAGTGGCAGTGGGGAGCTTGGAGCAGCCTATCTATCCCTGGAGGAGTGTTCCCAGCACAAGAATCTGGTAGTCTGTTTGTTGCAAAAAAAAAAAAATTATCCTTGTTTCCCATCTTTCCTGACCTAGAGTAGTCCAAATACAGGCTTTGCTGTATTCTGGACTTTTGGAAAGTTCCTGTGTTGCCCATTTCCTTTCTTGGATAAAGGGAGGCTTCTTTGTTCACCAGTGGCAGTGGGGAGCTTGGAGCAGCCTATGTATCCCTGGAGGAGTGTTCCCAGCACAAGAATCTGGTAGTCTATTGGCCATTTTGGGCCAATTTCTAGCTCTTTCAAGTCCCCCTTTATAAAACCCACTTTGGCGCTTTTTTTGCGCTTGTTACTACTCAGCCAAGCTCCTTGTGGTCCTGCAGAGTGGTGCTAGCAGCAGAGAGGCTAAAAGAGTGACTGCTAACCTGATAAAAGTGTTTGTTTTCCTGCTACTACCTGGGTGACTGTCCGATCTAGCTAAACTGCAAGTATTCCTGCTTCTTGAACTGTTTTAAACTGTTTAAAGTTGTTTTTGCACCTGCACTTTTAAAGTTTGTCCTGTTTGTTGCTTTTACCTGTTGAGGCTACACACTCAAGTGCTCTAGCCTGTGTTACATATTTATTGCATTTTCCTGCTGTTTGTTGCAAAAAAAAAATTATCCTTGTTTCCCATCTTTCCTGACCTAGAGTAGTCCAAATACAGGCTTTGCTGTATTCTGGACTTTTGGAAAGTTCCTGTGTTGCCCATTTCCTTTCTTGGATAAAGGGAGGCTTCTTTGTTCACCAGTGGCAGTGGGGAGCTTGGAGCAGCCTATCTATCCCTGGAGGAGTGTTCCCAGCACAAGAATCTGGTAGTCTATTGGCCATTTTGGGCCAATTTCTAGCTCTTTCAAGTCCCCCTTTATAAAACCCACTTTGGCGCGTTTTTTGCACTTGTTACTACTCAGCCAAGCTCCTTGTGGTCCTGCAGAGTGGTGCTAGCAGCAGAGAGGCTAAAAGAGCGACTGCTAACCTGAAAAAAGTGTTTGTTTTCCTACTACTACTACCTGGGCGACTGTCCGATCTAGCTAAACTGCAAGTATTTCTGCTTCTTGAACTGTTTTAAACTGTTTAAAGTTGTTTTTGCACCTGCACTTTTAAAGTTTGTCCTGTTTGTTGCTTTTACCTGTTGAGGCTACACACTCAAGTGCTCTAGCCTGTGTTACATATTTATTGCATTTTCCTGCTGTTTGTTGCAAAAAAAAAATTATCCTTGTTTCCCATCTTTCCTGACCTAGAGTAGTCCAAATACAGGCTTTGCTGTATTCTGGACTTTTGGAAAGTTCCTGTGTTGCCCATTTCCTTTCTTGGATAAAGGGAGGCTTCTTTGTTCACCAGTGGCAGTGGGGAGCTTGGAGCAGCCTATCTATCCCTGGAAGAGTGTTCCCAGCACAAGAATCTGGTAGTCTATTGGCCATTTTGGGCCAATTTCTAGCTCTTTCAAGTCCCCCTTTATAAAACCCACTTTGGCACATTTTTTGCGCTTGTTACTACTCAGCCAAGTTCCTTGTGGTCCTGCAGAGTGGTGCTAGCAGCAGAGAGGCTAAAAGAGTGACTGCTAACCTGATAAAAGTGTTTGTTTTCCTGCTACTACCTGGGCAACTGTCTGATCTAGCTAAACTGCAAGTATTTCTGCTTCTTGAACTGTTTTAAACTGTTTAAAGTTGTTTTTGCACCTGCACTTTTAAAGTTTGTCCTGTTTGTTGCTTTTACCTGTTGAGGCTACACACTCAAGTGCTCTAGCCTGTGTTACATATTTATTGCATTTTCCTGCTGTTTGTTGCAAAAAAAATATCCTTGTTTCCCGTCTTTCCTGACCTAGAGTAGTCCAAATACAGGCTTTGCTGTATTCTGGACTTTTGGAAAGTTCCTGTGTTGCCCATTTCCTTTCTTGGATAAAGGGAGGCTTCTTTGTTCACCAGTGGCAGTGGGGAGCTTGGAGCAGCCTATCTATCCCTGGAGGAGTGTTCCCAGCACAAGAATCTGGTAGTCTGTTTGTTGCAAAAAAGAAAAAAAAATTATCCTTGTTTCCCATCTTTCCTGACCTAGAGTAGTCCAAATACAGGCTTTGCTGTATTCTGGACTTTTGGAAAGTTCCTGTGTTGCCCATTTCCTTTCTTGGATAAAGGGAGGCTTCTTTGTTCACCAGTGGCAGTGGGGAGCTTGGAGCAGCCTATCTATCCCTGGAGGAGTGTTCCCAGCACAAGAATCTGGTAGTCTATTGGCCGTTTTGGGCCAATTTCTAGCTCTTTCAAGTCCCCCTTTATAAAACCCACTTTGGCGCGTTTTTTGCGCTTGTTACTACTCAGCCAAGCTCCTTGTGGTCCTGCAGAGTGGTGCTAGCAGCAGAGAGGCTAAAAGAGCGACTGCTAACCTGATAAAAGTGTTTGTTTTCCTGCTACTACCTGGGCGACTGTCTGATCTAGCTAAACTGCAAGTATTTCTGCTTCTTGAACTGTTTTAAACTGTTTAAAGTTGTTTTTGCACCTGCACTTTTAAAGTTTGTCCTGTTTGTTGCTTTTACCTGTTGAGGCTACACACTCAAGTGCTCTAGCCTGTGTTACATATTTATTGCATTTTCCTGCTGTTTGTTGCAAAAAAAAAAATTATCCTTGTTTCCCATCTTTCCTGACCTAGAGTAGTCCAAATACAGGCTTTGCTGTATTCTGGACGTTTGGAAAGTTCCTGTGTTGCCCATTTCCTTTCTTGGATAAAGGGAGGCTTCTTTGTTCACCAGTGGCAGTGGGGAGCTTGGAGCAGCCTATCTATCCCTGGAGGAGTGTTCCCAGCACAAGAATCTGGTCTATTGGCCGTTTTGGGCCAATTTCTAGCTCTTTCAAGTCCCCCTTTATAAAACCCACTTTGGCGCATTTTTTGCACTTGTTACTACTCAGCCAAGCTCCTTGTGGTCCTGCAGAGTGGTGCTAGCAGCAGAGAGGCTAAAAGAGCGACTGCTAACCTGATAAAAGTGTTTGTTTTCCTACTACTACCTGGGCGACTGTCCGATCTAGCTAAACTGCAAGTATTTCTGCTTCTTGAACTGTTTTAAACTGTTTAAAGTTGTTTTTGCACCTGCACTTTTAAAGTTTGTCCTGTTTGTTGCTTTTACCTGTTGAGGCTACACACTCAAGTGCTCTAGCCTGTGTTACATATTTATTGCATTTTCCTGCTGTTTGTTGCAAAAAAAAATTATCCTTGTTTCCCGTCTTTCCTGACCTAGAGTAGTCCAAATACAGGCTTTGCTGTATTCTGGACTTTTGGAAAGTTCCTGTGTTGCCCATTTCCTTTCTTGGATAAAGGGAGGCTTCTTTGTTCACCAGTGGCAGTGGGGAGCTTGGAGCAGCCTATCTATCCCTGGAGGAGTGTTCCCAGCACAAGAATCTGGTAGTCTATTGGCCGTTTTGGGCCAATTTCTAGCTCTTTCAAGTCCCCCTTTATAAAACCCACTTTGGCGCATTTTTGCACTTGTTACTACTCAGCCAAGCTCCTTGTGGTCCTGCAGAGTGGTGCTAGCAGCAGAGAGGCTAAAAGAGCGACTGCTAACCTGATAAAAGTGTTTGTTTTCCTGCTACTACCTGGGCGACTGTCCGATCTAGCTAAACTGCAAGTATTTCTGCTTCTTGAACTGTTTTAAACTGTTTAAAGTTGTTTTTGCACCTGCACTTTTAAAGTTTGTCCTGTTTGTTGCTTTTACCTGTTGAGGCTACACACTCAAGTGCTCTAGCCTGTGTTACATATTTATTGCATTTTCCTGCTGTTTGTTGCAAAAAAAAAAAATTATCCTTGTTTCCCATCTTTCCTGACCTAGAGTAGTCCAAATACAGGCTTTGCTGTATTCTGGACTTTTGGAAAGTTCCTGTGTTGCCCATTTCCTTTCTTGGATAAAGGGAGGCTTCTTTGTTCACCAGTGGCAGTGGGGAGCTTGGAGCAGCCTATCTATCCCTGGAGGAGTGTTCCCAGCACAAGAATCTGGTAGTCTATTGGCCGTTTTGGGCCAATTTCTAGCTCTTTCAAGTCCCCCTTTATAAAACCCACTTTGGCGCATTTTTTGCACTTGTTACTACTCAGCCAAGCTCCTTGTGGTCCTGCAGAGTGGTGCTAGCAGCAGAGAGGCTAAAAGAGCGACTGCTAACCTGATAAAAGTGTTTGTTTTCCTGCTACTACCTGGGCGACTGTCCGATCTAGCTAAACTGCAAGTATTTCTGCTTCTTGAACTGTTTTAAACTGTTTAAAGTTGTTTTTGCACCTGCACTTTTAAAGTTTGTCCTGTTTGTTGCTTTTACCTGTTGAGGCTACACACTCAAGTGCTCTAGCCTGTGTTACATATTTATTGCATTTTCCTGCTGTTTGTTGCAAAAAAAATTATCCTTGTTTCCCGTCTTTCCTGACCTAGAGTAGTCCAAATACAGGCTTTGCTGTATTCTGGACTTTTGGAAAGTTCCTGTGTTGCCCATTTCCTTTCTTGGATAAAGGGAGGCTTCTTTGTTCACCAGTGGCAGTGGGGAGCTTGGAGCAGCATATCTATCCCTGGAGGAGTGTTCCCAGCACAAGAATCTGGTAGTCTGTTTGTTGCAAAAAAGAAAAAAAAAAAAAAAAAATTATCCTTGTTTCCCATCTTTCCTGACCTAGAGTAGTCCAAATACAGGCTTTGCTGTATTCTGGACTTTTGGAAAGTTCCTGTGTTGCCCATTTCCTTTCTTGGATAAAGGGAGGCTTCTTTGTTCACCAGTGGCAGTGGGGAGCTTGGAGCAGCCTATCTATCCCTGGAGGAGTGTTCCCAGCACAAGAATCTGGTAGTCTATTGGCCGTTTTGGGCCAATTTCTAGCTCTTTCAAGTCCCCCTTTATAAAACCCACTTTGGCACGTTTTTTGCGCTTGTTACTACTCAGCCAAGTTCCTTGTGGGGGTCGGGGCTGCCAAAAA
>NC_056733.1:1579800213-1580006177 GCF_019279795.1 Protopterus annectens | reverse complement strand
ACCATATCAGGAACAATGCATAACACCCTGTGGGACACATTTAGATGATTGGTTCTATTAACCAGACACATTCACAGTCACAGAACATATGTATTCATTCACGTTTGTCGAGGTACATGCCGCTTATGACTCATACATGTTGTCATCTGTCATTACCTGTATTCTGCCACCTGTTCACCTAATATCAGTAGTTCTGGCAGTGTTTAGTTGGACTTTGTTACATTCTGATACATAACTATGGACGTCCATGCTAATCGGGTACACGGCACTGTATAGGTCTCTATGTATTCCCCGATGGTTTACAAACTATCCAGTAGATGTGCTCTTCAGGTTTGGGAGGTGTAGGCGTATGCTATGCCCACATAGGAATATTAATGACTTCCACTGGGCGGGCCTACTACATCTCTGCTAACCAGCACCTGCACACTTAAGCCCATTAATGCATACCCATGGTCCACCTACCTGGCATCCCTCTACAGCAGTCATGACAAATACTTACTGCAAGCGCAGCTGGGGTATGAGCACACCCCTACACATTGCCCACTCTCCCCATCTCGGGACACATGTCGTACGTTTTGTCAACTCATGTATTATCACATTTGCACAACCTACTGTTCCATGTACACCTACATCCTGCTCATATTAGTGTCAGCAGATTCTTTCATAACCTGAATTTTTGGGGTCCCGCAAGGGACACCGTTATCCATGTTTAAAGTGTAGACCTTGCAGAACTCTCCCACTGGTCCTTTCCTACCATTGTTTTGGACAGTGGCAGTGTATTGATCTGTATTGCCCGTCTGTATGTCTGTCTGGCCTAGCTGGGCGATGTGGGGTAACAACGTTTCTTTATTGGACCTCCTAGTCACAAATGCCCGGGCTGTAAATATCTTACCCCTAAGTGCTGTGAAGTAACCTATTTATGTGAATGTGTATATCTACACTGACATATAGTTTGTTTTGTGTGTATGTGTATATATCACTACCTGTTGTTTGTGTATATATATCTATCTATATATATCCATAGTATATCCTTGTGTGTGTGTTTCACTCACAAAAAGAACTTATTCTTTAACCTTCCTTATATTGCAACTGTGTATGTAACATTAACTTAATCTCTGTCCATGCTAGAAATGTAGCTTTATGCCATACTTAACTGCAGTAGTTTCAATTTGTATGTTTCCTCTATCATACCTTGGTCATTTTTATGTTTCATTTTACTTTAGCTTAATTCTAAATATTTTAAAAATATACTAGTTTTTTTTTTTTTTTTTTTTTTCTTTAATATGTTTATTTAGTACTGTAGCGGAGCTTTTCTCCTCGGGCCTCCACTGAAAATGGACATGTATCCATCTGGACTAGCCCGGTTAACAAATGTAAAATAAATATATATATATATATATATATATATATATATATATATATATATATATATATATATAATATCCGTATGGACATATATGTGTATGTAAATTAATATAGCTATGTGTATATATATATACGTTTTTATCTATATATACATCTGTGTGTCCGTTAACCTATACATTTCCCGGACATGGACACTTACATATGCGTATTGGTTTTATCCCTGCTTCAACAGCATACTATTGCCTTAGTCATTCTGACACCGACATTTCACTCCAGTGAACTTGTGCTTAATATATTGCACGTTATGCAGCGGACAGATGTTGCAAGTTTTTCATGTCTGGGGTGCCGCTGCTAACTGGGTTGTGATAGTGTCATTCGACCTATTCCTCGTATGCGCAGCCTATTCCTGCTACTGTGTTTGTTTCTGTACACATTCATATTATTACTGTTGATAGGATGTGTGTTTGTGTTACTGTGACTGTATGTCGACAGATTGTTGTCTTCATGTAGTTGTGTCTTTCTGCTTTTCCCGGTTTGGGGGTGTCACAGCAGAATTCCGTTCCGCTCATGGGTGGCGTACAGGTTTTATGTGCCTGGCTGCCAGACCTGACGCACAACGTTCGACAACGATACGCCCATTCACGCATGTCTCCACGCAAATGACGCTCTATCTGGGAATCGCAACTACGTACTAGCTGACCTCCACGGGCCACTACATTGTACCCGGCGCAACATACCCTATCACTCCTGTGTCCATACTCGCATATCCATGGTTTCTCCTGCACACCCATGTTGAGTTTCCCTGCATAACAGCCATTATACACCTGATATCGCAACCATGACACACCTTTACACATTGCCCTCTCATGAGCGTTGGGGCCCTACACACATTTTGTACCACTTTGTGTATTCACAGGCTCACCATCCATTCATATTTGCACATACGTGCCTTTCCTGGTGTTATGGATTACGAACGATTTGCAGCTTACAAGTGTAGGTGGTCGCAACATGTCCTACATTCCGTCTGTTTACAATGTTGACGTAGCACTTCGACGATGTTATGGCCACTGGTATAGCCCTGCCTCTGGTGTGGAGAGCGGTGCTCTACCCACACTTGTGCAGCTTTATGTGACATACACTGTGAGCACTTCATAATTCCTAACTTGCTCTGGAGTCCCTTCACAACCCATAGGTTTGCTTTAATCTTTCAGCATTCCTAACATAAATATATATATAGATATATATATATATATATATATATATATATATATATATATATATATATATGTGTATATATAGATAGATATGTTGCTATATAATTGCATATTTCTGTTATGTCTGTGGATATTTATTTATACACACATCTATCTAACTATTTATATATGAAAGTTACAGCTGTAGAAGACAGCATACATTTGCTATGCTAATAGCTGCGTACACCCGCGCAGGCCCAATTGCATCTACTTATTCTGAGTTACATATGTTTACAGGCACGTCTTTAGGATTACATGTGCCTTATTCCTTATGACAGTACCACTTTGATGGAATCCGGTTAATGGACCCATATGAACGAGGTCACTTTTACATGTATAAATGTTGGCTTTACAGCACAGAGGCATTCATTACACATTTAATATGTGCTATAGTCGTACTTGCACCGGGAATGCCTTTACGTTGGGTGGATGCTGTAACCACTACACTATTGGTGTTCTGGCTCATTTATATGTATACCCATGGTTCATATCTACTCTGACATACGCCTCACCACTTCCCTTACACAGCAGGCATCCATTCTCCTGCTGGGAAAACCGCAGTACTACAATTAGGACATTCCCTGTTTCCTACTGCTCTGGACCCGCACTGCAAGTCTACTCACTCCAAGGATATTCATAACTTCTACGCTTATAATCTTCGCACATACGCATGTTTGATTGTCAGGGTGTTCATGTGCTGGTCCGGGTTTAGGCTCGGCCGACTGGTGACTAGCACTGCCCTGGCACTGTTCAAAGATCAGACGTAGCACATGGACAGAGTTAGTCCAGAGTTTAACATTCTACCTGTGTTTATGGACGCAGGTGTTTGGGCACCTCTGACCACATTATTGGGTTGGTGCTACATAATTTAGGGCGGGGAGTGGTTCCACTACATAATGCAGGTTGGGGGGGTGGTTTCCCTTCCCATTTGACTGTTTCATTCATTTATACATACAAATGAATATTATTCTGGACATCTGTTATGAAATCACTACAGGTATGCAATAGCCTTTTCAACAGCTGAGACAGTTGGTTGGTGTCCTTCTGTGTACGGACCTCTCTGATACTCAGGGACTCGTGTCTACAGTGACAGGGACAAGGCTATGACAACTCAGGGACAATTACGGACACTTCTACCATATTAGTACTATTAACTTGGAACATGTTGACAGATTCGTAATACTACTAATTGTCTGCAGTTAAATGCATTTATTACTCTTCATTGTTGTAAGTAGTCATTCTCATTCAACACCTTTCCCCCAAAGGGCACTGGCTTTGTGAGTTTTTAAGGGTCTGGCCAGTTATTGTGTGAATGCTCTGACCATTGGTATCGTTGACATTGTCATATGTACGGGTTGTGCTGTATTCCGGTGACTAGGGTTGGCACCTTTTTGAATGGCCAAGATGGGGCATTTTCGGAACACACCAGGTTTTACAAGCTGACACATACCCACGGTCAGTACAACGGATAGAACTTTACTTATTTGCCTACATAAAAGCCTATTGTTGTAGCAGTTTATTTGCTTATTCTGTTTCTTGTAACATTTAGGTATTGTAGATACTGCAATAATTATTTTCTGCTACTATTACATAACATATGGGACATTATGTCCTACAATCCCAGGACATTTGCCATTTGAAATGTCTTTTGTCAGGGCACAACTGTCCAACAATGGACTGTCCCTCGCAAAGCGGGACAGATGAGAACCCTACTGCGGACACCAGATTGTTTGGGCCAACACATAGCCACGGTCACTGCAGGTTTAGAACAGTCATTTGTTTCCTAGCTGTAAGCCTTATATCTTTGGCACTTTTGTTGCTTACCTGTTTCTTGTATGAATTACGTTTATTCTATCCTGACGTGACCACTTTAGGCAACTGTTACATGCAGTATGGTGCATAGTTATTTCCTACGGTCACAAGACATTTGGCATTGTACCATTGTTGGTCAGGTCACACCTACACACACATTAATTGTCCCTCACACAGTGGATCAGGGGTATCCTGTTTACGTCAGTGCCTTCATCACCCTTATACCATGTGCCACTATGCGAATGTGTGCAATATATTCTCTCTATTATTCGTGTCGGGACACGTGCGTCATGGGCAGGTGTTTGATCCAGGGTAGTGGGTTATGCATGACCATTTAGGGCTGGACAGTGTCGTGCACCTCTAATGCACATTCCAACTTGTGTCCAGATATCTACAGGACTGGACTTCGTGTCTTCCATTCTAATGTTTACACAGGTTACGTATCCCATGAGGGATATCCCAAAAATTGGACTGGTCCAAAACAAGATGAATACCGACCATTTTTCTGGCGTTATGAAAATGTGCTGGGGGTTTTACATGCAAGGGATACATAGTGTGCAATCCTGCAACTGCCTAGGGTGACACTACCTGCTACATATGCGTAGTGGTCACTATGTATAGCTGTGGCTGCACCAAACCAGTAGGCCAAGTATGGCTGGATTTGCCGGACGTTCAGGTAAGGGAGCGGGTTGTGTGATGTGGAGGGGATGCTGGGTAGTCCATTATGCATCCAGGTGTGTTGCATTTGTTATGGCCAGTTCCATCAGGACCAATCTGTGGGTATGTGCCGGTGACATGTCTATACATTTGTATCGCATATTTCAATATTCATATGTTTGTGGGATTGTGTTCTGCGGTATGGCCTGCCTGGTTGTATTGCAGCTGTTTAGACATGTGTTTGTGTTTCTTTCAGCTTCACCCGCTGCTCCCTCATACACCTCCGGTTCACCTATTATGCATATGACACAGTATCGCCTTGGAGGATTGTACCATTACCCATCCCCCCACACACACATATTCCTCACACCCCATACATCACTGCTTTGGTTGTTGGCCCATGACACGGCCAGAGTAACATATTGAATACCCTACATATGTCAGGTACCTGTATGGTTGTGTGGACTACCCTGCCATGTTTGCTTTCCACATGCTATACCTCATGCACATAGGTACACGCCCATACTTAACTTTCATTACATGGTTGGTATACCCGGGTACTACCCGTTCAACTTTGACACATCCTGACAGGTTTGGCTTGTACCGCTGATTTGTGGATTTTGGCAGACTGTTCTACTTATTGGTAGGATGCCACCTTTTCCTATGTCCAGGATGAGATATATTCCATACACATATCCGACTGTACTGGACAGCACGTCCCCACAGTCGACGGTACGGATAATACCATTCCTTTCAGCCTACATGTTTCCTTATTGTTGTAGCTGTTTATATGCTCCTTCTGTTTCGTTTACATGCTTATTCTATTTCCTATCACATTTGGTATGTGAAATACGGGCATACCTTTTGTATGTGACTATTAAATGCCTTGTGGGATATGATTCGGACATACGGTCGCTAGATATGTACATTTATCATGTATTTTGTTATGGACACATTTGCCCAGCTGTGTACCCTCCCTCACATTATGGGTCAGCTGGTGACCCTAACCATTGGGCTGGACGTACCTACTGGTGGCTCGCTAACATATGATGCATTTCATTTCCACTTGGTATAGCTATCTACACTGTGTTGGACTACGGCCACACGGTCTTCCATGTCATTTGCTTGCGGGATAGGGACCCGTTATTCCCTACCGTGCATTTGTGTTTGTTTCTTCATTTTGTGTGCACAGGAACTTTCTTGCATGCTTTGCATACGTTTCAGTATCCACGGACACTGACAGATGTGATTACTAACTTGCAACTTGTTATATGCAAGCATTTTAGGTTGCACGTCGACAGCTGGCATTTCCATGCCTCCGTGCGACACTTCGACATGCCCTATGCACTCGTGCTCCTTTCCTGTGCACGTGGCTGTGGCGGCAGCGCGCCTTCATTAATATGCATTTGGCGCTACTGCGCCATCTTCACGCCGCACTGTTGGCACAAGCCTACCGCCGTCCTTGCGCCGAGCTTCATGAATCCCAGGGATTATCTATAAAGGAAAAAGAATGCCATGCAAAATGAATGATTTGTACAGTGCTAAATAACACTTATATGTATATAAAGTGCAATATAAACCATTGAATGTACTGAAAAATGTCTTAACATGTATAGTTAAGATATGTATAAATGGCATTATATCTGAAGTAACAGAATTCTAAGGATTCACAGCAACAAAATGGTGCTCAATGTTTCCCATAAGTTCAAGACTAAAAAGCAATACAGAAGTGCTTCCATAGATTTTTTAGCAAAGAAACATATTCTTACCCTCTATCACTGAAGCTATTACACTGATACATAATTGATTGGTATTGAACAGGTTTGGTATGAAAGTTGCTCAACTCCAAATTCTAAGCGAGTTTATTCTAGCCATAATTTTTAAAAAGGTAATCCTGCTAATTGATATGCTAAGAAATGGCTTGGTGAGGGTGAAAGCTCCTTGGTTATGAGTTCTTTGGGGATAGTGGCAAGTCTGCTTTTGGAATGGTCGGGTCAGGAACTCAATGAGCAGTTTAAAAATACATGAAGTCAAGACAAAGATGGCATAAGCTGTTACTAGTAACCAGCTTGTCATCTCCAAGGTCATGTGGTGGTTTATATTTGTGAAAAGAGGGAGATGGACTGACAAAATTTGTTACCTGTAGCTGAACTGACAACAGTCAAAGGGAGAGTATTATAAGTTTAAAAATAAGAAAGTTAATACCAAAAATCATTCTCACTTCAAATGTTAGGAAGCTGGTGAATTTGTAGAGCAGTTTGAGATGTTTCAGGATCTCTGTACTCACCTCAGCTTGGGGCATGAAGGACAAGATTGGGTCAGACAAGATGCTGATGTAATTTCACAGCTGGTTTTGCACTACGAAAACTGTCTGGAGTGAATATGTTTAGTACAAAGCTGTCTTCTAGGTAGTAATGAGTGGCAATCAACAAATATTCAGTTTTATGTGATTTGAGTACAAGCTTGCAATGAGACTCAGATGTGAAAGAACATTTTGTAACAATTCTTGAAAAGAATGTGAGAATTTACTTTGTTTAAGAAGAAATTCAGCAAAGAATAAGAAGACAATATGGCTTGGTACTGAGACCTGTGACATGCCTGTTTTGATGAGTCCTGAATCAGATCTAGGTAGCCCTTATATTCCTGAAAGATGTGCTCTGACTGTGAACATTGAAATTCTTTTAGTGTGATTTTCCTTAGACCATGATTTTACAGTTTGTGGTTGATTTTAAATCCCTTTTCATGCCTGAAAAATAGTATCAGTGTATACATTGCTGTGAGGATTTTGTACCATTTACACATCTGTGTTATTTATATCTAAGGACTTTCCAGAATTTCTTTCTCCCCCGGATTCATGAAGCTCGACGCAAGGCCGGTGTAAGGCCTGCATTGGCCGTGCGGCGTATAAATGGTGTAGTAGCACCATATGCATATTAATGAAGGTGCGCCGCCACCACATCCATGTGCATAGGACACGTGCGCGAGTGCATGGGGCGTTACTAAGCTGTGCCCGGAGGCGTGTCAATGTCGGCTGGCGATGAGCAACCTAAACTGCTGAATATTATAGCCTGCCTGCAATAGTAATCACACGTATCAGTGTCCGTGGATAATGAAACGTATGCAAAGCATGCAAGACAGTTCCCGGCCACACAAAATGGAGAACCAAACAGAAATGCACGCAACACAATATGAGTTTCGGTCCATGGAACAAATGATATTTAAAATCGTGTGTCCATAATGTACTGCACTGTCAGTAGTTATACCCAGTGGAAGTGAAGTGCATCATGTCAGCGCGCCGCCAATACACACGTCTAGCCCCATGGGCATGGTCACCAGCAGTCCCACAGTGGTAGTGATAATACACAGCTGGGCAGTTGTGGCTATATAACAACCGTAAAGAAACCTGACAGTCCAAATTGTATACCAAACACACACAAACATATGTATATTAAAATGTGCTATACACATGAACAGGAACGTAACCGGCACATACACATAGGATGCTATATGTGGAATCGGGATATCCAAAAGCAGAACCCATGCATGCAAATGCAATACACAACAACCCCTGTATAGCACATAACCCGCATCCATGTCCGAATGTCCACCAAATCCAGCTACCAGCCTTGCGCAGCCGTACACCTACACATAGCGAGTATTCCCCATATGTAGTAGGAAGTATCGTCCTAGGCAGTGTCAGGATTGCAAATATGTATCCCATGTTTGTAAACATCCCATCACAGTTATGTAAATCCAAATGCCCGCGCGTTCATGTTTCGGCAAAATGTGTATACATCCCGCGTGGGATAAGTAACCTGTTGAAACCCCAGAGTTGTTTACACGCCACGGTGTCCAGTACTGTACACATCTGGACAAAACATGTATGTGTAGTCACGGTACTGTTCAGTGTCTACACAGACATGCAAAACATACTACACAGGATGGAACAGCTGTCCACCATGCAGGTCTCCCCACTAGAGTTGCCACCTGTTCAGATGCCCAAGGTGGGACATCCCTTGTAGAAATGTGAGAATTTGCAGGATAAAACATACCCCCAGCCAGTGCAAAGGACAGAATTACACTTGTTTGCCAAGATAAAAGCTTATGTCATAGCATGTGAATAGCTTATGCTAACCCAAATAATAGTTATGTGTTTCAGATACAAAATACCTGTATCAAGCAACGATTAAAGAAAATAAGAAATATACCTGTGTCTTAAAGTCACCGGACACTTGCCATGTCTTAGGTGTCGTCGCAGGACACAACTGTCCAAAGTGGGACTTCCCCTCGCAAAGAGGAAGAGGTGGTAACCCTACTCCCCACTGAATTATCGACAGTATATATTCAACCCAATCACATACCGACACCACCACTCAACCTATTACAGCAACAAAATCTGGACAAAGCCTAAAATGATGGGTGGACAAATAGGGATAGATGTAAGTACTGCTCTCACAAACTTCAAAAGTTCACAGAATAATAGTATGTACATTAGCATGAAATGTTGTGAAGGATGTGGGGTAGTCCCGAGTATTACAGAGGTCCGTACATTCTTACTGTAACAAACCTTCACATATGTTTACTGTACTACTGCATACCTGTAGTTAATTCATAGCTAATTCATGCCCAAAATAATAATCCTCGTATGAATGAATACAGGAAATAGTCAAATGTGAATGTGAACACCACTCACCGTGGATAATGTATTGTAACCACCCCCACCCATATTATGTATTGCCAACATTATAAGCTGCTGACAGGTGCCCAAATACCTGTGTCTGTAAACACAGGTAAAATAATGTGAATGGGAACACCAACACCGTGGATTATGTATTGTAACTACCCCCACCCATATTATGTATGGCCAACATTATAAGCTGCTGACAGGTGCCCAATCACCTGTGTCTGTAAACACAGATAAAATGTTTAAAATGGACAAACTCTGTCTGTGTGCTTTGTCTGACATTTGAACACGGTCAGGTCAGTTCCGTTCACCAGGCGGACAAGCTTAAACCCAGATCACCACATGAACACCCTGACAATTAAAGACTTGTATGTGTCAGGACTATAAGCCTTGGGGTTCTGAATATCCATGCAGTGATGAAATATGCAGCTTGGGTCCAGAGCAGTAGGGAATAGGGAATGTGTAATATGTAGTACTGCATTTTTCCCAGCAGGAGAATGGATGCCTGTGTCGTAAGTGAAGTGGTGAGGCATATGTTAATGTAGCTATGTACTATGGGTATGCATATAAATGAGTCAGAACAACAAACGTATAGTGGTTACAGCATCCGGCCAACGTGAATGCAGTCCCGGTTCAACTACGACTACAGCACATATAATGTTAAAGTGTAATGAATGCATCTGTGCTGTGCAGACATTTAAATATGTAAAGGTGAACGTGTGTTTCGCATATGTCCGTTAACCGGATCATAGATATTTTACTGGTACTGTCACAAGTAATAAAGCCCACGTAAGCACAAAGACTTAGTAAACATATGTAACCCACAATAAGGATATGCATGTGCGCCTGTGCGTGTGTAATCTGCTCACAGCATAGCAAATGAATGCTGGTTTCTAAACGTAATGTCTATATATGGATATATACATTTGTGTATAGATATATATATCCACAGACTTAAACTAAATAAATATATGAAATAAAGAATGTGCAGACATATATATATATATATATAAATATATATATACATACATATATATATATATATATATATATATATATATATATATATATATATATACACTCAAACACATACAACATCAATTGATATATACCTAACAAACATATAAACAAATGTCCTCGTAGATATAACACATGTACATAAATAGGTTACACCATAGCTAGTATGGATACACATAACAGGCATGCAATTAAGGTAAATACACTGCTGCTCTCAAAACTACTGCCCGGAAAGTATCAGTGTGCCAGATCTGTAAGTCCTACTCTTTAAACATGGATATAGGTGTCCTTTGCAGGACTCCAAAAATAGTGAATATATAAATGCACTGTCCTGTAATGATTGCTGCAAAGAAGTGTCATCCACAACTACAATATAGCTGTACATGCAACAGTAGCTTGTGCAAGTGTAATAACACATGGGTTGACAGAATGTAAGACATATGTACCGACATGCGGAGAGTGGATAGTGCTTAGAAGTGTTGTCATACTTTATTATCTCTCACATTAAATATGTATTATGACTACTGTGGAGGGGTGTCAGGTCTGGGAATCTTGGGTATGCAATAATGGGCCTAGGTGCCTAGGTGTTGGTTGGCACAGATTTATGAGGTCCGCCCCATGGGAGTGATTAATATACCTATGTGGGTATAGCAGACGCCTCTAACTTCCTAAAATGAAGAACCCATCTACTGGATATCGTGTAAACTATTGGGGGAAGACGTAGGTAGTTATATTAGTGTCATGTAAGTGATTATCATGGACGTACATGCGTATGAATAAGATGGTAACCATACCGCTCAATCAGAATAAGACATCTGGGCAAAGGCATTTTAAAATAAGTACAAATAGGGAATATCTCAAATATTCCTCTTACAAAGTCAGAACATTGATAGAATAATGGATCAGTCAATGGTATGAATGTTTTGAGGGTTATTAATTGTAAACAACAAATGTCTGTCATTATTGTCTAACCCCACAGTCCCAAATGACTTCCCACTAAATTAAAAGAAAGGCACAATATTATTAAAAAAGGAACAAAATCAGACGTCTAAGTTCGGGACATTTACCCAAAATGTGTACAGTTGAGAGGTATGAAGGTAACCCTGACCTAAATAAATGTACAGAACTAGTGCGATTAGGTGGACAGGTGTGAAGAAAGACGTGATGACAAATGACAAAACATGTATAAGTCAAAAGCATGTACCTCGACAAATCTGGATGAATACTAATGCCCTGTGATAGTCAATGTGGAAGGTTAATAGAAACAACATAAATGTGTCCCTCAGGGTGCTATGCAGTGTCCCCGATACAGTGTTCAGTCTCCCACACACGCATGTGTGTTCTGCCACTGACGGAAAGCGCAAATACCGGCGAACACATAAGGTAGATGATAGCAGAATATGTTTTGATCAGCACCTGTTGGCTTTTGTGAGGAACACAACACTCTGGCGGGTGTATCCTACAAAAGGAATGTAATGGCATCTGGCCTGTGATTTCTCCATATATTGTTTGTAGTGGTGTAATAAAATGACATATCTTGTATCAGAAACAGATACATGTTATAGGAAACAGTATCATCGACTATACCACTACAAGACAAATCTGAAGGTATGAAAAGTGCTGAAGTAGTCAGTTTACTATTGACCGCAGGTATGTGTGGACTTGTCAAATGTCACAGCTGTACATATAGTTCCTATAGGGCTGTCACCTCTACAAATGATGAAAGTGGGAGGTGCTCTGTAGAAATGACAGACGTAGCTGGTCAAAACATACCTACAGCCATGCTTACTCCACAAATAGACATATTAGCACACATCAAAGCTTAGGCCAGGATTCACAAAGCTTTGGTTGGTGTATGAGTAGAGTAAGAGTAGAGCAAGGCAAGATGTCCGCCGAGCTATTCAGCAATATCTTGTAGGGGTGTGTAACACAGCCCCTCAAACGAACGTTGCACGGACAATGTTAGGATATGCAAATTACCCCATTTGTAGGTGAAAGCTATGCAAATGATGTAAAATATGCGATACATGAAACAGTAAGCTGTCCGTGCAAGAGTAGAGATATGTGCAGAAATGTACACGGATGTTAACCGAGTAACGTTCTGCAAGTAGCTAAACGGAGCAATGTCATCTGCAAATAAAGGATGGTTTAGTTGAAGAAGCATGCCAATGGCCAAATATAAGGCCAGTGGCATGTATTCCCATTGGAAATTAATAAAACTCTAGTTGTCTTCCCCCTTTCTCCGGTGTTTAAGCGTAGCGCAGTGGCACGAGTACGCGCTGTGCATACAAAACAAGACAAATATGTAAAATGTACATACAAATTGTAATGTCAGTTAAAAGTTATTGCGTCATGCAGGTGAATGGCAAGCTGAAGACAACATGGCTACTGAGTAGTGGTTGCTATGTGTGAAAGCGCACACTCAGAGATGTAACCAAGCCTTAGTAGGCAATCCTATGCAATTGAGGCTGAGGATAGTGAAGCACAATTTGTCATGCCATATGGGCCAAGCCTCTACAGTGTAAGAGTAGGTTAAGGGGACTATCAGCATAGAAGATAGGTGACATCATGAATGTGTATGTATAAAACACTGTAATCTTATTGGAGCAGTGTGTCACATGTCCGCTGTCAGTGACTCATCAGTGGAAGAGGCGTGTTATGATTTATCCTAGGTAAAGTCAGTAAACTGACGGTGTATGCCATGGATATCACTGAAGTTCCTTGCAAACCTGGTGAAGTGTGTTTGCGCCCGTGCAAGCCTGTAAGCCTGAGTAAGCATGTGTGCATATGTGTCAGCCCGTGTGCGCGACTTGAAGAACGAGTAAGCTACTGTAAGATTGTTGAAGCCTGTGTAATGTTGTGTAAGCCAATGTAAGTGTTTGTACGCATGTATAAGCCTGTGTGCGCACGTGGAAGCGGATATGCACTTCACTGTGCTCCTATGCGCGGCGCCGCTCACTGTGGACACAAACAGTGAAAAGGAAGGTAAACAAATAGCAGTAAGTTAACCAAGGAGAACTACCACAGCTAGCAGGTGAAAACAATCAGACTGAGTATATTACACAGCCAGTACAGTAGGCCAGCACAGCACAGCACGTACAACTCTACAAACAGTAGTCCACCATGTTTTTCTCAGACACTGCAACACTGTAGTATACTAAGAGAAGTGCAAACTGTAAAAGCTTAACTGAGACAACATAATGTTAGGGGCTGCCATTGCTATTATACGTCAACATATGCAACATGTGGAGGGTTGTGCCAATGTGAATGCTGCTCAGCATCACACAGTGAGTAGACGGAGAGGAGTGTGCAGGCACAGGGTAACCTACCAGGGGCTACATGAGCTGGAGATAGTAGAGCGTTATACAGTGGACAGAGACCTCCTGCAGAAGATTGTGGATCTGTGCAGGCCATGTCTCACACACAGAACCAACAGAGGGAAACCTATCCCAGCGGAAACCAAGGTATGTGTTGCCCTAAGGATACCAGCAACAGGTACCTTCCAGAGATCAACTGGTGATATGATGTGGAGATTACAAACATCAGCATCCAGGGTACTGCACCAGTTCATGAATGCCATGTCAGCACATGTCAGTGATGATGTATATATCCCCAATTCCCGTAAGGTATTGGGCAGCAATATGTGTCGTTTCCACACAATAGTGGAATACCCTAAGTACTGTGTCCAATACACTGCACACACATATGCATCAAAGCACCAGCCAGTGAGTGTGGTAGGGCCTACATCATCCACAAGGGCTTCCCCTCCATGAAGTGGCGGTTTGTGTGTGATGGCCAGCCCGTAATAATGAATGTGTGTGCTGGATGCCCTGGAAGCTGCAATGCTTCCGATATGTGGCATCTGACGCAGCTGTACAAAACATTTGGCAATGGGGACAACCCTCATGGTCACCTAGTGGGGGATGCCGGATGTGCAGTTCAACTGTGGCTGATGACACACATCAGAAATGCACACACATGTGAACAGGAATGCCATAATGAGGAACACGCACATACAGAAACCTTACTCTAGCATGTGTTTGTGTCGCTCAAGTCACAGTTCTGGTGCCTGGACACATCTGGTGGAGCATTACTGCACTTGTCAATTACATGTATCAGAATTGTCTGTGGCCTAGGTCATCTGTGTCATACACACACACACGCACACACACACACACACATACACATACACACACACACACACACACACACACACACACACACACGACAGTTTATATACATAGTGTGAGTGACTGTTCATGTATGTGTAATACTGCAGAACAGTTCAAACACAGCAAAGTATGTCAATAATGGACATTCATCATAGTTGTACAACCACCTTGGAGGATATGCATGCAGAATTCTCATTGCATATGTGATACAGTGATGTACTTCACAATACCATTGTAAATGCAAATATCAAATGACAAATGACATAGCACATATCTATATGTACACATTGTTACCCATTATACATATTGGGGTGTAATACCTATGTGTTACTGTTGGTAAAGTATGTGTAGTAAATGTGGATAACTGACTCTGTTTAGCCTTATAGGTGTACAGCATGGGTTGGATAACACGTATCTGTCTGTATGATACCCTTGTGTAGACTAACTGTGTCATGTGCAGAATGCATTCTAGGCCACAGTATGAATTCCCAGATGTGGACAGGAATATCCCTATTGTCTTTGCTTGTAACTAACATGGCTACATGTCAAACAGTAATGGTCCCAGCAATGTGTGGCGGTCAATACCAGTGCGAACTGGTATAGTATAGTACATGTAGGATCCACATGCTACTGTGTGTCCTACATGTGTGGGTCAGTTGTGAAGATATCATATAACAATTGGTCATTCAGACTGTTGAGGTCGTGTCTACTACCATAATGCAAAACTATGACAGATAGTAACAGTATCACCCACAGCACCGTGTAAAACCATAGCAATCACACATGTGTAGACAAGTACAACAATATGTGTAGTATAATGCATACTGGCTACCAATAGAAACTATGACGTGTTAACAGTGTGAAATACAGGGCATGTCACCATTCCAATGTGTTCACTATACATGTAGATGCAGACTGTGCACCTTCACCATGTTCACATATAGATACATGTAAATCTGTACTACACACATCACACACGTACTGCACACTCTGTAACACATGCTGCCAATACTACACATGTCAGTCAAATGGCACATGGATGGATAATACATCTTCAGAATTAACAGTGCTGTACACTATACTACATTGATGATCATAGCTGGAATGTATCATGCCTGCTTACATACACCTAGAAGGAAATCACACTTTGTGTTAACAACATTGTAACATTATTACAGTGCTATGAAGCCACCCTGTGCATCAGCACCATGTTAGTCTGTACCTGCATCAATGTTACACATTACAAGAGGTAGCACAGGTGTCATCATATGCACAGGGTATGTAGTTTCTTTTCCAGAGCCTGTCAGTGAACCAGCCAATCAACATGTATGCATTTGTGTGTGTGTGAGGGACAACAGGTTTTGCATGGCCCAATGTTGATGCAATTTGTGTGTGTCTATGTGTTATCCCTAGCTGTTTGTTTTATGTGTGTCTCTGCATGTACACTGTTTCAGCATGTGTTAGCCATATACTGGAGGTTGTGGGACAGTCACAGACTATACCTGCCAGGCTGTACAGATCGCCATTCCTGGCCATGGACACCCCTCCATGCATTCAACCATAGTCCAGTCCTGCACCTAGCAATGTATACACATACATACATGGGATCTGTATCACAACCTGTGGATAAATGGGTGTCAGTAATGTTAACCTAATTTGCATAGTATTGCCATGTAATACATAGGTATATGAGCCATAGTCATCCTCCAAAGTAATAACCACTGCTGACTGCTGCTGAGATGTGCACATGACCATTTAAAGGTGCTGTACTATCATTGTTTTCAATGTCCCTGGTAATACCCAGCAACAAAATAACTGGTCACTACACAACTATAACCCAGGATCACTACAGCACACAGTATGTGCACTATCACAGAGTCATAGCACATTCAGATACATCCAAGGTGAACATGTACAGACAATGCAGCACATTCAATAGTGCTAATATCCACATACATATTACAAAGATATGTATATATATATATATATATATATATATATATATATATATATAGATATATATACACACACACACACGCACACAGACACACACGCACACACACACACACACACACACACACTTGGAAGGGCCGGGAGTTGAACATACACCTACCTACTTTAACACACTACAGCAGTACGCATTTACAGGATGCGCTACCGAGATTACTGAACACAGCACTCCCAGAGGCATACTTCTAGGTGGGTGACATCATCCGCAAAGGCAAAGACGCTGATAGGGAATGTATGTGTTGTGAGGCATCTAAAAGCATTACTGTGTCCCCAGGCAGCTGGAAACACACACACAGACACACACACACACACACACACACACACACACACTTGGAAGGGCCGGGAGTTGAACATACACCTACCTACTTTAACACACTACAGCAGTACGCATTTACAGGACGCGCTACCGAGATTACTGAACACAGCACTCCCAGAGGCATACTTCTAGGTGGGTGACATCATCCGCAAAGGCAAAGACACCGATAGGGAATGTATGTGTTGTGAGGCATCTAAAAGCATTACTGTGTCCCCTTGCAGCTGGAAACACACACACACACACACACACACACACACACACACACACACTTGGAAGGGCCGGTAGATGAACATACACCTACCTACTCTAACACACTACAGCATTACGCATTTACAGAATGCGCTACCAAGATTACTGAACACAGCACTCCCAGAGGCATACTTCTAGGTGGGTGACATCATCCACAAAGTTGGATCCACAAAATGTTAATAAGAATAAGATTAGGTAAGATAAAATTGAGAGTCCTCCCTTTCTCCTTTCCCCTCTGCCCCTTCCCTCCCCTCCCCCCCCCCTCCCCTTTCCCCTTCCCTTGTTCTTTTTTATCCTTTCCCATTTATTATATTATTTACACATTTACATATTTATTTATATTATACATATGAAATTCTTGGCATTAAATACATGAAATTTGAAAGGTTTTAAGAATAACACAAATATATATTTATAATCTATACTTAATAATTAATTAGTAAAAATGTATATATATATATATATATATATGGATATGAAATATGATAACAACATATATCCATATAGATCTACTTAATTGTTCCTTTTGTTCTAGGTATATACAATGTATATAGTCCTATGATGGCTTATATAGAACCATTTAATATCTGTAAAAAGGATATGGATAGAGAAAATATCTGGAAATAATCTATCCTTATACAAGATTACTATGGTTGTGTCATGTAAAGAAAAATCTTTTTAAAAAATTTACAAGAAAATATATGCACTTTCAAGGATTGAGCCTACATAGATGAAATTGATATGAATTGTCTTTAATATAGGCTACAAAAGAAATGCTGCTATTGGCTCTTTTTTTAAAAATATATATTTGTTAATTTTTATAACCATTAAATATAACATATAGATATATACACAATATATTTTTTATATTGCAGAGTTGGTATGTTAGATCAAATCATTTACAGATTGTTACATATTAAAATGTTGAATTTATATTTGTTTTAAACAGTACATGTTCTGCTTGACAATATATTATGTTACTTGATTCTGAAGGTTCTAAAAGAAAAGCAACAAGAATTGTTTTTAGGTTACACCCTGTTTGAATTAATTGAATAAGTGAAGAACTAACTGCATTGGTTAATTAGTACGGAATTGAATTAATGTATTTCAGATATAATGAATGAGTTTTTGGTAATGTTCATTGAATCTGAAGAAGCGTGCCTTTGTGGATGCACAAAAGCTTTTATTCTGTTGTTTTAATAAAGAAATATTCTTCTACGTGGTGGTGACTTCCAGTTTATCCTACACACACACACACACACACACTTGGAAGGGCCGGGAGATGAACATACACCTACCTACTCTAACACACTACAGCATTACGCATTTACAGAATGCGCTACCAAGATTACTGAACACAGCACTCCCAGAGGCATACTTCTAGGTGGGTGACATCATCCACAAAGGCAAAGACGCCGATAGGGAATGTATGTGTTGAGAGGCATCTAAAAGCATTACTGTGTCCCCAGGCAGCTGGAAACATACACACACACACACACACACACACACACACACACACACACACACACACACACACACACACACACACACTTGGAAGGGCCGGGAGTTGAACATACACCTACCTACTCTAACACACTACAGCATTACGCATTTACAGAACACGCTACCGAGATTACTGAACACAGCACTCCCAGAGGCATACTTCTAGGTGGGTGACATCATCCACAAAGGCAAAGACGCTGATAGGGAATGTATGTGTTGTGAGGTATCTAAAAGCATTACTGTGTTCCCAGACAGCTGGAAGCACACACACACACACAGACACGCACACACACACACACACACACACACACACACACACACTTGGAAGGGCCGGGAGTTGAACATACACCTACCTACTCTAACACACTACAGCATTACACATTTACAGAACCCGCTACCGAGATTACTGAACACAGCACTCCCAAAGGCATACTTCTAGGTGGGTGACATCATCCGCAAAGGCAAAGACGCCGATAGGGAATGTATGTGTTGTGAGGCATCTAAAAGCATTACTGTGTCCCCAGGTGGCTGGAAACACACACACACACACACACACACACACACACACACACACACACACACACACACACACTTGGAAGGGCCAGGAGTTGAACATACACCTACCTACTCTAACACACTACAGCATTACGCATTTACAGAATGCGCTACCGAGATTACTGAGCACAGCACTCCCAGAGGCATACTTCTAGGTGGGTGACATCATCCGCAAAGGCAAAGACGCCGATAGGGAATGTATGTGTTGTGAGGCATCTAAAAGCATTACTGTGTCCCCAGGTGGCTGGAAACACACACACACACACACACACACACACACACACACACACACACACACACACACACACACTTGGAAGGGCCAGGAGTTGAACAAACACCTACCTACTCTAACACACTACATCATTACGCATTTACAGAACGCGCTACCGAGATTACTGAACACAGCACTCCCAGAGGCATACTTCTAGGTGGGTGACATCATCCGCAAAGGCAAAGACACCGATAGGGAATGTATGTGATGAGAGGCATCTAAAAGCATTACTGTGTCCCCAGGCAGCTGGAAACACACACACACACACACACACACACACACACACACACACACACACACACACACACACACACACTTGGAGGGGCCAGGAGTTGAACATAAACCTACCAACTCTAACACACTACAGCATTACGCATTTACAGAACGCGCTACCGAGATTACTGAACACAGCACTCCCGGAGGCATACTTCTAGGTGGGTGACATCATCCGCAAAGGCAAAGACGCCGATAGGGAATGTATGTGATGAGAGGCATCTAAAAGCATTACTGTGTCCCCAGGCAGCTGGAAACACACACACACACACACACACACACACACACACACACACACACACACACACACACACACTTGGAAGGGCCGGGAGTTGAACATACACCTACCTACTCTAACACACGCGCTACCGAGATTACTGAACACAGCACTCCCAGAGGCATACTTCTAGGTGTGTGACATCATCCGCAAAGGCAAAGACGCCGATAGGGAATGTATGTGATGAGAGGCATCTAAAAGCATTACTGTGTCCCCAGGCAGCGGGAAACACACACACACACACACACACACACACACACACTTGGAAGGGCCGGGAGTTGAACATACACCTACCTACTCTAACACACTACAGCATTACGCATTTACAGAATGTGCTACCGAGATTACTGAACACAGCACTCCCAGAGGCATACTTCTAGGTGGGTGACATCATCCGCAAAGGCAAAGATGCCGATAGGGAATGTTTAGAGAGTGAGCGGTTTGAAAGCATACTACTGTCCAAAGGTAGATGTACACAAACACGGCAGTGCTGTCATCGGGCCAACTAAATATCTACGGAGCACTACAACACTAAATAGATACGGGATGCGCCACAGACAGTACACCCTTCGAGAGAGCAACCAGTGTGTTCAATGTAGGCATCCAACGTGACATTGAAATTGGACATCTGTTGCCTGGATGATCACCATGACTATACAGGATGTCAATGGCCATGCCCACACGCTTAGTATCACACGTCTGTTTGGAATGCACTGTGTGTCCATCTACACAATGGCGTACTGGGCATGCTCACACACTTAGCAGTTGCAAAGGGCCATCTTGCATGCGCGCGGACTCTATTCACGGAAGGGCACAGTGTGGAATGTACTGTGTGTCCATCTACACAATGGCATACTGGGCATGCTCACACAGCAGTTGCAAAGGGCCAACTTGCATGCACACAGAGTCTAATCTCTGAAGGGCGCAGTGTGGAATGTACTGTGTGTCCATCTACACAACGGCGTACTGGGCATGCTCACACACTTAGCAGTTGCAAAGGGCCATCTTGCATGCACACGGACTCTAATCATGGAAGGGCGCAGTGTGGCATGTACTGTGTGTCCATCTACACAATGGCATACTGGGCATGCTCACACAGTTAGCAGTTGCAAAGGGCCATCTTGCATGCACACGGACTGTAATCATGGAAGGGCGCAGTGTGGAATGTACTGTGTGTCCATCTACACAATGGCGTACTGGGCATGCTCACACACTTAGCAGTTGCAAAGGGCCATCTTGCATGCACACGGACTCTAATCACGGAAGGGCGCAGTGTGGAATGTACTGTGTGTCCATCTACACAACGACGTACTGGGCATGCTCACACACTTAGCAGTTGCAAAGGGCCATCTTGCATGCACACAGACTCTAATCACGGAAGGGCGCAGTGTGGAATGTACTGTGTGTCCATCTACACAACGGCATACTGGGCATGCTCACACACTTAGCAGTTGCAAAGGGCCAACTTGCATGCACACGGAGTCTAATCACTGAAGGGCGCAGTGTGGAATGTTCTGTGTGTCCATCTACACAACGGCATATTGGGCATGCTTACACACATAGCTGTTGCAAAGGGCCATCTTGCATGCAGATGGAGTGTACACACAGAAGGGCACAGTAAGGTATAACTGTCCTCACGCACAGGGCTGTCACACATGCAGTGACCTGTACACACACAGCTGCCATCACAGCTGTCACAGGTGCAGGTCACATACGCACACACTGCAGTGTACACTGTAGCTGTCAAGTCAGCACCATGTTGTCGGTGCAGCACTACACAGCCTTACGGTCCCACAACACCATGTGACACATGACCACTGGGCTGTACAGCGGTGTACACCAGCTGTGCAGAGTACACATGTACCAACAGGGATCCAACAGGTGTTATGCATTGCAATGATACCAGTATACATGAACAGGTCGGCTCAAGACATATCACAGCCCTTACACAGCTGTGACACCTGACTGTTGCTGTACACCAGTGAACACACGTCTGGGTATGTCATACATGTGATTGTGTGGATGTGTGCATGGACTGCACACACAACACATACATAGCCTTTGATGTACCTCGTGCATAACACTGGCCTAATCAATGCTACACATGCGAATGGAAGGTGGGCCCATGTCTGTTGAATGCTCACACTACAGGGGGTAGCAGTGTTGACTGGGACACATACCCTTGTACTGGTCGCCTGTGACACACGTGATATCATACCGCAGTCCATGTGTTATGTATGTCAACACACATGTCCAACAATAGCAATGCATACAAACATGGTAACAGGAGACACATGTGACATCTGTACTGTGCATACAGCAACCATGCATGTGCAGTGGCCGATGTCCGTAACATAGTTGCACCTACCTACGGCATGCAGACGCATTGCAGACCCATCATTGACACCTGTATACGGTGACATACAAACAGCACGTATGGAGGGATGTGTGTAGATAACGTGGTGAACCACCTGTCTAGATGTATGTGTGCAGGGGGTGGCTCACAGTTGTGTCACACACCATCCTATCATGCCATGTGCAAACAGTACGCTATGTCGCTGTTACGTGACGGTACTGACATAATGCATACACAGCGGTCAGGTGTTAACAACTATATTTCACATGGCACCTGTAACACCTACAACCTCCCGTGTGCATATAGCAGCACATTTGCCAGATATAGCGTCGGTACACATAATGCAATCAATACCGCTGCATGTCTATCAAACGTGTCATCATATGGCAGGTGTATCATTCCCAGCACTGCCATGTGTGTCTGAATGTGTGACCAGGGATGCCACATATCGCGGGGAATATGTCCCAGTTGCTACACATCCCTGTACACCATTGTAGAGATCTGTACATATGTCAGTGTGGGAAGCATGACGTCGGCCGGTGAGGTGCATCACACACGTCGGCTGTCCATATACACATGTGTGGTCACCACAGTGTGTGTGTGTCTGTATGTATGTCTGGTGCTTGGTGTGAGGGTGTATGCTAATATACGGTGGGAAATGATCACTAACCCCACGTGGTGACTAATCCGTAATGGTGATGCATTGCACAACCCTGTTGATGCCATAGGTCCCAGCCATACTGGCTACCTGTGCATGTCCCTTCTCTGTGACATGTCGTGTGGGTGCATAGTACTGTGAGGGTGATGACCACACAGGCAAGGGTCCCCACCTGCACACTATGAGGTGTGCATTATAGTGATGTACACCCCGTGAATGCGGCCATGTTCCCATACTGTTACAGGGTCCTACTGCTGCACAGTGTGGCCTCCAGCTACCAAGTGACACATCACATCATCATTGGCCAGGCTGCTGTGTACAACCCCTGCACCATGTCACCATACCTGTAATGTGTCCTGCTATGTATGTCACATCTCTGTCCAGTGTAGCCTGTGGCACCAACCACATGCGTCAGGTGCAGTATATGTGCGGACATCTGTGTCATGTTGGTGTGTCCAACAGTCAGGTTGAGGGTACATGTAGCATGCTGATATTGCCAGACGTGCCTGTGAGTAATCCACAGTTACACGTGGGGGACTGCAAACACTGCTACCTGTAGGCACATGCAAGTACACCATAGGAGGGAACCAGGGTATCACAACCAACATGGTGCTAAAGATGTAACCGAGACACATACCGTGAACACATCACAATGCGTGCTGCACCTGCACTACATGGTATGACTGGTGCATGTCGACAGTACACAACCTATGTCACATACACTTCTCTCAGTATTCACACACAAACACTGCAACATACACATCCCTCACTATGCATACACAGGTAATATTACATACACCTCTCACTATGTTGTTCACCCTGTGCATCAGAATATTTGTGCATAACCCTGCACTGATGGTGTGCATGACAGGGATGCGGCACAGGCTTCATCATATGCACAGGGTGATATGTTTGCCAGGGGCATAGGCTGCACCAATGGATAACATCATGTGTGTGTAAGGGCCGGTGAGTTGACTGGACATGTCTGTGCAGAATGCATGTGGATGTTGTGGAACCCTACAGTAGTGTTTGCTGTGTGCGTGTATGTGTGTACACAGTTCTGCCATTTGTGAGGCCTACCCGGGGTATAATTGACAGTCCCAGATTTTACAGAGCAGGTTGTACAGCTCACTGTGTCCATCCATGGCCACGTGACCTGTGCCTGCTTGGGGTTGCATGGACACTACCAGGTGGAGGTACAGAGTGGCTACTGTCTGATGACACATGTCCGCTGGAACCGTGTCACCACGTCCATGTGGCCTGCTGTGTCCTGGTGTTGACAGCGCAGCACCAGCTGCACTGCTACTGTTACTGGCACTATGGGAGCGGGCATGTAAGGTGGCATGCTCACGTCGACCTACACTAGGTGGTGTTGCTGGCCTACGTCCATGTGGTCTACGCCTCACTCCTACCAGGTGTTCCAGTACAGACAGCTCCCGCTCACAGATTGCCATGCCTCGGTCAAGGATTCCAACCATTTCACCTAATTGCCTATCCAGAACATTAGCAATCTGCTGTTGAGCATTTGCCAATGCCTGGATGTTGTCATTTAGGGTATGGATAGCAGCCCTCTGCAGCCTCTGTCCTTCTCTGTTCTGCCGTTCAGCACGTGCCTGTGCCGCCATTACAGTCTGGAACATGCGTCTGGTGATACCAGCTACTGCGCTCTGTCCTGCAGGTGCATGTCTGCCAGAGGTCCTCCTATGAGCAGCACCGGCCACATGCCTGTGTGGCACATCTGCAGTCATTACACTGACACCATGGTGTGTAGACACACCTTCTGTAGCCACCACACATTCCTGTTCCATGCTAACAGACGCTGACTGTCCTTCCTCTATGGCCACTGGAGATGCGGTATGTGTTGGCAGCTGAACTGTGTGCGGGGAAGAGGGGGACATAGCTGGGATGGTAACCAATGGCAAAGATTCAGCCACTGACAACCCTGCCTGTACCTCATGCATATGTTCATCACCGCTAGTATCTGTGGGGACACTAACATCAGATAGACCGCAGGAGGGTAACGCACCTACATCACCTGTGAATGCAAAGAAATACTGTAAAGTACAATAGACACAGACACACACACAGACACACACACACAGACACACACACACAGAGACACACACACACAGACACACACAGACACACACACACACAAACACAGACACACACACACAAACACAGACACACACACAGACACACACACACACAAACACAGACACACACACACAAACACAGACACACACAGACACACCATGCATGTGATTTGTCAGATGGCATGCAGCATGCCTGCGATACAGCAGAGGGCATGCAGCTCAGAGATTAATAGTGTTTGTAAACATACATCCCTGGGGTGCACACTACAGCAAGCAGGTGTCATATCAGTAGCCATGCAGTTCACACAATCATGGTAGTATGCATGCATCCCCGTGATACACCATGTGGCCCAGAAAAGGATAACAGTATACATGGCTGCCGTGACCTTGACATGTAATCTGCTGACATGTGCATTAACATGCATACATGTTTGACACAATGGTGTTCTGACACATGTACAGCATCATAATGGGCTTCACATTGCAGTGTTGTGTGTATGCCCTACAGATAGAATGCATGTTTAGCAAATGTGCATGAGCATGGGAGGGTAGTGTGAGCCGTCTACATTGCTATACAGTGTGAAGTACAGACACTGTGCCATTGCATGGCAACATGAGGCATCTATGTTGCTGTAGAATGCATAATATGTACACATTGCATAGCCATAACTGCAACACAGTCGTGATGTTCAACAGATCGTATATGGTAGACTTCAGTGACACCTCCAGTAGCTGTGCACAGGCTTTTAGGTTGTCCAGTGTACCACATCAACTGTATAATCGGTCAACTAAGGCTATAATTGGACCATGTGTGGACAATGTGCAACAGGGTGTATACACATCCCAAGTACTGTGTGGCTACATGTCTCTGGCCATCCCCCATGGCCATGTGAGCACATGTGTTGGCCAATTGTGTGTGATGGGCATCTTTTCCACATGTCTGTGTTGTCCCATATGACATACACCCATAGATGTCAGATATGTTACAATTCACAGGGCTATGCAAACAACGGGTTTTATGTTTGGTATGTGGGGTATAGGTCATGCGATAGTGTGACAATATTGCAGACAGAACACTACATGTCTGGGACATGTCAGGTGGCACATCACAATGTGTCCACCCAATGCAGGGGCATATGACACTATGGTGACACCTGTGGGCTGCCCATATCACAGCTCACTGTGTGGTACTGTGTGCGTACCACACATGTTGTTCCAATGCATACTACATATGCCTCCATTGTAGAACACCTCCACCGTTGTATGCACAGCTGACCACACATGTTGCAATGACAAGTACTGTGGTTTCAAGTCGGTGTATCATTACGTTTGTATATATTGCACATGGGTGGCATGTGTGAATGAAGGGTGGTGCGACCTGCATATCGTGACTGGAACAAACATCAGGTGTGCAAGTGTTAACTGGCCACATGGCAAATAGATCTACACTGTAACATGCCTGATACTGATGACAGTCTCACCTGCAACAGACCCATGTCTGTGCGGCACGCCAGAGGTACCTGTATAGGGGTGACACACCAGTATGAACATTATCCATGACTGTATGACAGCCACAGGTTGCACTGTGCATGTGAACACATTCACCTGTGTAATAGCATATAGTATGCACATGTGTGCATACACAACGTAGCATACTGTAGTATGCAGCATGTGTGTCCACATACCTTGCATATGCTGTTACTTTACATAATGTACAGTGACACATGCAACTACATGGGATATAATAGCCATATGTGCAGTACTGACTTACCAGGCAACTCCAGGCTCATTGGTTGGGAGGCACCCACCTCCACGATGGCAGCTAGTGTTTCTGGATGCTGTTCCCTAGGTGTCCCCAGACTGGCCAGTAGCTCCTCAGTGTGTGTGAGTGGGGGCTGGGTTGGTGGCCCACCACCTGTTCCACCTTGTTCCCTGGCGATTGCAGTGGCACGCTGTTTTGCATGTCGTATCAGGTCCGTGCAGTGTCTGTGCACCTGCTGGTAGGTGCGGTTATGGCCACTCACATCGTTCACCCTCCTGCGTAGATCCTGCCACAGGTCATCCCGCTGCTGGGCATGCAGTGGCACATGGCTGAACAACAAGTCATAGTTGTCATGGAGCTGTGGGATGAGGACATCATCCTCCTGGTGGGTGTATGCTGGGAGGCATGTATGGGGCATTATCTGTAAGACATAATGATGGTGACAGGTCACAGTTTCAGAGATGTACAGAGATACTGCTGCACATACATTTCTATGACATCTACTACATCTGCACAGTTATCTTTGCAAAGCATCATGACACTGACATGACTGACATGTTTGTGTCACACATGTCACACCCATTATGCATTGGATATCATCACCATATATGTGTGCCACCTCATTACAGTGTTCATACTCCATGTAAATGCTGTCTTGCTGTGGGCATGTCTATTTGCCTGCACTTGTGTTCTTACCTATCTGCACATGCCTCAATGTGTCCAAGGTACTACTGTTGACCTGGATGCTGTGTATATGTCACATATCAACACAGACACAGCCGTAATGGACTTGAGCAGTGACAATGCACACATACGCATGGACACCTGTACATGCATGTGTTTTGCCATATACAGCTACACAGCACTGTACAACTGTTCAACATCCTGCCACGGATCGCCTGTATTGCACATGTGATAGACATGGGACAATGGCTAGTCAGACGACATTTGCAGGGATGGTTATCAACCATAGCATGTGCGGGCACAGTTTCCAAGCTGTAACAGGCAGCCATTGTGCCACCGCAAGGTGCATCAGTGCCACATTACTGATCCAGTTAGTTGATAGTACATCTACCATGCGGCCATCACACCATGTATGACTGGGATGACATGTGCAGCTTTGATGGACAGGGTTGCATGGTATGGCAGGAGTATTTCACATATATGGCACAGGGATCTGTCCAGCCTGTGGCGATCCTAGTATTAGGATGGTGGCTGTCCATGACATATGTCATATAGATCAGGATATGGACATGTAGCATGTCCATCATCATGGTGTAGCAAATGTCCTTCTGCAAGGTAGACAGCATGCTGCATAGTGGAGGTGTGGATTGTGAAGGCTGGTATCGCACATCCATGCATAGCCATTACCCCTTACAGGTGGTATGTGATCCAATATTGCTCACCACAGTGCTGTATATGCCTGTCCAGTGATCTCCGTGCTCATGGATGGCACCCTGACATGACATGGGTACCTCATATGACTACCTAAGGGGCCTGGAGACGTCACCATGTCAGGGGGTGCACTGCACAGCACCATCCCTTACACAGTGTCCATAATGTTGACCACAGCCTAGGTAGTAGTTTATGGGTACAGGGATGTTCACCTAGCGGTGACACTGCTGGTATCATCCATCAGACTGTGCACATATGTCACACACCTCACCCACACAGCTCATTCTGTATGTTGTTCACAACACTGACACAGCTATACTGATAGGTCATGGCCATTCACAGCCTTACATACATAGATGCCTAACATTTGTCTGTGTGGTATGGGCTACAATGGGGGTGGGGTACAACACATTAACCCTGTTCTACTGTAGCTGGCACTGGTGTGCTGTGCACATGTCACTCTTGCACCTTTTGTAGTTGTGAGTCTGTCAACAGGCCACTGGTGGAACACTCCTGTGACATGCAAAGGTATTTGTAATCAAATATCCATGCTGTCTTGTACATCTGTACTACTAACATCTACAGTGCTAATGGTTCATGGACATGCACACCATACTCAGCAGGGTTATAGTGCGGTGCCACCCTAAATGACTGTCATCACCACTTGTGGGTTGATATTATCCAACACCCTATCTGTATTGTATGGTCATGCTAGGCACTTGTTCAGAACTTGTGAGCATGTCATGAGCTACTGATTATTATAGCACCCATTCCACACCATTTCCCACAGGTACACTGGCTGTCCTACACTTCCCAGCTTGCTTAAGGTACGACAGCTGTTGTACACACATAACGCACATATCCTGTGGGACATGGTTGTATATGCAGGCATGTCCAACTGTCACGTACCAGTGCTACTGCCTGTCTATATGAGGGATATGTCGTGCATGTGGCAATAGAGCAATTGTCTCATGTACACATTCAATGCTCACCTTCCAACATATGGCACTACAGCCTGTAGGGGATGCACTTCTGCAGCTGTGCTGGGGGCATAGCTCTCAGGTGTACCTCATTACGAGGAACGTACCTCATTTGGGGTTCTAAAAGGTGCATGTTCCTCAAGGTTCCACATTGGAAGGGTCTGTCACACATTCATTGTTGTAAATAGTTTACCTGCTAGCTATGGCTAAATAGATGGGAATCATATTAATTCATTGGAATATCTTTTTTATACGTAAGACCAGCCTATTTTAGCCATCATATGCCCTTCCTAGTTGACGCTGTTAGTAAGCCAGTTGTAAGTGTTCCACATTTTGCCCATTTGTCACACAGTATGAGGGCTAATGTTCCTCAGTTTGGGGACAGGAGGTTGACAGCTATGACTGGGGGTAATGCTGTCACCAATCCTGACTGCACCTGACAGTCATTTGGGGATGTGTAACATTCGCAACACACCCCACCCATCACATAGTCTCACATGATCTACACCATTGGCCACACCTACGAGGACAACTTGTGCAGTACATCTCCATACTCACTGTAGTCACCAGAGGTAGCCCCCATCATGGAAGACAACATCACCAGCTTATAGCCCACAGACTCATGTGTGCCCATCACATACAGCCAATAGTGAGTTATAACATTCACAACACACCAGTCATAGCTGACTCTGTAGGGAGTCACACTGCAGTTCCACACAGCAGGCTACACAAGGCGTTAGTCGCTTACATCTTGCTGTCAGGTAACTGCTTCTGCAACATAACCTATGCACCCATGCCACACCTCACCAGGTACGATATGACTGTCATTCTCCATGTTAGTGTGACTGCCCTGTGATGCCACTTCACAGACTACGTGTGCAGGGACATGCAATAGCTTACCTGTCTTATAGCCCTGAGGGTGTAGGCCTAGCCCTGGGGAGCATTTTGCATTCATCTGGACACGATACCACTGTACAATGACCGACTGTGTCACTTCAACAGTTGCCTATGCTCCTATTGTCATTCCACAGGCATGTGGTATCTGTCCGCTATGACTGTCCTGGTCAAACACAATGCTGTGGCACAGATGACTTGCACCTGTCAGCCCTGGGAGTACAGCTCACATGTACGGCTCTTGCTGCTTCTATACTGCCTGTCTTGCACAGTTTCCAATAACTGTCACAGGCAGGGCGGTAACTGGCAGGCACGACATTGGGTCATGTGACACAATGCTTGCATCTTCCTCTGTGATGCACGCAGGCAAGGCACACCTTATAATGCACCACTCAAACATCTCTGCAGTGACTGGGACCTGCCTCTAGGCTCTGCAGAGCACACCTGCAATGACAGGTTATAGACAGACCATACCTTCCAGGCACATACCTGGACCGGCACACCCACAGCTGAGGGGTTCCCATATCCCACTATGTTTTGCACACAACCTGGCAAGTTACTTAGCACAATGCATCAGAGGTGCTCCACGTGCAACTAACTGTGTCCGGGACCGCTATACACATTGTAACAAGCGACAGAGTCAACATCATACCCCACGGGTAACATACCTTCTATGTTGGTATAGTGGACAGTGGGCCTCAGACAGCTACTATTGATGTGTGACTGACACTACCCCAGACTTCACTGGGATAGCCACTCATGTACCGACACATCCATGAGTCATACCCTCCGCTCTGCTGGATCAACCCATACACACCACCTCCAAGATCTACATTACCCTTGGCATGAACACTGCCACCATGTGACTGGTGTTACACACCTGGGGTTATCCCCTCATTGGTGGATTCTGAACATATGCTAATCGACCTTATTAGCCACATCCCGGCAACACACCCATCACAGCATACACAGTACATGTGTGCTACAGCACCTACTACAGACGTCTGCTGACAGCGGTTGTTAACATCATGACACCCGTGCAGATGGACAATGCACATACAAATGCTGACACATACCCCAGTGCACTTCATTAGCATGTACACAACTGCATGGATCATGCTATTCCACACAGAGCCATGATGGTACACACCAGATAACAGACGCCACTCTGGTGGTCATGTTCTATGGACATATGATGTACAACAACAGGTGTAGGCTGTTGCACAGTGGTGTACATTCCCATGTGTGGGGTGGCTCACTGGTCAGCCGTGGTGGGGCCACAGGGTCCCTCATCACATACTCCAAGACTAGCTACTTGTAAACATGACTGCCACACATTCCGGGGTGTACCACCAGGCATTATGGTGGTATGTCAGTATTCGATGGCAACACCCACATCTGCTGTCACATACAACAGTCACTCAGGAACATTGCAGACCCAGATGTTGTTGGCAACATGCTGGAGGATGGATTCAATGCTGACATTACACCCTCTCACTCACTACAGGGCCGCAATCCATACATGAACATTGCGGTGTCCCTGTGGTCACACCTAGACAGTACTAACCTACACTCTATATGTCCTGGGACACTGGCCCCATGTCACCTTCCAACGTCCCAGGCTGTGATGTCCACCAACCTCTGAATTACATGTCTCCCCACTAGGCCACCATATTCAGTAATAGCCTTGTTTCAGACATTGTAGCCCCTGAATGGCACACAGCAGCATTTATCACACTACACACAGGTGGCACCGCATTGCACGAGTGGGACTATAGTCCAACACACCTGACTGGACTGTTCTGCATGGCTATGGGGCACATCATCAAGGACGTCATTCACAGAGACATTGTTGGGCTCCCGTCCTTTGCTGCCACCCGGGTTGGGCTTGTTAAGGCCAGAGCATGGCCCCTACACATGGTGGACTCCTTTCATACAGTTACCAGGGCAGTTGCTGATGGTACGGGAGTCCACATATCCTACATTGTCCTCTCATTGCCTTTCAGCACCATTCCCCATTCTGGTATTGACAATATACACATCCACCTGCACATCGTACCCTGTGTCTCAGGATGTTATGCTATGTGGCTCATGGACAGGACACACAGTGAGGCCAGCATACCATAGTACCTACTACATGTCAGGTACATTTGGCATACCACGGTCCTCAGTCATAGGGCCCCTCATGTTCAGTATATGCTTTCCTGCGGAACAGGCTGGCACAGGGGACTTTCCCTGCCTAGCTTTCAAACCCCTACATACCAAGCACCATGATTGCTCCACTAGCTGATACTGACTCCAACCATACGGGTGTCGCTGTGACAGATGCATAATATGACTATCATGGCATCAAGCTGCATGACACAAGGTGCATGCACATCACCTTTGTATTACACCATTCACCCACTGACTATCACATGGATGGTAGTCCCCTACATACATATCACATTGTACATGTTTGCAGTACACACATATGTCGCACCCACTCCTGTGGTTACCGTATTGCCACTGTGGCGTGGATATCCTTCTACGTGGCCACACCTATCTGTACTGGGTGTGTAGCTGGTACATAGGCACCCATTGTACCTCTGAACTCAAGACATCTACACACATTCAAGGGTGCACCACCCCATTTAGGGTGTACCTTACACAACAGCTACAGCTTTACATGCCACAACATTAACACGCCATGACGTTTACTGAGCACCGACAGTTTAAATATGCGGCTGCACTATGGACACCACATCTGTACACATTTGCATACTACATACTCAGGGGTGACCTCTGCTGATCAGACAGGGCCCATGTCCACAACATTATTGATGGATATACTCCTCATACGCGACATAAGCAGAGGCCACTGTGAGCAACATGCTCATGGATATGTGCACACACGCCACAATGAGTGGGATGTGCTTCTGGGTTACATTCCCAAACCGGACACTCACCATGCTGTGGAACATAAGTCCTATGTACATCACGCAGGGACACTCAGTAGCACTGTCCATGTGATACCTCCCTTGGTGGTTGGGAGACACATGTAGGCCTGGGATCACTGCAGTGGCTGTACTGTGCAGAGGTGCAGGTGACACCTGGCTCTGCTGTTCACAGGACACTAGCCTAGAGAGGTGCCACTAGTGTGAACACTGTAGTTGTGCTTACACATGAACTTGCCAGACTGCATAGTACCCCACTATGCACCTGTGACGCTATTACATGTCCTTTGTGCATGGTTACTTGGTAGCCCTTCCATTTAGATTAGCTATCATGCTATTACTAAGTCCCATACCTACGGGCCATATGTATCCTGTTATTGTACATACCAATAGACGATACCTGTGGTATGCATGATATGCCTGTTATGCTGTGTAGAATATCTGTCATATCTACCTATAATACTATACATTACACGTATTTCACATAGTATCCCGTAATGCAAAGCATACTTGCACAGCGGGACCACCTTACATATGTCATTAACGTTATATGCCCATACACATGCGTGCTGTGACAGTATACCAACATATACTATCCCCTGCTATGGCACGTCCTTGTTGGACATACCCTACCACTGACGGCAGGTTGTATGGCATTGTTCTGTTTAACGCCCTCATGTAGCATCCCTTGTGGTGTCTGTGCTGTGTACCTTGTGTCCCACAGCTGGACACACAGTTTCTACAAGCGTTAGTATGCTCAGCAAGACATCACTACATAAATACCTTTCCCCACTTTATGCATTGCGGACACGTTTAATTAATGAAAACCAGGCTATACATACAGTAAAACTAATTAATACTGATCATTCTATACATAACCTTACATATCGGGCATTCTACATACCTTGTTGTCATTACGGCGTTTCGTTTCTATCTTTCTCACAGTGTTTCAACTGTTATTCGGTATGAGCATACGGTTTGCGTGTCTGGCAAGTCATCCTTATATACGTCGATACCTGAAACATGTGGATTCATCCCGCCAATTGGTGTTCCTGAGTGACTAATTACTTGCATATCAGCTATGCAGCTACTCCATTCACCAATTACGCGGCGACAGTGGGGTATAATTGGATTCTCCACTTGGGCGTTGCCTATTTGCTCTACCTTCGGGGAGACGGTCTGTATTGTGTTTTGTTATGTGTAACTGCAACTGCTATGCATGGAGACAAGTATAGTTTGGATTCATGTCCCCCATGGATTGTGTGTGACAGGTAGAGTATTTGGTTCAACATGTGGGTGTACCTGTCATCCCAACGTCTGATAACGGAGTATTGCAATCAAAACCTGTAACATGGCTGTTTGTTCCATTATACAATGCCTGCAATTTTGCATGACGCCTTTAATTGTGTCTCTCACACGGTATGTTGCGGGTTCTGCAGATGTAATTGACTGACTGGATGTTTGTGCTGCTATTACAGTCTGTATTGCTTTAGTTTCTAGTGTGGGGGATGTCGGTGGTTGTACGTAAAATATACAAGTTTGTGGGCCTTGCATTTCTACATAATCCGTATATATGTGTGTGGGCTCCGTCCCTAATTAGAGAGCTAACAGTTAGTAGACTTATGTTACGGGATTGTACGTTGGGCCATTGTTAATTGGTTTCTATATCATCTGCAGATGAGCTTGCTACTTGTATACCTCCATAATTGCAGCGATATATCAGGGGATATGTGTAAGTGACAGCTATCCGTTGTATTTCTGTCCCAGATATTTGCAGTCATTGTGGTTGTGTTGTTAAAAGAGCCTGTTTGCCATGGGTTGCCACCTTTTCATATGGTCATTGTTGGACACTTGCGGGACACAAAGTGGTGTTTACAGGCCAACACGTAGCCACGGTCAGTACACAGGTTAGCACATACTTTTATCCTCATAACACACCTATTGTTGTGTGAATTTGGCTACTTATCATATTGCATGTAACATTTAAGCTTCTTACATACAGGCATAACTATTAAATACGACTGTTACATTATATATGGGACATATTTATGTCCTACCATCTCGGACATTTGCCCTTTGTACTGTTTTATGTCAGGACACACCTGCCCAGGGTGGGGCTGTCCCTCCTACTGTGGGACAGGTAGTAACCGTATGCCTACGGCTAGCTATACCCACACCTACCGTACTGATCTGCCTCTGACTTGGCACTAACAAACACATGTTGCGGACACACACACACATTACAGTCACACAGAGACGCACACGGCACCCTCAACACACACTTACACAGACTATGGCACTCACAGACACAGTTGAACACAGTACCTACATGGACCGCGACACCGGCAGCGGTGATTAACTGTCCCTTCATATCATCATACTATTACTCGTGGATGTACTGTTCCGGTGCTGTGTTCTATCGGTCTTTCAGCCTCGTGGTTACGCATGTCGGTATGTTACACATTCCATGGTTGGCGGTATCCTATTTATTTGTACCTCCAAGATGTTATGCATGTCGTTGAACTATCTATTATATTTGCAGATATCACTGAATCCATCTATATCACCATATATCCCTCTATTGCCCTTTCTATCTGTATTATATATATGCATATGTGTACATATATATATATATATATATATATATATATATATATATATATATATATATATATATATATATATATATATATATATCTGGCGGGGAACGTGACAGGCACACAGCACCACCATATGCTGTAAGACTCATGTACTGTTCAGGTGTTGGCATTCCGTGTTCCACTGGCTGTTGTGTTTGCAATGTTTGAGGGCTGCCTATGTAGGAGTCACACATTGGGCCACCTATACATTACAATTTATAGGTGGTCATGTTTGTGTGCCATCCATTTTACTGTGTGTGCAGGTGGAGAGGTGTCAGTCCGTAGGGGCCTACACTGTCAGAGTATGTGCTACACGTTCCCTCTTTGCCAAGGAGTAGGCATATTGGGCATGCCTCAGTCTGCCTACTGGGGCTGGCACAGTGTGTTCATGGTCTGAATCCCTCTGTGCCTGTAATGGCCTTGGCAATTGCGGTGGGCTATGAGGGCCTTCACCATTTTGTCCCTGCTGCAGCTGCTTCCGCAGGATCATATTATGTAGCATGGCACATACTATGACGATGTGGGCACACGTGCCTGGAGAGTACTGCAAGGCTCCACCAGATGTATCCAAGCACCGGAACTGTGATTTCAGCATCCCGAACACACACTCTATGATGATTCTGGTTTGTGCGTGTGCCTCATTATGGCGTTCTTGCATGGGTGTGTGTGCATTTCTGACGGGAGTCATCATCCACGGCTCCAGTGCATAGCCAGCATCCCCCACGAGATGGCCATATGGGATGTCCCCCCTGACAAATGCCTGATACAGCTGTGAGGCATGCCAGATATGGGAGTCATGGTAGCTTCCAGGGCTGCCAGCACACACATCCATGATAATGCCCTGGGCATTGCACACGACCTGGAAGTTGATGGAGTGGAATCCCTTGCGGTTTATGTAGCGCCTACCCTGCTCACTGGGTGGTGACTTGATTTGTATGTGCGTGCAGTCTATCATACCCAGTACCTCCGGGTATTGTGCCACATGGTGGAAGTGGCGCATATTGCTGGCCAACTCCTCCTGAGTTCTGGGGAAGTATATCTGCTCAATGGCATGTGGTAACATGGCATCCAGGAACTGGTGTAGTCCCCTGGATGCTGATGCCTGTGAGATACCCATTATATCTCCAGTTGGCCTTTGAAAGGTACCTGTGGCCAGTATTCGCAGGCTTACACATACCTTCATGTCCACTGGGATGGGTTCCCCTCTGTTGTTTCTGGTTCTCAGGCGTGGCTGGCACAGCTCCACTATTTGCTGTAAGATGTCCCTGTCCACCCTGTAATGCTCTACTATATCCAGGTCATGTAGCCCCTGGTAGGTTACCCTTGGTCGGAACACTCTCCTTCTCCTCCGAGGCCTGCGGTGGTTGTCGGCATCATCCTCCACAACACCGTCAGTCTCTAACACTTGCTGATCAATCACAACTATGGCAGCTCCCAACATGTACATTTTAAAAGTTCCCCGTGTGTTTACACCTATGGTGTAGTGTTTGGGAATACACAGGTGTGTGTTGGGTCTTTCACACTTTATACTATTGTGCTGTGAACACCGATGATGTCATAGGGTGTGTATGTACGATCGTAACTACAGGTTATCTTATGTGTTTTACTGCCGGAACTACTATTGTGGTGCCTTTGGTGTTGAATTACATTTGCCTGCCGTGGATTACCTCTTGACCTTCCCTTTACGTTTCTGCACGTTGCACCTACCATTTTCTGGCGTGCATCCTGCAGCCTTCTTTCATTTGTACTTTCCTGGACCTGGCATATCTTGCATTATGTGTGCTACTGCCAGTCTGCTGTCGGTTTGCTTTGCTCTGCTGTGTCAAGTCTCCTATCTTTGTAATCCAATACCTCCCCTCCTTTCTTTGCATTCAAATGCCTCTCATATCCTGTTTTGCAGGTTTCTGCAAGCAGACTTGTCAGCTGCCGTCGATTGGCCTTCGTGGGTTGATTGGTGTTGATTGCTCATTAGTACTCCAATTACTCTACTTCCACATTTCCTTCTTTTCTTCCCCTGACCTTCCTGTTTCTGCTACTGTTTGCGGCGCGTGCATCCGATTACTGGGTTTCGGGCACGTTTTCATCCTCATACACATGCGCTTTTGGGCACCATGTGTGCCCTCAGCTAAACGATTCTTCCCCACCCCTGTCCTGCAGCTTTGTTTAGCAACGGACAGGCCAGATTTGCAATGCTCCAATGTGCTTACTGCTATGGTGGCACACCCCTCTGCTGATGTCATGTATCTCCTCTGAGCCACTCCTCAGTGTTATACCGCTGCGCCATATGGTACAACCGTCATCCGGCGGGACATTTGCGATTCAGTATTATCTGCCTCATTTGCATGGCATTGACTACTAATTCATAGTTACCGCGCCGAACACTATCGCAAGCCCTTAGTAACCCTTGCACCTTGGTTGTGGTGTTTCATGCCTACCATTGTGTACTATGCTGTAAATCTGATTTCTATTACGTTGCAATTTTATGACATTTTTATATTATTTCTTTATGTTACAGCTTCCGCACACATGCCCTGTGGTTGTGCGGTGCGTTACTGTGGACATGACATTAAATGTTGTTATTTATGTGTTGTGCATCTTTTCTTATGCCATTGGCTGTGTATTTCGCCATTGGCATATGTTAACGTTGTGATCCCTGGGTCTGGCCCTCTTCCATAGCTCCGATGTTCTGTTTGGGAAAATGTAAACCATGTTTTTTGGTTTACATTTCCGTGGGCTTACACTACGCCTGCACCACTTCATGAATCACTATATGCCTTCATTTGCATGGTGCAACACTGCACATGGGGTGATTAGCATACCTACACCGGGGGCTGCACAGATCTGGCGTACACCAGTAGTGCACGTGGAATTGGATCGTACCTGAATCGCTCGATGGCCATATTTGGCGTTATAACGCCTACGCTATGCATGTGCCTGGCGCAAGCTTCATGAATCCTGGGGTCTAAGTATTTCATACCAATTTCAGATGGACAGTTTCAGTTTTACAAGGCTTGGCATCTGTGGTTGCCCTATTCCACAGTACATCATTTCTGAGTTCAGCTATTCATTTCACTTTCTGACAACCTTTGTATAAAATCTATGTGTGCTATTCAAAATGATACCTACCCAGGCTGTAGCCCTCTCTACTGATGTAGATGCATTTGAAGACAATTGGTATATGTTGCTGTTGAGACTGAAGAATGTAATGGACAACATAGTTCCTTTAAGTGAAGCAGTTAAAGTGCATGATTTAAAATAGAAAATTCTGAACTCCAGTCATTATCTGTAGTTGAAAAAATAACCAAAAACTGTTTGAATATGACTTAGCAATAAGCTGGGGTCTTTCTACCACTTGATTTAATAGTGTTAATTATTCAACAGTTGTTTATGCATGTTAAGGGAACTAGGGATTATTATTATTAGCTGTATTTTGAATGATCATTTTCTGATTTATCCCACATCTTACAAAAGGAAGTTGTGGCCTTCTTTTTCCCTTCATAATGGATGCTATTTTTCTATGTGAATATTTTTGAATTGTACATGAACAGTGTTTTCCTACTTAATTATTAGTATGGCAGTGAATTTGGTATCCTAGATGTGCTCAGATGGCTAGAAATTTAAAAATATTGGTGCTCCCCAGGGATCTATCATGGGACCCCTACTGTTTGGCATCTTCTTCTCAGAGATCCAGGCAAAGACAAAGAGCCTGTGGCTAACCAAATTTGTGGATGACTGTAAGTTGGGTGATGTCATTGATTCTTCAAATTATGTTAAAATACTGCACGAGGGTCTCAGAGCAACAAATGACTGGTGCTAAAGTCATGGCCTTAAGTTAAATTGAAAAAAAATGTATTATCATACCATTCATAACAAACACGGCCCCTACTGATTACCACATCAACAGCAACCCCCTAAGCACACAACCTGTGGTGAGAGACCTGGTACTCAGGTTGACAGCAATCTCACATTCAACCATCATGTAGCAGCGGTGGTCAGAAAAGCCTTTTACTTGGTTCATCTCATAAGTAAAGGGATTGCATCCAGAAAAAAGGAGGTTATTACTTCTCTGTATGCCTCCCTCATTAGGCATATTATTGAGTATAATGCCCCATGTGGTATGTACCTCTCCAAATACCTGCACCAACTGGAAAGGCCAGAGAAATACCTCAGAAAGAGAATCTGTGGACTTCAACACCTGTCCTGTGTGGACAGGCTCAAATCACTATCGCTCTACTTGGTATCGTACAGATTGCTCAGAGGTGATCTGTGTCTTCTCAACAAGTCAGTATTGGACACTGCACTACTAGAGATGCTCCATATCCATAAGACTAACTCCTCACACATTACCTGCTCAAAAAGCCTAAGTCTAATATTAAGCATCAACAAAACCTGCTGGAGAGATAGGTTTGTCTCCCAGAGGATGCCCCATCTCTGGAATAGACTTCCCATACTGACCTTCTTCAACCACAACCTTGATGAGTGGATGAGAAACCACATATTTGTTCCAGGGGTTCCACCTTTGCCCCTCATTGATAGGGGTGACAGGTGGGAGGATGAACTCTTGGCTAGGATTGTAAGGGTCCCTGGGCCATTAGCCTATTAACTTCCTATGATCCTATGATATTTGTAAGGTTACTTTCTTGCAACAGTTTTCAGTACTGTTTCTTTATTTGGTGTACTTAGGAACAGTCAAACTCTTGTTGCAAAGGGTAAACAGGCACAATCACTGGGAAACAGGTATCTAGTACCAAAAGTTTTAAATCTTGCATGACCCTTCAATGATAGTGCTGCAGAGCCTTAATAACAAAAATGAAAAAAGCACTTGGCTTTCTAACCCCTATATAAAGAATGATATCCAAAATACTTTTATTCATCTTCAGTTGACAACAAATTTCTGTAAAGCTTATTTAAACCATTGTGTACTTATCACTGGCTGGTAGAAATGCTTAAACATGAGGAATATTTAAGAATGAAATGCTATTTTTACAGTTCTACAGGAAGTGATTAGTGTATATATTTATTACTGGGGAAACCATCTGTTAACATTTTAATAGCTGTGATTTTATATAATAGTTTGTTTATTAAGGTGCAGAGAATTTAGAATGTTTAAAGTCTTTGAAAAAGAACTATTTCTAACTGCCTGTTCCTGACAGTGTAATTTCATTAGCTGGGATGTCATCCTCATTTACGAAGGTACTAGATTCCAACTTAATAGGGATGCTAGAGTGTTACTGGCCTGGGGCTTAGTAGAAAACTAGACTATATAATCCAGCAATTGTAAAGCATAATATCAATATTTTAATTATGTGTGAATCTAGCATGATTTAGAGGACAACTTTTTTTTGGTCATTTGGCCTATTTCATGTGATTTACATTCAATTGGTTGGGTAGGATTTGTAATTCACACCCATTTACAATCAGTCTTTTAAAGAGGCATATGATGATTTTTTCATGTCCACTGTTGGGTTCTAGTTCACACTCTTATTTTTCTCTGTCCTTATCTTTTTGTCTGGGAATGAAAGATTATATGTGTGATAATTTTGTAAAACATTTATTTTTATTTATTTTATTTAACATTTGTTGACTGGGAAAGTCCGACTAGGTTCCACAGATCCTGTTTTCAGTGGAGGCCCGGGGAGAAATGCTCCAGAAGCATGTCTTTAGAACATAGAAGCAAAAAAGGTGGGGGGGGGACTACAGAGCTGTTAGAAAACAGTAGAAGCAAGGAATGTCATGTGGAGTAGATGGAATTCTGAATTTTGTAAAAACGGTTCCTTTCTTTTAGAACAATATCTCTAGGATGACAACCGATGTGGGTTCATGCCCAGAAGGAGCCATAGGTGTGTACTAGGCTAATGTTCATAGCTTCATAGGTGTGTAAAAGGCTAAGAACCACTAGGTCCTTTTTAAGCCTAGCCTTGTATCCCAATGCTCTGACAAGTTCTGGCACCCTAGATAAGTAGAAGCGGGGGCTTGGGAGATGAAACATTTATAAGCAGGGGCCTGGGAGATAAAACATTTACAAGTCTGCCTGTGTCCATTAGAGACATAGGTACAAAACCAGGGATAAATTTCCTGTTCCCCATCAAACTGTCTAAGCTACACTTGAATTGGATAAGGGAGGAGTCCGGCTTCATATGGATGGGGACCCTGCTCCAGAGAAAGAGTAATCTGTCTCTCCAGCAAGTCCTCTGTATAGCAAAGTCAAGGTCTAAGTCTTTAGAACTGGTAATTCTGGTGCTGTTTGTTTTGTGGATATGCAGGATGTCAACTAGGGTGGAGTTGGATAATGCCTTGCATGCCAGGCATAGATCTCACCTCAACAGCTTGTAGGAGACAGAATACAAGACTATGCCTTTGACCCAGTCTGCATAAGACATGTTACTTAAGCCCTGTATTTGTTTAATGAGGAACGTCAGAGGACATTCAAATTGTTGGATGTGCCTGGTTGGGTACATAGCAAAGGGGGCATTGTACACAATGATAGGTCTGATGAATGCTGAATACAGTGGAATAATAACTTCATTGAATCTAGATGTCACATATTTGTTTATAAGTTGCAAAACATAGAATGATTTCCTCACTTGTGCCCTCACTTTCCTGACTACTGGGTCAGCTCGTGGAGTGTGTTGTCGATATGATAGTTACCAGGGGAGGATGACTTGCTGAAAGATACTATTATTCATTTCTTGGCATTTAGTTTTAGTCCATGACTTTGACACAAGTTGGCTGTGTCAGTCCTTCCTGAAGGATATTAGTGTTATGGGGGAACTGTATGAATGCTCCTAATTTGCAGTCATCTGCAAATTTGGTCAGCCAGAAGCCCTTGACATTGAACTTGATTTCACAGACGTAAATGCCAAACAGGAGTGCTCCTAGGACTGATCTCTGAGGGACTCAATTTGTGACTGGCCTCTTTGTAGAGGTGGAATCTCCAATTTTAACTTCCTGGGGCCTGTCTGCAAGCCAGCTGGCTATCCACCAGGTGGCATACCTAAACTCTTGAGTTTGTCAACAATGCCTGCATGGGGTATTGTTTCAAATGCTTTAGTCAAGTCAAAGAAGTCCACCAGGTTGAGTCAGCATAACCTGGCCTTGACGAAACCAAACTGGATGAGTCCAGTGTCTGGTGGTTTCCTATGATATTACTGATCACTTTCTTGATAATTCTTTCCCAGTCATTTTCATATGATACTAGTGAGATTTAATGATATTTAGTTTCCAGGGTCTGTACATGGCTCACATTTGTGCAGAGGGATGACTATTGCTGTTCTCCATTCATTAGGCACAAAGCCTGTTTGGAGGCTATGGTTAGACAGCAATTCCAGAGGTCCTGATAGGTCATGTTTTATACTATTTAGAAGGCATCCTGGGATATTGTCTGGACCCACTGATGCAGTGTTCTTGCCTTTAGAGATAGCACTGTGGACATGTTCCCTAATGATAGGAGGGAGAGTTATAGTTGATATATCCTGAGGGGAGATTGAGGGGGAGATAGAGGTAAAGTTAGAGTTGACTTTGTCTGACAATAGGTTTGCTATATATTTTGGCTCAGTATAGGTGGCTCCATTAACAATGAGCTCTGCACACAATTGTGCACTGCCTTTGAGGTTGCGTACACATCTATGAAATGCTTTGTCATTATCCTTGGCCTTGGAGGCCACAGTTAGCTGAAATTTGACTTTGGTAGACTTTACTTATCCTCCGAGATGTTTGTTTAGTTTGATGAGAGAGCTGTATCCTACTGGGTGTGACTCCTCCTAATTTTGCAATATTTGACAAATACTAGGCAGGATTTCTGCCAGGCCAAAAATTTAACAGTTCAAAGATAGCAAATTCTGATGCATCTCTGATGGTTGCTAATGCTAGGAGCATTAATAATAAAGTTTTTTTTATTGGGAAATTTACTGTATTCCCACAAGACCTATGTGGTTATTGTTTGTAAAACATGGTTAAAGCACAATAATTGGAAACCAGTTCTGTCAGGGTATAAATGTTTTTACTGTAACAGACATTCCAACAAAAAATCAGGTGGAGGTGTTATGATAGGGATTAAAGATAGTTATGAGACCTGTGATTATTACATGTTCAGTGATAGCACCAACACTATAGACTGTGTGACTGTGACAGTAAAGACAACCTTGGAACATATAACAATTGTTGGAGTGTATAGACCACCAAAGTCAAGTGCAGATGACCTAGAGAAATTCATATACGTCTTGCATGAAACACAGAAGGGAAGAATAATATTAGCTGAGGACTTATATTTACCAGAAACCAACTAGAATAATACTGATACAACAACATTTGTAAGAAAACTATTCATAACATATACTCAGGAACAAAAATTGCTTCAGATTGTAAAAAAAAAAAAACTACTAGGGGTTGGAGCATACTAGACATTATGTTCCCAAAGAAATTACTGTTACTTCAAGTCAAGTTTTACCACCACTGATGTTCAGTGATCATGGGGTTATAAAAGTTTATTTGTTGCTAAATAATTCTGCACACAGAAGGTTAATTACACATTATGTAAAAGCAAAACAGTCACTATGTAAAACTAACTGGAGTGAGGTGTTCAGTGGAAAAATGTAGATGGAATGTGGAAAATTTTGAAAGAGAAATTGTCTGAGCACAAAAAATTAAAAAAAAAAAAACAACATCAGGATCTAGGCATACAACGTCAGGGAGGTAGATTTTCTTAAGAGCAGGATATCTGATTAAGGTGAGAGACAAAAAGTATATGGAATGGAAGAGAAGTCAAATTATAACATTGAAAACTGAAATAAACAAGCTGACAAACAGATTAAGCATTGTGCGAGGACAAGATCAAGAAAAAATTGAAGAACATGTATATAAATATATCTAGCATAATAGGAAACCTTTTTATAGGTACATAAGATGTGGAAGGAGTAAAGACATACAAAATGATAAATTGTGTGCAGAATCTAAAATTTATTCTCAGATACAACAGATTATAGATATATTTACAAAATCATATGCAAAACAGTTTGGCTCTATAAAAAGAATGATAAGTTGTCCTAGTGACATCCAGGTAACCACAGATACCAGAATTAAATTAGATTATATTGAAAAAGAACCACATAAACTGGATCCAAACAAAGCACAGATGGAATTAGTAACAATGACCTGAGAACACTTCACCAAGAACTTACGATACTGTTATATCTAGTATTCACTTGGTCATATAAATATGGAGAGATTCCTCAAGATTGGAGATATGCACTTATTAAACCTGTCTTTGTGGGAAAGGGGAGTAGGACAAACCTAGAGTCATATAGACCCTTAAGTCTACTTTCATGTTGTGGAGAAATAATGGAGAAGGTAATACTGGGTAAGGTATTGTCAGAAATGGATAGGTTGGGAGTTGAAACCATATATCAGCATGCATATGTTGAAAATAGATCTATTACCATCTGCAATATATGCTCTATAACACTATAATGACAGCTATTAATGAAAAATTGTGCTGTGACGTAATTAATATAGATTTAACTTCAAAATTTGACAGGGTCTTACACAAAACACTGATCAATAAATTAGAACAATTAGGTATTGATGTAGTCTTGATAAGATTGATAGCTACATGGCTTACAAATAGGACATGGCAAGTATCATAAAGCAAGTGGATAGATAAAATTCTTGGTTACAGTCAGGGTGTCTCCCAAGGCTCTGTCCTAGGCCCTTACTTGCTTAGATTGCATCTTTCAGATCTAACTTTTTCATCTCAGGTGTTCTACAATCTATACGCAGATGACCTGAAACTGGGTAAACTGATTACATGTGTTAACAGATAAGGCACATCTGGAAAATAATTTGACTAATTTGACAAATTGAACACAGGAAAATAATAGGATGTATATCACGAAATCAAACTTCCAAAATTTCGAACACCATAAGTTCGAATTTGGAAGATCGAATTCGGATAACATCGACACTTCAAAACAGCGAATTTTTTCCCAGGGAAAAAATTTGCTGTTCCGAAAAACACACACATAACACAATCACACCAAACACCTTTAAAACCTACACTAAACCTAACATACACCACTATCTCAGGTGTTCTACAATCTATACGCAGATGACCTGAAACTGGGTAAACTGATTACATGTGTTAACAGATGAAAATAATTTGACTAATTTGACAAATTGGGCACAGGAGAATAATAGGATCCATATCACGAAATCAAACTTCCAAAATTTCAAACACCATAAGTTCGAATTTGGAAGATCGAATTCGGATAACATCGACACTTCAAAACAGCAAATTTTTTCCCAGGGAAAAAAATTCGCTGTTCCGAAAAACACACACATAACACAATCACACCAAACACCTTTAAAACCTACACTAAACCTAACATACACCACTATCTCAGGTGTTCTACAATCTATACGCAGATGACCTGAAACTGGGTAAACTGATTACATGTGTTAACAGATGAAAATAATTTGACTAATTTGACAAATTGGGCACAGGAGAATAATAGGATCCATATCACGAAATCAAACTTCCAAAATTTCAAACACCATAAGTTCGAATTTGGAAGATCGAATTTGGATAACATCGACACTTCAAAACAGCAAATTTTTTCCCAGGGAAAGAAATTCGCTGTTCCGAAAAACACACACATAACACAATCACACCAAACACCTTTAAAACCTACACTAAACCTAACATACACCACTATCTATGCACTATCCTTAACCCAGCCCTAACGCTAAGGTCCGTCATTACCGCACACTTACCTGACCCGCGCCCTAACCCTAAAGTCCATCACTACCACACACTTACCTGACCCGTGCCCTAACCCTAAAGTCCATCACTACCACACACTTACCTGACCCACGCCCTAACCCTAAAGTCCGTCACTATCGCACACTTACCTGACCCGCGCCCTAACTCTAAAGTCTGTCACTACCCATTGGTACACTTACCTTGACCCAGTCTGAAAATGCTGAAGCTGCAGAAACGGCCAACTGAATTCTTTCCCGTGGCTTAGACATTCTCAACTTTCGAACTACCAAGTTTGGCCTTCCGGTATTCGGCGTTCACAACATTCAATTTCGTGATATAGACCCAAATAATATGCTCAAAAAACTAAGCATATGAGATTTGGAAGACATAAATTCAAAGGTGAATATTTAATACAGCACAGTGATTGAAACTGTAGACTCATTTAAGGACCAGGTATATAGGTAGATTCAGCTGTGAGATTTTCTAATCATATCATCTAGTTGGTTAATGATAATTATAGAAGTATAGGTTGTATAAAAAGATTTATAAAGTCTAGGAAATCAAAAATGATGAAGCCATTGCTTGCTAGTTACATTAGACCCAAACTTGAGTATAGAATAACAATATGGAAACCCTATAAGAAAACAAGGATGAGCAAACTGGAAATAGTACAGCAGAAATATATCAAGGGAATCCATGGATGTGAAAATTTAAGTTATTATGAAAGACTAAAATATCTGAACTTGTACAGTGTCTCTTACAGATAGCTAAGAGCAGATTTTATTCAGGTATATAGGGCATTTAGAGACAACTACCTCTGGGAATGTTTGGGGTTAACAAAAAGTACTAGAGAATCATCAGACAACCTATGTAGAAGATTCTATAGGAATGAGAAATGTGGCTCCCTGACACAGTAACTTATTAATTGAACAGACTAACAAACTATATTAAAGCAAGTCCTAGTTTATATATTTTTAACAACAGCCTGAACGCTTATTATGGGAACAAGTGTTTTGGTATATTGGCAAGATAGAAGGGCATTAATGCCAGTGCTTGAAATATTTGTATGCATGTATGATTTTCTTCCTTTTGTTATAGAGCCTAATCACATTGTGATTTCAACAGCGTGGCTTGTTTTTTGAGTAAGTTCTGTACTTATTCCTACAGCTGCCTCAGTGGTATTAATAAACTTGTATAGGGTATCTTTGAACAGTTCCATGTAGGCAGCAGTGCTCTTGGGGTTTATTGGGAGTTTGAAATTTTGCCAGGTTATCAGAGAGGACATTTCAGTAGGGGGTGTGCAGCACTCTCCCATATTACTGAGGATGAGATCCAGTATGTCTGTGTTCCCCCAGCTGTCTTATTGATAATCTGGTCCAGGGGAGTTTGGGTTTACAAAGTCCAGGAATCTCTGTGCCTGCATGTTTAGTGTCATATATGATTCCCAGTTAATAGTGGGGTAAGTAGAATTGCTGTGAATATGGTACTGGGATTGGATGGTGAGTGTTTCCACTAAGCTTAAATACATGTTATGTGTTTCCTGAGTCATATTTGGGGACCTGTAGCCAGCAAGGAAGGGTATGGGATTTTGCCTATGGTGATTTTAATGTGGAGAAGCTCAACTATATCATCCTGTTTGACTAGCCTTGAGGTATATTTATTTTAATGTAGCTCAATATACCTCCACCTTTAGTCCCTGTCTTTGTACTAGCTGGTCTAAATTTGTAGAATGCATTATAACCTTGCACTGCTGGTGTGCTGTCCATAGCTTTGAACCCTGACTCAATGACTGCACAGACGAGACCCTTCTCTAGGATAAGGAGAGCTTGTAGGGAGTGGAGTTTTCTGTTTAAAATTCTAGCATTGAGCAATAACCCCTTTAGATTTTCTTGGTTTTGATTTGTTATATTGGATGTGCTTTCAGTTTGGTATTGCTTAAAAAAGCACTATAGGGAAGACAATCCCCCGGATTCATGAAGCTCGGCGCAAGTCCGGCGTAAGGCTTGCGCCGGCCATGCGGCGTAGATGTGGAGTAGATGTGCCATATGCATATTAATGAAGGCGCGCAGCTGCCACAGCCACGTGCATAGGAAACGTGCGCGAGTGCAAGGGGCGTATCGAAGTTGCGCAGGGAGGCGTGTCAATGTCGGCTTTCGAGGAGCAACCTAAACTGCTGAATATTATATTCCACCAGCAATAGTAATCGTACCTATCAGTGTCCGTGGAGACTGAAACGTATGCAAAGCAGAGTCCCTGCGAACAGAAAATGAAGAGTCAAACACAAATGCACGGTAGGGAATAACGGGTCCCTACCCATGAACAAATGACAGGAAAACCGTGTGCCTGTAGTCCAACGTAGTGTTGATAGCTATACCATGTGGAAGTGAAACGTATCAGATGTTAGCGCGCCGCCAGTAGGTACGTCCAGTCCAACGGAGAGGGTCACCATCCGACCCATAATTTGAGGGAGGGAACATAGCTGTGCAGATGTGTCCATAACAAAATACACGAGGAGAAATGTAGATATAGGTAGTGACCGTATGTCTGAATCATATCCCACAAGCCATGTAATAGTCACATACAAAAGGTATGTCCGTATTTCACATACCAAATGTGATAGGAAATAGCATACGCATGTAAACGAAACAGAAGGAGCATATAAATGAGCCATAACAACACGGACACATGTAGGCTGAAAGGAACAGTATGATCCGTACCATCGACCAAGATTACCACCTGTCCCACTTTGCGAGCGACAGTCCCTCTGTGGGCAGATGTGTCCTGACACAAACATGTAAAACTGGCAAATGTCCAGAGAATATAGGACATAATTCCTCCGTAGATGTCATGCAATAGTTGCATTAAACATATTTCACTGGACGTATAATACATAAATGTCATAACAAACAGAATAAGATACCGAAATGCTACAAGAATAAGCTTAGATATAGGCAAGAATTGTAAGTTCTATCTGCCGAACTGACCTTGGGTATGTGTCGGCCTGTAAAATATGCTGTGTTCACCGCAACTGTCACAGTAGGGTTGCCACCCTTACAAATGGCCAAAGTGGGACATGTTTGGTACAGACATCAGACTGTACAGGCCGACACATACCCACGGCCAGTACAAAGGACTGAACATAACTGTTTTGCCTACAGAAAAGCGTATTCCTGTAGCATTTTAGTTGCTTATTCTGTTTCTCATAACAGTCAGGTATTTCAGATACAGAATTAACTGTTTAATGCAACTATCACATAAAATATAAGAAATATGTTTGTCCTAAAATCTCAGGACATTTGCCATGTTGACAATTACATGTCAGGACACAACTGCCCAAAGAGGGACTGTCCCTCGCAAAGTGGGACAGGTGGTAACCCTATGTCACACTGTGGCCAATTGAAAAGGTGGAAACACAACCGTTGACTGTGGGGAGGCAATGTCCACAACGGTCGGACATGTGTAAGGAATAGCTTGGACATAGGAAAAGGTGCCATCCTACCAATGAGTAGAACAGGCTGGCAAAATCTGGAAGTCAGCTGTATAATCCGAACGTGTATGTGACACAGTCGAACGGGTAGTACCTGGATACACCAACCAAGTAATGAAAGTGAAGTAAGGGCGTGTACCTATGTGCGTGAGGTATAGCATATGGAAAGCAAACATGGCAGGGTAGTCCACACAACCATAAAGGTACCCGACACATGTAGGGTAGTCAATGTGTAACTCTGGCCGTGTCATGGGCCAACAACCAAAGTAGTGCTCTATGGGGTGTGAGTAATTCGCGTGTGAGGGGTGTGTGTTTAATGGTAAATTCCTCAAAGGCGATACTTGTGTCGTATGCAGAAAAGGTGAACCGGAGGTGTATGAGGGGCAGCGGGTGAAGTGGAAAGAAACACAACCTCATGTAGAAACAGCTGCAAGACAAGCAGACAGGCCATAGTGTAGAACACAATCTCACAAACATATGAATATGGAAATATGCGAGACAAATGTATAGATACGGCACCGTCACATACCCACAGATGGGTCCTGATGGAACTGGCCATAACAAATGCAACACACCTGGATGCATAATAGCCTACCCAGCATACCCTCCACAACACACAACCTGCCACCATACCAGAACGTCCACCAAATCCAGCCGTACTTGGTCCACTGGTTTGTTGCAGAAACAGCTACACACAGTGACCCCTACGCATATGTAGTAGGTATTGTCACCCTAGGCAGTGTCAGGATTGCAAACCATGTATCCCCTGCAGGTAAAACCCCTGCACGTTTTCGTGCAGCCACAAAAATCTTCGTTATCTAACTTGTTTTCGTCTTGACCAATTTTTGGGATATCCCTCACGGGATGACCAACTTGTGTAAATAGTAGAATGGGTATGACGACATGATGTCCAATCCAGTAGATATCTGGACACAAGTCAGAACGTGCAGTGGAGGTCCATGACACTGTCCAGCCCTAAGTGGGCATGCATAACCTACCACCCAGGATAAAATACCTTCCCGTGATGCACATGTCCAGACACGAATAGGAGGGAGAATATAATGCACACATTTGCAAAGTGGAAAACGGCATGAGGGCGAGGAAGACACTACATAAACAGGTCAACCCTGATCAAGTGTGAGGGACACTGACTGTGTGCAGTCGTGACTGACCATACCTGTCAACCTGTGTGAGCAAGATATCTGGACAGAGCCATGAATATAAGTGAGACAAAGGTCCAAAATCAGGGACAATCTGTAAACATATCTCTTAGAAACATAGAATTTGATAGAATAACAGTTTGCACATTGGCATTAATGTCTGGAGTATGAAGTCTGAAACCCAACTGTCTGTCAGCACGTTCCGACTGCAGTCTTTAATGCTGAGCTACTGCTGTGCCAGAACACAACAGCATATTACAGAGGTCTGTGCCATACCACTCAACTGTCCGGATATTCGCAGAATGACTAGGGTCACCACCTGTCCCACTTTGCGAGTAACAATCCCTCTGTAGGCAGTTGTGTCCTGTGAAAAAAATCAACACATAGCAAATGTCCTGAGAGTTTATTTCCTAATTTACTTTAATAGTCGCATAAAACGGTTATTTTATATATGAATCCTCAATATGTTATGTGAAGTAGCATAAGCAATTCAAATGTTACTAGAATAAGCTATTATATGTACAAAAAAGGTTAAAGTTCAGTACTATGCATGGCTGTAGGTATGTTTTGTCCTGGAAAATCTGACATCTCTACAGAACATGTCCCACTTTGGGCAGTCGAAAAGGTGGCAACCCTAAGAATGACCACAGGTTCACCCCATAGTGTTGGTGTGTGCCTCCGACAATCTGCACCAGTGTGGTAAATAGCTGAGGATTGACGTCACTAAATAATGAGAAATATCCTGAGTATAAGACTCCACAACCTGCACAACAGTCATGCTAATGCAAAACCTAGCATTCTATCAACGTTCTAAGCTTGTAAGAGCAATCGTTAAAATGTGTCCCTAATTGTCCCCCCATCGTGTAGGTTTTGCACAGGTTCGGTGCTCTAAGAGGTTGAGAGGTATGTTCTGTACATATTTACAGGAACAGCCCTTCACACTTGTGTAATGTACAACTGCATACCTGTAGTCACTTCATGTCCAAAATAATAATCCCCATATGACTGTATACAGGTAATAGTCAAATGTGAATGGGAACACCCCTCATCGTGGAGTATGGACTATAACAACCCCACCCATAATATGTAATGCCAACAGAATAAGCTGCTGACAGGTGCCCAAACACCTGTGTCTATAAACACAGGTAAAACTTCAAAATAGGGAGATAATCCCTGTCCATATGCTTCATCTGACATTTGACCTCGGCCAGGGAAGTTCCGTTCACCAGGTGGACAAGCCTAAACCCAGATCATTACATGAACACCCTGACAATCAAAGACCTGTATGTGGCTGGACTATATGCCTTGGTGTTCTGCATATCCTCGGAGTGATTAACAATGCAGCCGGAGTCCACAGCAGTAGGCAATAGGGAATGTGTAATATGTAGTACCGCCTTTTCCCAGCAGGAGAATGGATGCCTGTGTCGTAGGTGAAGCGGTGAGGCATATGTTGATGTAGCTAAGTACTATGGGTATGCATATCAATGAGGGAGAACACCAATAGAATAGTGGTTCCGGTATCCGGCCAACGTGAATGAAGTCCCGGTTGACCTACGACCACTGCACATATAACCTGAAAGTGTAATGAAAGCGTTCGTGCAGTACACACATTTAAATATGTAAAGGTGAACGTGTGTTTTGCAGTAGTCCGTAAACTGGAATACAGATATGTAACTGTTACGGTCAGAATTATGAAAGTTCACGGAAGCACAATTATCTATGAAACACATGTAACCCACAATAAGGATATGCAAGTGCGCCTGCATGTGTGTAATCCGCTCACAGAATAGAAAATGAATGGTGTTTTCCCCACGTTCTATGTACATGGCTCATACCTGTTAAACCCGTAAAGTACGAAACCGGACAAAGCCATGACAACAACTGGTACAAATAGGGACAATCCCCAGATATTGCCCTAACAAACATAGAAAGTGGATAGAATAACAGGTGTGTCACTAGCATGGATTCTCTGAAGGGTATGAAGTCGTAACCTGAAATGTTTGTCATTATTTACCAACGTCAGTCTTTAATGATATGCCACTAACTTGCCAGATAGACACAAGGTTATGAAAAATGGACCAAAGATAAGAGGCAAACAGCTGTACATGCAGCGAAATCTGTACAGTTGAAAGGTATGATATGGAGATATATATACACATATATCCACAGACATAATCCAAAGCAAATTACGAGATGAGGAATGTACAGACATATGTATATATGTACATATATAAATCTATACACACACGATACATGAATAGATATATACACAACAAACATATGTCCCTGTACATATAACACATGTATATAAATAGGTCACGGTATAGCTAATATGGATAGACAGACAGACATGCATGAAAGGAGAATACACCGATGGTTTCCAAACCATTGCCCGGAAAGTACCAGTGTGACAGGGCCTGCAAGTTCTACACGTTAAACATGAATATAGGTGTCCTTTGCAGGACCCCAAAAATTGATCCTGTATGAAGTGCCAACCATCATTGATGCAAAAGAAGTCACACCTGCAACTACGATATAGGTGTACATGCAACAGTAGCAGGTGCAAGGGTAATAACACATGGGTCGATTGAATGTATGACGTACGAGCTGATATCCGCAGAGTGGGGAGTGCTCAGAAGTGTCCTCACACTTTATTATCGCTCACATTAAACATGTTTAATGGGTACTGTGGAGGTGTGTCAGGTATGGGAATCATGGGTATGCAGAATTGGGCCAAGGTGTTGGTTGGCACAGATCTATTAGGTACGCCCCATGGGAGTGATCAATATACCTATGTGGGTATAGCACATGCCTACATTCTCCAGAAAGGTGCAACCCATCTACTGGATATTGTGTAAACCATTGGGGGAAGACGTAGGGACCTATATCAGTGTCATGTAGGCAATTATCATGGATGGACACGCGTACGACCAAGATGGTAACCATACCTGCCAGAATGTCAGAATAAGACAGCTGGACTAAGGCATAGTACACGACAGACAAATAGGGACTATATTAAATATACCTCAGACAAAGTCAGACCGTTGATAGAATAATTGCGTAGTCAGGAATACGAATGTTATGAGAGTTAGTAATCATGAAATAGAAATGTCAGTCATGATTACCTAACCGCACAGTCCATCATGGCTTGCCAGCAATCTACCAGAAAGGCACATTATCATGACAAATGTAACAGAATCATAGGTCAAACCCCAGGGCATATACCCATAATGTGTACAGGTGAGAGGTATGAAGGTAACCCGTCCTAATGAAATGTACAGAACTAGTGATACTAGGTGGACAGGTGAGAAGAAAGACGTCAGGACAAATGACAAAACATGTACAAGTCATAAGCATGTTTGTCCACAAATGTGAATTACAATGTATGGCCTGTGAAAGTCAATGTGCAAGGTTAATAGACTCAAAAGACATGTGTCCCTCAGGGTGTCATGCAGTGTCACCGATACAGTGTCCAGTCCCCATACTCGTACGTGAGCTCTGCCACTGACGGAAAGCGCAAATACCGGCGTACACATAAGGTACATGATGGAATAATTAGTGTGGATAAGCACCTGTTGGCCTGTGTGAGGAATATAACCCAGTGGGTGGGTGTGTCCTGCAATAGGAATGTAATGGTAACTGGCCTGTGATGGCGCCATGTATTGTGTGTATTGGCGTAAGGAAATTGATGTCCAGTATCAGAAACATACCTCGCAACTGTACGAATGTGCAGATGTATGCCTCATATGTGTGGTGTGTTCCTCTCACAATCTGTACCTGTCTGCCAAATACCTGAGAACTGACATCATTAAATAATGATAAACATATGTGTTTAAGACCCCAAATCCCTCAGAAAGGTCATACTAATGCAAAACCTATAATACTGTCAACTATCTACGTTTGTAAGAGCAATATGTAGAATCTGCCCCTATCTGTCCCCCATCATGTTAGGCTTTGTACAGATGTTTTGCACTAGGAGGTTGATAGGTATGATCTGAAACAGATACATGTCTGAGGAAACAGCATTATCGACTGCAAGATAACTCAGAAGATATGAAAAGCGCTGCAGTAGGATGTTCATCCGCAGGTATGTGCTGACATGTCAAATGACACAGCAGTCTACAGGAAGTACCTATAGGGTGTCACCTTTACCAATGATGACAGTGGGACATACCCACAGCCATGCATACACCACAAATAGACATAGCACACAGCAAAGCCTAGGCCATGATACATGAAGCCTCCGGCGTGTATGGATTGAGTGAGAGTACAGCAAGGAAAGATGACTGCCAGGCTATTCAGCAAACACCTGCAGGGGCGTGCAAGACCGCCCGTAACACGAACATTGCACGGACAATGTTGGGATTTGCAACATACCCCATTTGTATGTGTAAGCTATGCAAATGATGTAATGATAGGGTTGCCACCTTTCCAAATGCCCAAAGTGGGACATTTGTGCTACAAACATCAGATTTTGCAGGGCAAAACATACCCACGGCCAGTACAAAGGACAGAACTTCAGTTTTTTGCCTGAATAAAAGTCTATTCTTGTAGCATTTTAGTTCCTTATTCTGTTTCTTATAACATTTAGGTGTTTCAGATACAGAATAACTGTTTTATGCAACTATGACATAAAATATAGAAAATAATTTTGTCCTAAAATCTCAGGACATTTGCCATTTTTTCACATTTTTGCAGGACACAACTGCCCAAAGAGGGACTGTCCCTCGCAAAGTGGGACAGGTGGTAACCCTACGTAATTACGCGATACATGAAACAGTAAGCTGTCCGTGCAAGAGCAGAGTTATGTGCAGAAATGTACCCGGATGTTATGCGACTAACGTTTTGCACGTTGCTAAACGGAGCAATGACAGCTGCAAATACAGTATGAATACAGTCGAAGAAGCATGCCAATGTCCAAGTCCAAGGCCAGTGGCGGCTTTGTCCATTGGATATCAATGAACCAGTAGTTGTCCTCCCCCGATCCCTGGTGTGGAAGCGTAGCGCAGTGCCACGAGAACATGCTGCGCTTCAAAACAAGACATATGGATAATATACATACAAAATGTAGGTTTAGTTAGATGTTAGTACGCCATGCAGATGAATGGCAAGCTGGAGACAACATGGCTACTGCGTACTGGTACTTATGTGTGGAAGCGCTCTGTCAGAGATGTAACGAAGCATTTGTAGGCAGTGTGAGGCAAGTGAGGCTGAGGATAGTGAATCACAACATGTCATGCCATATGGGCCAAGCCTCTACCATGTAGTGTAGGTTAAGGGGACTATTAGAGTAGAAGATAGGTGACAACATGAGTGTGTATGTACAAAACACTGTAACCTCACCGGAGCAGTGTCACATGTGTGCTGTCAGTACTCAGTGGAAGAGACGTGTCATGAGCTATCCTAGGGAACGTCAGGAGACTGACGGCGTACGCCATGGATACCACCGATGTGACCTGCAAACCTGCCCACAGTGTGTCTGCGCCCATGAGCGCCAGTAAGCCCGAGTAAGTATGTGTGCGCGTGTTAGCCTGTGTGCGTGTGTGGAAGAACGAGTAAGCTAGTGTACGAATGGTGAAGCCCGTGTAATGTCGTGTATGCATTTGTAAGCATGTATACATGTGTACTACACACATCACACACGTACTGCACACACAGACACACATGCTGCCAATACTACACACATCAGTGAAATGGCACATGGATGGAGACTACATCATCAGAAGTAACAGTGCTGTAAACTATGCTACAGTGATGGTCATAGCTGCAATGCATCATGCCTGCTGAAGTACACCTGGAAGTAACACACTGTGTGTTAACAGCATGCTAACATCAATACAGTGGAATAAAGCCACCGTGTGCAGCAGCACCAGGTTAGTCAGATCCTGCATCAATGTTACACATCACAGGTGGTGGCACAGGTGACATCATATGCACAGGGTGTGGTGTTAACATGTCCAGAGCTGTCATAGAGCCATCCAATGTACACGTAGGTGTGTGTGTGTGAGGGACAATGGTTATTGCATGGCCCAATGGTGGTGCAATGGGTGTGTGTATGTGATAGCCGTAGCTGTTTGTGGTAAGTGTGTGTGTCTGCATATACACAGGTACAGCATGTGTCAGCCATATACAGGAGGTTGTGGGACAGTCACAGACCGTACCTGCCAGGCTGTAGAGATCCCCATTACTGGCCATGGACACCCCTCCATGCATCCAACACAACTCAGTCCTGCACCTGTCAATGTCTACACATACAGTCCTGGGATCTGTACCACAACCTGTGGATAAACGTGCATCTGTAATGTTAACCTGAGGTGCATAGAATTGACAGTTACTACAGATGGATATGAGCCATACTCACACTCCAATGTAATAACCACTGCTGACTGTTGCCGAGATCTGCATACGACCAGTCAAAGGTGCTGCACTAACATTGTTTCCAATGCCCGTGTAATACCCAGCAACACAATAACCGGTCTCTACACATGTATAACCCACGATCACTACAGCACACAGTATGTGCACTATCACAGAGCCATAGCAGATGTACATACATCCATGGTGCTCACGTACAGACAATGCAGCAGAGTCAAGAGTGATAATCCCAACATACATATCTATATACAATATACATTTTATATATATATATATATATATATATATATATATATATATATATATATATATATATATATATATATATATATATATATATATATATATATATATATATATATATATATATATATATATATATATATATATATATATATATGTAGATAGATACATACACACACACACACACACACACACACACACACACACACACACACACACACACACACGTGGCAGGGTTGGGAGCAGAACATAAACGTAAGCACTGTACCACACGACAGCATCACGCAGTTACAAAACGCGCTACCGTGATCAGTGGATCACATGATTCACACAGGCACATGTCTAGCCTGCAGACAGCAGCATCAAAGGCAAAGACGCTGCACGGATGTTATGGAGAGTGAATACTGTAAAAGCAATGTACTGTTGTCATGCAGCTGGAAACACACACACACACACACACACACACACACACACACACACACACACACTTGGCAGGGCTGGGAGTCGAACATACACCTAACTACCCTAACACACTACAGCATGACGCATTTACAGAATGCGCTACCGAGATTACTAAGCACAGCAGTCCCAGAGGCAGTCATCTAGGTGCGTGTCATCATCCGCAAAGGCAAAGACATCGGTAGCAAACTGCTGTGGTGTGCGGCATCTAAAAGCAAGACTGTGTCCCCAGGCGGATGGGAGCATGCGCAAACACACACACACACACACACACACACACACACACACACACACACACTTGGCAGGGCTGGGAGTCGAACATACACCTAACTACCCTAACACACTACAGCATGACGCATTTACAGAATGCGCTACCGAGATTACTAAGCACAGCAGTCCCAGAGGCAGTCATCTAGGTGCGTGTCATCATCCGCAAAGGCAAAGATGTCGGTAGCAAACTGCTGTGGTGTGCGGCATCTAAAAGCAAGACTGCGTCCCCAGGCGGATGGGAGCATGCACACACACACACACACACACACACACACACACACACACACACTTGGCAGGGCTGGGAGTCGAACATACACCTAACTACCCTAACACACTACAGCATGACGCATTTACAGAACGCTACCGAGATTACTAAGCACAGCAGTCCCAGAGGCAGTCATCTAGGTGCGTGTCATCATCCGCAAAGGCAAAGATGTCGGTAGCAAACTGCTGTGGTGTGCGGCATCTAAAAGCAAGACTGCGTCCCCAGGCGGACGGGAGCATGCACGCAAACACACACACACACACACACACACACACACACACACACACACTTGGCAGGGCTGGGAGTCGAACATACACCTAACTACCCTAACACACTACAGCATGACGCATTTACAGAACGCGCTACCGAGATTACTGAACACAGCACTCCCAGAGGCATACTTCTAGGTGGGTGACATCATCCGCAAAGGCAAAGACGCCGATAGGGAATGTATGTGGTGTGAGGCATCTAAAAGCATTACTGTGTCCCCAGGCAGCTGGAAACACACACACACACACACACACACACACACACACACACACACACACACACTTGACAGGGCTGGGAGTCGAACATACACCTAACTACCTTATCACACTACAGCATTACGCATTTACAGAACGCGCTACCGAGATTACTGAGCACAGCACTCCCAGAGGCATACTTCTAGGTGGGTGACATCATCCGCAAAGGCAAGGACGCCGATAGGGAATGTATAGAGAGTGAGCAGTCTGAAAGCATATTACTGTCCCAAGGTAGACATAGACAAACACACGGCAGTGGTGTGATCGGGGCAACCAAATATCTACGGAGCACTACAACAACACTACATAGATACGGGACGCGCCACAGACAGTACACCCTTCAAGACAGCAACCAGTGTGTTCAATGTAGGCATCCATCGTGACATTGAAAATGGACATCTGTTGCCTGGATGACCACCATCACTATACAGGATGTCAATGGCCATGGCCACACGCTTAGTATCACATGTCTGTTTGGAATGTACTGTGTGTCCATCTACACAATGGCGTACTGGGCATGCTCACACACTTAGCAGTTGCAAAGGGCCGTCTTGCATGCACACGGATTCTAATCACGGAAGGGCGCAGTTTGGAATGTACTGTGTGTCCAGCTACACAACGGCATACTGGGCATGCTCACACACTTAGCAGTTGCAAAGGGCCGTCTTGCATGCACATGGATTCTAATCATGGAAGGGCACAGTTTGGAATGTACTGTGTGTCCAGCTACACAACGGTGTACTGGGCATGCTCACACACTTAGCAGTTGCAAAGGGCCATCTTGCATGCACACGGATTCTAAACACAGAAGGGCACAGTATGGTATTACTGTCCCCACGTACATGAAGGCCACTCACATGTATTGACCAGTACACACTCAGGAGCTATCACAGTTGTCTCAGGTGTAGATCACAGAGGTACACACCACAATCTACAATGTAGCCGTCACACATCACCATGTCATTGGACCAGCAATACACAGCCATACATTAACACAACACCGTGTGACTCATGACCAGTGGACTGTACATAGGTCTACAGCAACTGTGCAGACTACACATGTACCGACAGGGTTCCATCATGTGTTATGCATTGCAATGATACCACTGTACATAACCAGGTCGACTCTACACATACCAGGGGCCCTGGGTCTTACACAGCTGTGACAGATGACTGTCGCTGTACACCAACGAACACACATGTTTGGCTATGTCATACATGTAATTGCAGTGGATATGTGCATGGACCAAACACACACCACATATGTACATAGCATAGCTTTTGCTGTCCTCTGTGCAGACAAGTGGCTACAGCAATCATACGCACACAAATGGAAGGTGGGTCCATGGCTGTTGAATGCTAACAGTACATGAGGTAGCAATGTTGACCGAGGACACATTCCCTCTGTACTAGTTACCCATGACACCCATCATATCATACAACAGTCCATGTGTTATGTATGTCAACACACATGTCCACCAATTGCAATACATACAAACATGGCTACATGACAGGCATGTAGGACCAACACACATGTACAATCTGTAGTGTGCATGCAGCTACCATGCATGTACAGTAGCTGATGTAAGTAACTCATCTGTGCCTAACTACAACATGCAGCTGCAATGCAGCCCCATAATTGACACTTGTATATGGTGACATACTGACAGTACGGTAGGATGTACAGCAGGTATGGATGGATGTGTGTACATAAAGTGGTGATGCACCTGTGTAGATGGATGTTTGCCAGGGATGGCTCACAGGTGTGTCACACGCCATCCAACCATGACATGTGCAAACAGTACGCTATGTTACCGTTACTTGACGGTGGAGACATAACACCTACACAGCGGTCAGGTGTTACCGACAGTACGTCACTTGACACCTGTAACACTTACATCCTCCCGTGTGCATATAGCAGCACAATTGCAGAAGGTAGCGTTGGTACACATAATGCGGCCAATACTGCTGCATGTCTGTCAGACGTATCATCATATAGCAGGTGTATCATTCACAGTACTGCCATGTGTGTTTGCTTGTGTGACCATATATGCCACATATGGTGTGGAATACAACCCAATTGTCACACACCCTGTACACTGTTGTAGAGATCTGTACATACTGCAGTGTGGAAAGCATGACGTAGGCAGGTGTGGTGTGTGTATCACACACATCAGCTATCCAAATGTGTACGACATTTGTGGTCTCCACAGTGTGTGTGTGTGTGTGTATGTAGGTATGTATGGCTGTCTGGTGCATGGAGTGAGGGTGTATGCTACCATACAGAACACACAGGATCCCTAACCCCTCATGGTGATGCAGTCCACTACCCTGTTGATGCCATCGGTCTCAGCCGCACTGGCTACCTGTACATGTTCTTTCTCTGTGTCGCATTGTGTGGGTGCACAGTACTGTGAGGGTGATGACCACATAGGCAAGGGTCCTCACCTCAACACTATGGGGTGTGCATTATAGTGTTGTTGACCCCATTAGTGTGAGCATGTTCCTGTAATGTGACAGGGTATTACTGCTACACAGTGAGGCCTCATGCTATCAAGTGGCCTCTAACATTATCATTGGCCAGACCGCTGTGTACAACCCCTGCACCATGTCAACATACCTGTGATGTGACCTGGTATGGATGTCACGTCTCTAGCCACTGTAGCCTATTAAACTGCCCACATGCTTCTGGATCAGTATATGTGTGGACATCTGTGGTATGTTAGACTTTCAGACAGTCAGGCTGAGGCTACGTTTAGCATGCTGATATTGCCATATGTGCCTGTGAGTACTCCACAGTTACACATGGGAGACTGCAAACAGTGCTACCTGTAGGCACATGCAAGTAGACCATAAGGAGGGAACCAGGGCATCATTACCAACATACTGTTACTGTTGTTACCATGACACATACTGTGAACATATAACAATGCATGCTAAACCTGTACTACATGGTATGTCTGGTGCGTGTCAACAGTACACAACTAATGTAATATACACGTCTCTCACTATTCTCACACAACTATTGTAATATACACTTCTCTCACTATTCTTACACAACTAATGTAAATTACACTTCTCACTATTCTGTTCACCCTGTGCATCAGACCATTTGAGCATGTCCCTGCACCGATGGTGTGGATGACAGGGATGCGGCACAGGCTTCATCATATGCACAGGGTGATAATGTTTGCCAGGGGCATAGGCTGCACCAATGGATGACATCATGTGTGTGGGTAAAGGCCAGTGATATGATTGGACATGTCTGTTCAGTATGCATGTGGTTGTTGTTGTGCCCTACAGATGTCTTTGCTGTGTGCGTGTATGTGTGCACACAGTTCTGCCTTTTGTGAGGCCTACACGGGGTATTATTGACAGCTCCAGATTGTACAGACCAGGTTGTACAGCTCACTGTGTCCGGCCACGGCCACGTGACCTGTGCCTGCCAGGGGTTGCACGGGCACTACGAGGCAGAGGTACAGATTGGCTACTGTCCGATGACACATGTCCACTGGAACCGTGTCCCCACTGGGAATGTCCAGGGCCACGTCCACATGGCCTGCTGTGTCCTGGTGTGGACAGCGCAGCACCAGCTGCACTGCTACTGCTACCGGCACTATGGGAGCGGGCATGTGAGGTGGCATGCTCACGTTGACCTGCACTAGGTGGTGTGGCTGGCCTACGTCCACGTGGCCTATGCCTCACTCCTACCAGATGTTCCAGCACAGACAGCTCACGCTCGCGGATTGCCATGCCACGGTCAAGGATTCCAACCATGTCACCCAATCGCCTGTCAAGAACATCAGCAATCTGCTGTTGAGCATTTGCCAATGCCTGGATGTTGTTATTTAGGGTACGGATAGCAGCCCTCTGCAGCCTCTGCCCTTCCCTGGTGTGCCATTCAGCACGTGCCTGTGCCGCCATTACAGTCTGGAACATGCGTCTGGTGATACCAGCTGCTGCGCTCTGTCCTGCAGGTGCATGTCTGCCAGAGGTCCTCCTACGAGCAGCACCGGCCACATGCCTGTGTGGCACATCTGCAGTCATTACACTGACACCATGGTGTGTAGACACACCTTCTGTAGCCACCACACATTCCTGTTCCACGCTAACAGATGCTGACTGTCCTTCCTCTATGGCCACTGGTGATGCGGTATGTGTTGGCAGCAGAACTGTGTGCGGGAAGAGGGGGACATAGCTGGGATGGCAACCGTTGGCACAGATTCAGCCCCTGACAACCCTGCCTGTACCTCATGCATATGTTCATCACTGCTAGTATCTGTGGGGACACTAACATCAGATGGACCGCAGGAGGGTAACGCACCTACATCACCTGTGAATGCAAAGAAAGACTCTAAATTACAATAGACACAGACACACAGACACACACACACACACACACACACACACACACACACACACACACACACACACACACACACACACACACACACACACACACACACACAGACACACCATGCATGTGATTTGACAGATGGCATGCAGCATGCCTGTGGTACAGCAGAGGGCATGCAGCTCGGACATTAATAGTGTTAGTAAGCATACCTCCCTGGGGTGCACACTACAGCAAGCAGGTGTCATATCAGTAGCCATGCAGTTCACACAATCATGGTAGTATGCATGCATTCCCGTGATACACCATGTGGACCAGAACAGGATCACAGTACACATGGCTGATGTGACCTTGACATGTACTCTGCTGACGTGTGCATTAACATGCATACATGTCTGACACAATGGTGTCCTGACACATGTACAGCATCGTAATGGGCATCACATTGTGGTGTTGTCTGTATGCCCTACAGATAGAATGCATGTTTAGCAAATGTGCATGAGCATGGAAGGGTAGTGTGAGCCATCTACATTGCTATACAGTGTGAAGTACAGACACTGTGCCATTGCATGGCATCTTGAGGCATCTATATTGCTGTACAATGCATAATATGTACACATTGCATAGCCATAACTGCATGCATACCCATGACATAACTGTGGATTGTGACCCACGATGCTGAGGTGTATACACACCAAACCATGCTGTGTCAAGTGACAGGTCACTGGAGGCCTACAGCTGACACCCCTGCACAACAACTACAGGGTCTTAGCTGCCTGGCAACCATGTCCACACATAGCGGACATGTCAATTCACCATTTCCCACATGACATTGATGTACCACACACACACGAGGTGCACAGCTAACGGTGATGTCCTACAGCAGCAAGGGAAATGTACAGTATCTGTGGCCTGATGTGGTGTCAATGTCTGTGGAAGCTGTACAGGTGACTACTGTCATGCTATGACACAGTCGTGATGTGCAACTGATCTTCTATGGTAGACTTCAGTGACACCTCCACTAGCTGTGCACAGGCTGTTAGGATGTCCACTGTACCACATCAACTGTATAATCAGTCAACTAAGGCTATAAGTGGACCATGTGTGGACAATGTGCAACAGGGTGTATACACATCACATCTACTGTGTGGCTACGTGTCTCTGGCCATCCCCATGGCCATGTGTGCACATGTGTTGGCCAAATGTGTGTGATGGCCATCTATCTCACATGTCTGTGTTGTCCCATATGACATACACCCATAGATGTCAGATATGTCACCATCCACAGGGCTATGCAGACAACGGGTTGTATGTTTGGTATGTGGGGTATGGGTCATGGGATAGTGTGACAATATTGCAGCCAGAACACTACATGTCTGGGACATGTCAGATGGCACATCACAATGTGTGCACCCAATGCAGGGGCATACAACACAATGGTGACACCTGTGGGCTGCCCATATCACAGCTCACTGTGTGGTACTGTTTGCATACCACACATGTTGTTCCAATGCATACTACATATGCCTCCATTGTAGAACACCTCCACCATTGTATGCACAGCTGACCACACATGTAGCAATGACAAATACTGTGGTTTCAAGTTGGTGTATCATTTCATTTGTATATATTGCACATGGGTGGCCTGTGTGAATGATGGGTGCTGCGACCTGTATATCATGACTGGAATGAACATCAAGTGTGCAAGTGTTAACTGGCCACATGGCAAATAGATCTATGCTTTAACATGCCTGATACTGATGACAGTCTTACCTGCAATGGACTCATGTCTGTGCGGCATGCCAGAGGTACCTGTATAGGGGTGACACAGCAGTATGAACATTATCCATGACTGTATGACAGCCACAGGGTGCACTGTGCATGTTAACACATTTGCCTGTATAATAGCATATAGTATGCACATGTGTGCATACACAGGGTAGCATACTGTAGTATGCAGCTTGTGTGTCCACATACCTTGCATATGTTGTTACTTTACATAATGTACAGTGACACATGCAACTAAATGGGATATAATAGCCATATGTGCAGTACTGACTTACCAGGCAACTCCAGGCTCATTGGTTGGGAGACACCCACCTCCACGATGGCAGCTAGAGTTTCTGGATGCTGTTCTGAGGGTGTCCCCAGACTGGCCAGTAGCTCCTCGGTGTGTGTGAGTGGGGGCTGGGTTGGTGGCCCACCACCTGTTCCACCTTGTTCCCTGGCAATTGCAGTGGCACGCTGTTTTGCATGTCGTATCAAGTCCATGCAGTGTCTGCGCACCTGCTGGTAGGTGCGGTTATGGCCACCCACATTGTTCACCCTCCTGCGAAGATCCTGCCACAGGTCGTCCCGCTGCTGGGCATGCTGTGGCACATGGCTGAACAACACCTCGTAGTTCTCATGGAGGTACGGGATGAGGACATCATCCTCCTGGCGGCTGTATGCTGGAAGGCATGTACGAGGCATTATCTGTAAGACATAATGATGGTGACAGGTCACAGTTTCAGAGATGTACAGAGATACTGCTGCACATACATTTCTATGACATCTAGTACATCTGCACAGTTATCTTTGCAAATCATCATGACACGGACATGACTGACGTGTTTGTGTCACACACATGTAACACCCGTTGTGCATTGGATATCATCACCATATATGTGTGTCACCTCATTACAGTGTTCATACTCCATGTGAATGCTGTCTTGATGTGGGCATGTCTATTTGCCTGCACTGGTGTTCTTACCTATCTGCACATGCCTGGATGTGTCCACGGTAATGCTGTTGACCTTGATGCTGTGTATATGTCACATATCAACACAGACACAGCCTTAATGGACTTGAGCAGTGACAATGCACACATACGCATGGAAACCTGTACATGCATGTGTTTTGCCATATACATCTACACAGCACTGTACAGCTGTTCAACATCCTGCCACGGATCGCCTGTGTTGCACATGTGGTAGACATGGGACAATGGTTAGTCGGACGTCATTCGCAGGGATGCTTATGAACCATAGCATGTATGGGCAAGGTTTCCTAGCTGTAACAGACAGCCATTATGTCACCGCGAGGTGCATCAGTGCCACATTACTGATCCAGACAGTTGATACTACATCTACCATGCGGCCATCACACCATGTATGACTGGGATGACATGTGCAGCTTTGATGGACAGGGTTGCATGGTTTGGCGGGAGTATGTCACATGTATGGCACAGGGATCTGTCCAGCATGTGGCGATCCTAGTATTCGGACGGTGGATGTCCATGACATATATCTTACAGATCAGGATATGGACATGTAGCATGTCCATCATCATGGTGTAGCAGATGTCTTTATGCAAGGTAGACAGCATGCTGCATAGTGGAGGTGAGGATTGTGAAGGCTGGTATCGCCCATACACGCATGGCCATTACCCCTTAAAGGTGATATGTGATCCAATATTGGTCACCCCAGTGCTGTATATGCCTGTCCAATGATCTCCGTGCTCATGGATGGCACCCTGTCATGACATGGGTACCTCGTATGACTACCTAAGGGGCCTGGAGATGTCACCAAGTCAGGGAGGTGTACTGCACAGCACCATCCCTTACACAGTGTCCATAATGATGACCACAGCCTAGGTGGTAGTTAATGGGTACAGGGATGTTCACCTAGCGGTGACAATGCTGATATCATCCATCAGAATGTGCACATATGTCACACACCTCACCCACACAGCCCATTCCGTATGTTGTTCACAACACTGACACAGCTATTCCTCATAGGTCATGGCCATTCACATCCTTACATACACAGATGCCTAACATTTGTCTGTGTGGTATGGGCTACAATGAGGGTGGAGTACAACACATTAACCCTGTTCTACTGTAGCTGGCACTGGTGTGATATGCACATGTCACTCTGGCACCATTTGTAGTTGTGAGTCTGTCAACAGGCCACTGGTAGAACACTCCTGTGACATACAAAGGTATTTGTAATCAAACATCCGTACTGTCTTGTACATCTGTACTGCTAACATCTACAGTGATAATGGTTCATGGACATGCACACCATACTCAGCAGGGTTATAGTGTGGTGCCACACATTATGACTGTCGTCACCACTTGTGGGTTGATATTATCCAACACCCTATCTGTATTTTATGGTCATGCTAGGCACTTGTACAGAACTTGTGAGCATGTCATGAGCTACTGATTAATATAGCACCCATTCCACACCATTTCCCACAGGTACACTGGCTGTGCTAAGATTTCCAGCTTGCTTATGGTACAACAACTGTTGTACACACGTAACTCACATATCCTGTGAGACATGGTTGTATATACAGGCATGTCCAACTGTCACATACCAGTGCTATTGCCTGTCTATAAGATGGATATGTCGTACATGTGGCAATAGAGCAATTGTCTCATGTACACATTCAATGCTCACCTCCCGACATACGACACTACAGCCTGTGGGGGATGCACTTATGCAGCCCTGCTGGGGGTAATGCTGTCACCAACCCTGACTGCACCTGACAGTCATGTGGGGATGTGTAACATTCGCAACACACCCCACTCATCACATAGTCTCACATGATCTCCACCACAGGGCACACATACAAGGACAACGTGTGCAGTACCTCTCCATACTCTGTGTAGGCACCAGAGGAAGCCCCCATATGGAACACAACATCACCAACTTATAGCCCACAGACTCATGTGTGCCCATCACATACAGCCAATAGTGTGTTATAACATACACAACACACCAGTCATAGGTGACTCTGTAGGCGGTCACACTGCAGTTCCACACAGCAGGCTACACAAGGCGATAGTCGCTTACATCTTGCTGTCGGGTAACTGGTTCTGCAACATAACCTATGCACCCATGCCACACCTCACCAGGTACGCTGTGACTTGTCATTCTCCATGTTAGTGTGACTGCCCTGAGATGCCACTTCACAGACTACGTGTGCAGGGACATGCAATAGCTCACCAGTCTTGTAGCCCTGAAGGTGTGGGCCAAGCCCTGGGGAGCATTATGCATTCATCCAGACCCGATACCACTGTACAATGCCTGACTGTGTCACTTCAGCAGTTGCCTATGCTTCTGCTGTCATTCCACAGGCATCTGGTATCTGTCCGCTTTGACTGACCTGGTCAAACACAATGCTTTGGCACAGATGACCTGCACCTGTCAGCCCTGGGAGTACAGCTCACATGTAAGGCTCTTGCTGCTTCTATACTGCCTGTCTTGCACAGTTTCCAATAACAGTCACCGGCAGAATGGGAACTGGCAAGCAAGACATGGGGTCATGTGACACAATGCTTGCATCTTCCTCTGTGATGCACGCAGGCAAGGCACACCTTAGAATGCACCACTCCAATATCTCTGCAGTGACTGGGACCTGCCTCTCGGCTCTGCAGAGCACACCTGCAATGACAGGTTATAGACAGACCATACCTTTCAGGCACATACCTGGACTGGCACACCCACAGCTGAGGTGTTCCCACATCCCACTATGTTGTACACACATCCTGGCTAGTTACTTAGCACAATGCATCAGAGGTGCTCCACATGCAACTAACTGTGTCCGGAACCACTATACACATTGTAACAAGCTACAGATTCCACTACATACCCCATGGTTACCAGACCTCATTTGTTGGTGTACTGGACAGTAGGGCTCAGACAGCTACTACTGATGTGTGACTGACACTAACCCACACTTAACTGGGATAGCCACTCATGTACTGACACATCCATGAGTCATAACCTCCACTCGGCTGGATAAACCCATACACACCACCTCCAAGACCAACATTAACCTTGACATGAACACTACCAACATGTGACTGGTGTTCCACACCTGTGGTCATCCTCATTGGTGGATTCCGAACATATGCTAATCAACCTTGTTAGCCACATCCCGGCACCACACCCTTCACGGCATACACAGTACATGAGTACTACAACACCTACTACAGACGTCTTATGACAGCGGTTGTTAATGTCATGACACCCGTGCAGATGGACATTGCACATACAAATGCTGCAACACACCCCAGTGCACTTCAGTAGCATGTACACGACTGCATGGATCATGCTATGCCACACAGAGCCATGATGGTACACACCAGATAACAGACGCCACTCTGGTGGTCAAGTTCCATGGACATAATGTACAACAACAGGTGGAGGCTGTTGCACAGTGGTGTACAATCCCATGGGTGGGGTAGCTCACTGGTCAGCCTCGGTAGGGCCACGGGATCCCTCATCACATACTCCATGACTAGCTACGTAAACATTACTGCGACACATTCCGGGGTGTACCACAAGGCATTATGGTGGTATGTCAGTAGTCACTGGCAATACCCACATCTGCTGTCACATACAACAGTCACTCAGGAACATTACAGACCCAGGTGATGTTGGCAACATGCTGGTGGATGGATTCAATGCTAACATTACACCCTCTCACTCACTACAGGGCCACAATCCATGCAGGAACATTGCGGTGTCCCTGCGGTCACACCTACACAGTACTAACCTGCACTCTATATGTCCTGGGACACTGGCCCCATGTCACCTTCCAAAGTCCCAGGCCATGATGTCCACAAACCTCTGAATGACATGTCTCCCCACTAGGCCACCATATTCAGTAATAGCCTTGTATCAGACATTGTGGCCCCTGAATGGCACACAGCAACATTCATCACACTCCACACAGGTGGCACCACAATGCACGAGTGGGACTATAGTCCTACACACCTGACTGGACTGTTCTGCATGGCTATGGGGCACATCATCAAGGACGTCATTCACAGAGACATTGTTGGGCTCCGGTCCTTTGATGCCACCAGGGTTGGACTTGTTAGGGCCAGAGCATGGCCCCTACACCTGGTGGACTCCTTTCATACAGTTACCAGGGTAGTTGATGATGGTGCGGGAGTCCACACATCCTACATTGTCCTCTCATTGCCTCTCAGCACCGTTCTCCATTCTGGTATTGACAACATACACATCCACCTGCACATCGTACCCTATGTCTCAGGATGTTATGCAACGTGGCTCATGGACAGGACACACAATGAGGGTAGCATACCATAGTACCTACTGCATTTCAGTTACATTTGGCATACCACAGTCCTCAGTCATAGGGCCCCTCATGTTCAGTATATGCTTCCCTGAGGTACAGGCTAGCACAGAGGGACTTTCCTGCCTAGCTTTACAAACCCCTGCATACAAAGTGCCATGATTGATCCACCAGCTGATACTGACTCCATCCATATGGGTGTCACTGTGACAGATACCTGATATGAATATCATGGCCTCAAGCTGCATGACACAAGGTCCATGGACATCACCTTTGCATTACACCATTCACCCACTATCACATAGGTGGAAGTCCCCTACATACGTGTCACATTGTACATGTTTGTAGTACACACGTATGTCACACCCACTCCTGTGATTACCGTATTGCCACTGTGGCGTGGATATCCTTCTACATGGCCACACTTATCTGTACTGGGTGTGTAGCTGCTACATAGGCACCCATTGTACCTCTGAACTCAAGACTTCTACACACATTCAAGGGTACACCACCCCATTTAGGGTGTACCTTACACAACAGCTACAGCTTTACATACCACAACATTAACACGCCATGACGTTTATTGAGCTCTGACAGCTAAGGTATGCGGCTGAACTACGGACACCACGTCTGTACACATTTGCATACTACATACTCAGGGGTGACCTCTGCTGAACAGACAGGGCCCATGTCCACAACAATATTAATGGATATACTCGACATACGCAGATGCCACTGTGAGCAACATGCTCATGGATATGTGCACACATGCAACAATGAGTGGGATGTGCTTGAGGGTTACATTCCCAAACCGGACACTCACCATGCTTTGGAACATGACTCCTATGTACATCACGCAGGGACACTCAGTAGCACTGTTCATGTGATACCTCCCTTGGTGTTTGGGACACACATGTATGCCAGGGATCACTGCAGTGGCTGTACTGTGCAGAGGTGCAGGTAACACATGGCTCTGCTGATCACAGGACACTACCCTAGAGAGGTGCCACTGGTGTGAACACTGTGGTTGTGCTTACACATAGACTTGCCAGACTGCATAGTACCCCACTATGAACCTGTGAAGCTATTACATGTCCTTTGTGCATGGTTACTTGGTAGCCCTTCCATTTAGATTAGCTATCATGCTATTACAATGTCCCATGCCTACAAGCCATATGTATCCTGTTATTGTACATGCCAATAGACGATACCTGTGGTATGCATGATATGCCTGTTATGCTGTGTAGAATATCTGACATATCTACCTACAATACTATACATTACACATATTTTACATAGTATCCCATAATGCAAAGCATACTTGCACAGCGGGACCACCTTAGACATGTCATTGTCGTTATATGCCCATACACATGCCTACTGTGACAGTATATCAACATATACTATTCCCGGCTATGGCACGTACTTGTTGGACATACCCTACCACTGACGGCGGGTTGTATGTAATTGTTCTGTTTAAAGCCCTCATGTAGCATCCCTTGTGGTGTCTGTGATGTGTACCTTGTGGCCCACAGCTGGATGCACAGTTTCTACAAGCTTAAGTATGCTCAGCAAGACATCACTACATAAATACCTTTTCCCACGTTATGCATTGCGGACACTTTTAATTAATGCAAAACGAGCTATACATACAGTAAATAATTAATACAAAACATGCTATACATATACTTACATACCGAGTGTTCTACATACCTTGTTATCATTACGTACTTTCGTCTCTATCTCTCTCACACTGCTTACATGGGTATTTTGTATGAGCATACGGTTTGAATGTCTGGCAAGTCTTCCTTATATACGTCGATACCTGTAACATGTGGTTTCCTGCCACCTATTGGTGATTCTGAGTGACTAATTACTTGCATATCAGCTTTGCAGCTACTACATTCACCAATTACACGGCAACAGTGGGGTATAATTGACTTCTCCACTTGGGCGTTGGCCATTTGCCCTACCTTCGGGGAGACGGCCTGTATTGCATTTTGTTATGTGTAATTGCAACTGCTATGCATAGAGACAAGTATACTTTGGATTCATGTCCCCCGTGGATTGTGTGTGACAGCTAGAGTATGTGGTTCAACATGTGGGTGTACCTGTCATCCCAACGTCTGTTAACGGACTATTGCAAACAAAACCTGTAACATCGCCATTTGTTCCATTATACAATGGCTGCAATTTTGCATGGCGCCTTTAATTGTGTCTCTCACAAGGTATGTCGATGGTTCTGCAGTTGTAATTGACTGACTGGATGTTTGTGCTGTTATTACAGTCTGTATTGCTATAGTTTCTAGTGTGGGAGATGTCGGTGGGTGTACGTACCATATACAGGTTTGTGGGGCTTGCATTTCTACATATTCCATATATATGTGTGTGGGCTCCATCCCTTATTAAAGAGCTATCAGTTAGTAGACTTATGTTACGGGATTGTACATTGGGCCATTGTTAATTGGTTTCTATATAGTATGCAGGTGAGGTTGATACTTCCATACCTCCGGAATTGCAGCGATATGTAAAGGGATATGTCTACATGACAGCTATCCCGTGTATTTCTGTCCCAGATATTTGCAGTCATTGCGGTTGTGTTGGTAACAGAACCTCTTTGCCATGGGTTGACACCTTTTCATATGGCCATTGTTGGACACTTCCGGGACACACAGCGGTGTTTACAGGCCAACACATAGCCACGGTCAGTACACAGGATAGCACATACTTTTATCCTCAATACATACCTATTGTTGTTGGACTTTGGCTACTTATCATATTGCATGTAACATTCACGTTTCTTACATACAGGCATAACTATTTAATGCAACTATTACATTATGTATGGGACATATTAATGTCCTACGATCTCGGACATTTGCCCTTTGTAATGTTTTATGTCAGGACACACCTGCCCAGGGAGGGGCTGTCCCTCCTAATGTGGGACAGGTGGTGACCGTATGCCTACGGCTAGCTATACCCACACCTACCGTAATCATCTACCTCTGAGTTGGCACTAGCAGACACATGATGCGAACACACACACACATTACAGTCACACGGGGATGCACACGGCACCCTCAACACACACATACACAGACTACGGCACTCACACACACAGTTGAACACAGTACCTACGTGGACCGCAACACCGGCAGCGGTACCGAATTATCCATTCATATCATCATACTATTACTCGCGGTTGTACTGTTCTCTTTCGGTCTTTCAGCCTCGTGGTTACGCATGTCGGTATGTTACACATTCCATAGTTGGCGGTATCCTAAGTATTTGTACCTCCAAGGTATTATGAATGTCGTTGACCTATCTATATATATTTGCAGATATCGCTGAATCCGTATATATCAACATATATCACTCTATCGCCCTTTCTATCTGTATTATATATATGTATATATGTGTACATATATATATATATATATATATATATATATATATATATATATATATATATATATATATATATCTGACGGGGAAAGTGACAGGCAAGCTACACCTTTCATTGTGTACTTGTTGGTGTATACTGTTTCCTGGACTCCGCACGTTTGTGTCTGTACCTGTCACATTACACACCTGCCATAGGTTAGGGTTGCCAGCTGTCCCACTCTGCGAGGGACAGTCCCTCTTTGGGCAGTTGTGTCCTGCAAAATATTTGTAAACATGGCAAATGTCCTGTGATTTTAGAACATACTTATTTCCTATAGTTTATGTAATAATCGCATAAAACAGTTATTCTGTATCTGAACCAACAAACAGAATAAGTAAGTAAACATTACAAGAATGAGCTTTTATCTAGGCAAAACAGTGCAGTTCTGCTTTCCATACTGGCCGGGTGTATGTGTCGGCCTGCAGACATCTGACGTATGTCCCACATTAGTACTTTGAAGAGGTGGCAACCCTACCATAGGTACATCTTGCCTAGCAATAGTGTTAGGTGATTCTATACATGATTGCGTGTTCTACACCTGGCAGTGGTCGTTTTACCCTTCAGAGCAGGCGCTATTAGTACAGGGGTAAATAATGCTGGTTTCACCTGTTCTGGACATCATTCACCGTGATCTGCGCGATATTTGGAGTAGCTTATCCCTGTTTTGCGCATATCCATATAGTCATATTTAAACGTCGCTTACCAGCAGTGGGCAATGCATATTCCCGGTAACGTGTGCTAAACATATGATCTGATGACCTGCATCCGACATGCATTACTCGTGCCTTCGGGATTACGTTACATCCCTTGCAGGATGTGGGACCGGGAACATGCACGACGGTCACTGCATTTAACATATGGCCATCTGGGATTTGTACACGTGTTATGTCATTTTGTATGTGGAGTACACTACAGCTGTTACTCCATACTGCAGTCACATGGGTAACTCAGTTAGTTTACATATTGATGAGTCCAGTTAATGGTATGTCCATGTGATGTTTACTGTATGTGCTCCGGCATTGGGTATGTATATCACAGTGAGCCACACACGATACTGTGCTACACCTTCAAACGACCGTGGGTGGAGCATGCTGGGGTGATGAATACCTGTCATGGGTACACCCCATGCCTTGACACAACATCCATGATTATATTATGTGGAGCCCCTCATTAACGCAGCAGGGACTCCGTGCTGAGTGTCTGCAGAACAGTGCTTAAACACATGTGCTCCCACGATTGCCTCTGCTCCTCTACGCGACAGTTGGTTACTCGATGTTGTGGCGACAGCGGACACTGTTTGCCCCGTTTGGTGTATGGCCTCTGACAATCGGCCATGTACCCACCGATGTACCTGGGAACCTATACACACAGCACCAACATATGCTGATAGGCGCATGTACTGTTCAGGTGTTGACATTCCGTGTTCCAATAGCTGTTGTGTGTACAATGTTTGTGGGCTGCCTATGTAGGATTCACACAGTGGGCCACCTATACATTACAATTTACAGGTGGTCGTGCTTGTGTGCCATCCATTTTACTGTGTGTGCAGGTGGAGAGGTGTGTCAGTCCGTAGGGGCCTACACTGTCAGCGTATGTGCTATACGTTCCCTCTTTGCCAAGGCGTAGGCATATTGGGCACGCCTCCATCTGCCTACTGGGGCTGGCACAGTGTGTTCATGGTCTGAATCCCTCTGTGCCTGTGATGGCCTTGGCAAATGCGGTGGGCTATGAGGGCCTTCACCATTTTGTCCCTGCTGCAGCTGTTTCCGCAGGATCATATTATGTAGCATGGCACATACTATGACGATGTGGGCACACGTGCCTGGAGAGTACTGCAAGGCTCCACCAGATGTGTCCAAGCACCGGAACCGTGATTTTAGCATCCCACATGCTCTATGATGATTCTGGTTTGTGCGTGTGCCTCATTATGGCGTTCTTGCATGGGTGTGTGTGCATTTCTGATGGGAGTCATCATCCACGGCTCCAGTGCATAGCCAGCATCCCCCACAAGGTGGCCATGTGGGATGTCCCCCCTGACAAATACCTGATACAGCTGTGAGGCATGCCAGATATGGGAGTCATGGTAGCTTCCAGGGCTGCCAGCACACACATCCATGATTATGCCCTGGGCATTGCACACGACCTGGCAGTTGATGGAGTGGAATCCCTTGCGGTTTATGTAGTGCCTACCATGCTCACCGGGTGGTGACTTGATTTGTATGTGCGTGCAGTCTATCGCACCCAGTACCTCCGGGTAGTGTGCCACATGGTGGAAGTGACGCATATTGCTGGCCAACTCCTCCTGAGTTTGGGGGAAGTATATATGCTCATTGGCATGTGGTAACATGGCATCCAGGAACTGGTGTAGTACCCTGGATGCTGATGCCTGTGAGATCCCCATTATATCTCCAGTTGGCCTTTGAAAGGTACCTGTGGCTAGTATTTGCATGCTTACACATACCTTCGTGTCCACTGGGATGGGTTCCCCTCTGTTATTTCTGGTTCTCAGGCGTGGCCGGCACAGCTCCACTATTTGCTGTAAGATGTCCCTGTCCACCCTGTAATGCTCTACTATCTCCAGATCATGTAGCCCCTGGTAGGTTACCCTTGGTCTGAACACTCTTCTCCTCCTCCGGGGCCTGCGGTGGTTGTCGGCATCATCCTCCACAACACCGTCAGTCTCTAACACATGCTGATGAATCACAGCTATGGCAGCTCCCAACATGTACATTTTAAAAGTTCCCTGTGTGTTTACACCTATGGTGCAGTGTTTGGGAATTCACAGGTGTGTGTAGGGTGCTTTCACACTTTATACTATTGTGCTGTGAACACCGATGATGTCATAGGGTGTGTATGTACGATCATAGCTACAGGATATCTTATGTGTTTTACTACCGGAACTACTATTGTGGTGCCTTTGGTGTTGAATTACATTTGGCTGCCGTGGATTACCTCTTGACCTTCCCTTTACATTTCTGCACGTTCCACCTACCATTTTCTGGCATGCATACGGCAGCCTGCTTTAATTTGTACTTTCCTAGACCTGGTGTATCTTGCGTAATGTGTGCTATTGCCGGTCTACTGTCGGTTTGCTTTGCTCTGCTATGACAGATCTCCTATCTTTGCAATCCAATGCCTCCCCTCCTTTCTTTGCATTCCAATGCCTCCCCTATCCTGTTTTGCAGGTTTCTGCGAGCAGACTTGACAGCTGCCATCGATTGGCCACCGTGAGTTGATTGGTGTTGATTGCTCATTAGTATGCCAATTACCCTATTTCAGCATTTCCTTCTTTTCTTCCCCTGACCTTCCTGTTTGTGCTATTGTTCGCGCCGCGTGCATCCGCTTACTGGGTTTCGGGCACGTTTTCATCCCCGTACACATGCGCTTTTGGGCACCATGTGTGCTCTCAACTAAATGATTCTATACCTTCCTCCCCACCCCTGTCCTGCAGCTTTGCTTAGCAATGGACAGGCCAGATTTGCATTGCTCCAATGTGCTTACTGCTACGGTGGCACACCCCTCTGCTGATGTCATGTATCTCCTCTGAGCCACTCCTCGGTGTTATAGCGCTGTGCCGTATGGTTCAACCTTCATCCGGCGGGACATTTGCGATTCAGTATTATCTGCCTCATTTGCATGGCATTGACTACTAATTCATAGTTACCACGCCGAACACTGTCGCAGGCCCTTAGCAACCCTTGCACCTTGGTTGTGGTGTTCCATGCCTACCATTGTGTATTATGGTGTACACCTGATTTGTATTACATTGCGATTTTATGACATTTTTATATATTTTCTTTATGTTCCAGTTTGTGCACACATGCCCTGTGGTTGTACTTTGCATTACTGTGGACATGACATTAAAGTTGTTTTTTAGGTGTTGTGCATCCTTTCTTATGCCATTGGCTGTGTATTTAGCCATTGGCATATGTTAACTTTGTAATACATGAGTCTGGTCTGCTTCCATAGCTCAGATGTTCTGTTTGGGAAAATGTAAACCGTGTTTTTTGGTTTACATTTCCGTGGCCTTACGCTACACCTGCACCACTTCATGAATCGCTATATGCCTTCATTTGCATGGTGCGACACTGCGCATGGGGTGATTAGCATACCTATGCCGAGGGCTGCGCAGTTCTGGTGTACCCAGGTAGTGCACGTGGTATTGGATCATACCTGAAACGCTCGACGGCCATATTTGGCGTTATTCCGCCTACACTACGCCTGCACCTGGCGCAAGCTTCATGAATCCCAGGGAATGTTTTAGCTAATATCTGAAAGCTTATAGGACAGAGGTGTAGCCTATGCCTGGCAAAACAACGTGGTCAGTTGATCATCTCCTTCCTTGCTGAAAAATGTTGCACCCCCTTAGAATGACACCAGAAACTATTAAAGTTAGCCATCTTTTGTTTGAACAGTGGCATCAACCTTGGAGAAAGGTAAAATGCTGCTTAATACCAAGCTCATACCAGCCTCTGACACATATTCTGAGACCTCTATAATGTATCTCTTCATATAGTCTAGGGAGGTATGTCTCAGGTCATTTACACCCACCTGAACTATGACTGAGTCATACTGGTACTTGTGGTCCAATGACCTGAGTGTGAGTAATGTGGTGGATTCCTGGCCCCTAATAAGCAAATTACTGTGACTTTTTCCTCACTGAACTTGGTGAGAGGGACATAAGTGCATCTTACAATGGAGTCTCCAATGACCAGAATATTTGATTGTGTTGTGGCCTGCCTTATGGACTTAAAAGTAGAGGCATCATGAGATGTGGCTGTATGTGTTGATGCGAGTGTTGTTTTGAAAGAGTGCATTTGGGACTGCTGAGGGTATTTGTTATGTATACTTCATCTAGGAGATCTTTGGGGTTTAGGGAGGTTACATTTAAGTGCCTCAGCATACATGGGTCTATGTTCTGCATTATGCTGTGTATGATGGGTGCAGCATAATTATTAGTAACAACCTGATTGACCTTAGAAGTGCTTTTATGTAAAAGCTTTGCTCCCAGTGACATTGTGTAAATACATCTCTCACATACATTATCAGTCTGAGAACTAGTTGGTTGTCAGTAAATATGTGGCAATTTCTACATTGCCTTAGGCTGCCCATATCCAAAAGCTGGTAAGAGAGATAGTAGGAAAGTTCATATCCATGGCAACAACCCTTTTTTATTGATTAGATAGTTGAGCTGAGAATATAAAGTAATCTCAGGAGTATCTGTCACTGCAAACTAGTTGTACTGCGTGCTAGATATTGGAGAAATTTCAAGGGTCCTCTTAAAGGAAAAATGTCAATTCATGATGCTTACATCTCTACAGAGCACTCCCAAACACTTGAGGGGAAACTACTAAAGTAAGCCCTACTGATGTATGGATGAAGTATTTAGGCAGATATTCTGATGTTAGGTTAGACAAAGGCAGATATTCTGATGTTAGTTTAGACAAAGGTTAATCAAACAGTACTTACTGAAAAGAAAGAATTAGCTTTGTCAAGAATGATGAAAAAAATGGATTTGCCTGATTGGCTACAGCCTGGCTTCTTCTAGTGCTGGTCTCACCACACCTTATCACTGCTGGGATACAATGCTACTTTGCTTCTTTTCTCACCAGACGTAAAACAGTAGCACCAATCCCAGGCTGTTTGGTGATCCACAGTTTTGTTAAAGATGATGCATGGGACTGTAGGCTTGTTGTAGGCTTTTCCTGGTAGATGCCTTGAATAGCAACCAGACAAATCAGGAAGGTCCCACACAGACACTCACTCCCTGATCACTGACCATCAGGAATCAATGCCTACTGCTCCTTCTCTCACCAGGAGCAAAACAGAAGCACTAATCCTAAGATGACTACTGAGAGGCAGAATGTGGGCTCTCTAATAATTGGTGCTCTTTGACCAGATTTTGCAGATTTTAAAGGTAAGATGGAACAAGTGGGTTCATAAGAGTTGCAGTGTGCACTAAGCAGTTACATATGAAAGAGGAAATAACTCAAGCTTTAGCAATTTAAGGGGAGACAGTAATTTTAAAAGAGCAAGATAGATTGGTAGGGGTGGCACTTAGTATTCTGGCTGTATGAAATACAGTGGGATGTATACATTTAAATACCTGAACAAGAGTGACTTCACAAAATGGTAATTTTGTGCTTACTAATAATACCCAATGAAAGAGGAGAGGGAAGGAAATATGTGGTCGAATTAACATAAGGAGCAGGCAACTAGAGAGACAATTGAGCTTAAAAATAGAACAGTACCAGGGTGGGGATAATTTAAATTTCTGTGTGACTCACATAAGATGCAGCTCTGGTCACTTTCCTGGTTTAAGCATTTAATTGAAAGCAGAATACTGGGCACTGGAGACTTCTGCAAAGAACAGCAAGCCCCAGTCCTAATGTTAAAATGTAAAAGTAAAAACTAAAAGAAAAATCTAGCAAAGCTAGATATTCCACTGTGTGATTCCTTAAACCTCTTGGATTAGAGGCATGTGGAATATATGCAAAGGACCTTGTTGATGAAGCCAAAAGAAAGCTGAAACATGCATCTCCACAGTTAGTGGGGATTGGCTTTATTGGCCTGAATTTGTCCATAACAAACTTAAAAAGAAAAAAAGTCATGGGCATTCAGAATTGCCATACAGCTGAAACACCTAATGTTCTTAAAGGGTCATTCACATATATTACATGCAGCTCTAATACAAGAGGTTTAAGGAATCACGCAGTGGAAACTCTAGCTTGGCTAGATTTTTCTTTTATTTTTTACCGATAGGTTTGTGTGTGTGACCTTTTTACTCATTGTTCTAATGATAAAATGTAGGAAAATTTGATTTATAATATCTGCCTATGACCATTATACCACACTGCCCAAGCAAATAAATGGCTTTACTATGAAGCAGAGCATGTGTGCAGCTGATGTTAAGCCAGGAAAAAGAGGTGGTTCATGCTACAAAGCAGTGAGTACAGCAATGAACGTGTGTGTGTGTGTGTGTGTGTGTGTGTGTGTGTGTGTGTGTGAGCGTATGCAGATGTGTATGTGCGTGTAATGTTCCAGTTACAGGACTGTCTAGTTAAGTGATTTTGATCAGAGTCAAGCCCTGGGCCTTCATTATTGGAATGTAAGTACCTTGAAACACCACACCAACTTTCAGGTCTCCTTTAGTTTATTTATTTATTTATTTATTTATTTATATTTTTTGTAAATCACTGAACATTGCAGTCTGTCAATACCAGCCATAAAGCTTCATAGTTCGGCTGTTTAGTGTCAGTGGTGCAACAGGTAGCTTTTGGTGCAGAAAGTTGTGGGTTATTCTCCCACAGCAGGTATATTGATTGCTGACACTACTGTGCAGCAGAAGGGAAAGGGGGTGTTGCACTCCTGAGTGTGTCCTCTTTTGGATGAGATTCCTAATAACAATGAACCTGGTGTGGGTTTGCCAGCCATTCTCTATTGCATATCACCAGCACACAATTTTTTAAATATAATGTAGACAATTTATTCTTTAGGGGTAGCAGGCACTGAATTTGTAGATGAAGCACTGAACTAGAAAGTTGTTTGCCAGCAGCATCCTCTTCATTAGTTACAGATGTCTGGAGAGACTGCATGTATTAACTGTTATTTATGGATTATAATGACAGCAGTTTGAGTGGTCTTTTATGGTTGAAATATTTTGCAGTGGGTAGCCTTTTAATTACTGGAACATTCTACTAAATCTCCTCTTCCACTGACCACTTTTGCATCTGAAACTTTCTCTGGTGAAGGAGCATAGGTTGCATTTATCAACAATTAGGAAGTAGTGTAAACTCTATATGTATTGTAACTGCATCAACATTTGACCAATCTTCTTTAATAATATTTAATGTGCAACTTTTGTTTCTTTTGGAAATGATGTTTAACAGTGTATTGAAAGAACTGTTGATTATAATTACTGTTTGAATTTGTTTAGTCTGTTACTAATTTTTGTTTTGGGGGGCTTTTTCCCTGGTCCTCTGCTAAAATGGGCTGCTGGCCTAGTCAGAGTAACCCAGTAAAGTAATGTAACATAAAATAAATATATTTTGTTTCACTACTTAACTAGAAAAATGTTCAAAACTACATAAAACTCACTCTAAAAAGTGTTGCTGTATGAAACAAAGGCTGGTATTTATAGTCTAGGGCTTCTCATTTTTGCAGTGGTAACCCACACAGAGTGGCGATACAAGGATTTGCATATCCCAGACTTTCAGTATGAATATGGAAATGAGAAGGACTTGTTATAATCACTCCCCCAGTAAAAAAGCGCAACATATTTAATACATAAGCAAAAGGGGTATAGCTAATATGCTATTGAGTCATATCTCTCAACTGTCCAGATTTTTGCCTCACATTTTTTATCTATTCCTCATAAAATGTGTTGTTTCCTCGCAAATCATTCATGATTGAACTCATTAAATAAAGACATGCATTTATGATTCATAGCTATAAATATATAGGTTCATAGGTACATAGGTTCATACTAGGCTATCTGCCCTAGGGCATTTATAAGCCTAGCCAGAGTGTGTTTGGCTTTCACCACCCATTTTAAATTAATTTTGCTATGCCCTTTTTCGAGGTTAGTATACTGTGCCTCTGTCTAACAGTGACACAGAAGTGATACCCGGGGTAATCCTACTATCTCCCATCCACTCATCAAGATTCCTCTTGAAGAGACTCAATGAGGGACTCTGCCTAACCTGGACTGGGATTTTATTCCAGAGTGAAGGGAGCCTCTGGGTTATGAATCTGTCCCTCCAGCATGTCCTATTTATTTCAGTGCTGAGGTTCAAGTCTCTCGAGCGCGTAGCTCGATGGGATTTGGATTTTCTGAGGTGCAGCATGTCCATTAATTCCTGGTTGGACATGCCTTTATACGTCAGGCACAGATCGCCTCTGAGCAGGCGGCATGCCACTGAGTAGAGCTGAAGTTTCTTTAACCAGGCAGCATATGGCATCTGTATGAGCCCTTTGATCCTTTTGGTGAGGTACTTTTGGGGTCTTTCCAGTTGCTGCAGGTGTCTGGTAAGGTACATCCCAAATTATGGGCCTGATGAGGGATGAGTAAAGAGGCACGATGACCTCCCCTGATCTAGATGTGAATCCCTTCATGATTAGGTGGGCTATATAAAATGTTTTTCTAACCACTTTGGCCACGTGGTTGTCAAATGAGAGATTGCTATCAACTTGGGTCCCCAGGTCCCTAATTACTTCTTCCGTACTTAATGGATTACCACCTATGTGGTAATTTGTGGGCACTTTGTTTTTGCCAAAGGGGATGACTATACACTTTTTGGCATTTAGCTTGAGGCCATGGCTCTGGCACCAGTTGTCTGTTTCTATGAGGCCCTTTTGTAGGATGCTTGTTTTGGCTGGAGAGTCTATTATGGCGCCCAGTTTGCAGTCATCTGCGAACTTGGTTAGCCACAGTCCTTCCATGTTAGCCTGTACCTCCGAGAAATATATACCGAACAAGAGAGGTCCCAGGACTGAGCCTTTTGGGACGCCACTTGTAACTGGTTTGGAGTCTGACATGGCTCCAGCAATTCTAACCATGTGGGTTCTGTCCTTGAGCCAGTTTGCAACCCATTTAGTGACATAGGGGCTTATATTTAAGCTGGTGAGCTTATCTATAATGCCCGAGTGGGGTATTGAAGGCTTTTGCAAGGTCCAGGTAGGCTGTGTGGACCACCTTCCCCTCGTCAATGGCCTTGGTGACTGTTTCAAAGAAATCAACCAGGTTTAAGAGGCAGGATCTGCCCTTAACAAAGCCGAACTGGGTAGGATCCAGCGTGTGTAGGTCCCCAATATCTTTATTTATGAGGTCCATGATGATCCTTTCCATAGCTTTGCAGACCAAGCTAGTCAAGCTTATGGGGCGATAGTTTCCAGGATCCGTTGAGGCACCACCTTTGTGGAGAGGGACCACTGTTGCTGTACGTCACTCTTTGGGTACATATCCTGTAGTAAGGCTGAGATTGAACAATAGTTTTATGTTTGGGTTTAGTTCTTCTTGGAGTTCATGTAGGATGCAGCCCAGGACACAGTCTGGTCCCATTGATGCTGTGTTTTTTGCTTTGGAGAGGGCGGCTCTTACCTGAGCATCTGAGATGTCAGGGAGGGCAGCACTCTGCTGGGATAGATATTTGCCCTTTTGGTGGGGAAGGGGGGGAGAAGTTTGTGCTGAACCTGTCAGCTAGGATGTTGGCAATGTCTGTGGGTTCGGTGTATATTTTGTCATTTTGGACTAATTCTGAGCATATCTGGGAATTCCCACCCAGGTTCCTAACATAACTAAAGAAAGCCTTGTGATTATCTTTAGTGTTCTGTGCAATTTTTCTCTCGAAGCTGGCCTTAGATGATTTTATGAGTGCCCGTAGTTTTTTGCTAATACTGATCAGAGATGCCTTCCCTTTTTGGGATTTTGCTCTATCATGTAGTAGCTTCCTCCTTCTATTGTATAGTTTGTTTATGGCTGGGGTCCACCAGACAGGGCGCCTAACTTTGGAGGATTGGGTCTTGGTTTTATTTGGGATTGCATGATCCATGCATTCCTGAAGGTGTTCATAGAATGCATTTATAAAGGATTCTGCGGTCTGGGCCGTATTTTCCACAGGCCCGGGGGCTTTGAAGGATTCCACCTCGGTTTTGAGGAGTGTGAAATTTGCTTTAGAGAAGTTTTTCACTGTGGTTTTCTGGGCAGGGGCTGGGGTCGGGATGTGAATATCTAGTGAGATTAGTTTATGGTCTGATCTTACCAGTGAGGGATACACTTCTGGTCTGGAGCATAGAGTCCCCATGTTGGTGATGATCAGGTCCAGTATGTTTTCCCCTCTTGTGGGAGTGGCAACAAGTTGGCCCATAGCATTTGAGTTTATAAATTCTAGGAACCTTTGGGCTAGGTTGTTGGAGCTAGAGTAATGCTCCCAGTCTATGTTAGGGTAGTTGAAGTCGCCCAATATAATGGTGTTTGGAGAGACCTTCATATTTTCCAGTGTTCTCAGGAAGGCCGAGTAGGGTTCCTGGGTTTGGGAGGGTGGTCTGTAGCAGGCTATAAACTGGAAGGCAGTTTTACCCACTGTTAGTTGCACATGGATAGTCTCTGATGCTTCGTGCTGTACCACCAACCTGGAGGTGTGGGTATCTTTGACGAATATTGATACTCCCCCTCCTTTTGTGGTTCATCCAAGTTTTGGGGCCGAAAAACATGGTATGAGGTATAACCTGGTAGTGCTGGGGTGCTCTCGGGAGCCTTGAACAAGGTTTCTGTTACTGCACAGATATCGATGTTCTCCATGCTAAGGAGAGTTTCGAGTGCATGCATCTTGAGGTTTAGACTTCTGGCGTTGAGTAGCATTACTCTTAGTTTCTTATCCCTTGTGATACCTATGGAGGTGGGTTTGTCTTTTGAGCCTTGCCTAAAAAAGGTACTATGGGGTGGCAAGAGCCTTTGCCAATATCCGAAAGCCCAGGGGTGACAGGTGCAAGCCGTCCCTAGCAAAGCATCGTGGCTTGTCGAGCATGTCATCCCAGGCAGACAGGCATTGGATCCCCTTTGAATGACACCAATACTTAAGCCAATTGTTGAAATTGATCATCTTGTCTTCATATTGTGGCATCATTCTTGGTGAGGGTAAGATGCTACTCAAGGTTAGGGTCATACCGGCCTGGGCTACATGTTCAGAGAGCTCCTCTATGTCTCTTTTCATGTAGTCCAGGGAGGTACGTCTCAGGTCATTCACACCAGCATGGACAATGACTGAGTCATATTTGTACTTGCCTTGGAGTGACCTGAGTGCTTGTGTTATGTGGCGGATCCTAGCGCCTGACAGGCAGCTCACCGTGACCTTCTCCTTGTTCAGCCTGGTGAGCGGGACATCAGTGTGCCTGATGATAGAGTCACCTATTACAAGGGTATCAGGTGTGTTGTTTAGCCTTAAGGGCTGTGACTGTTCGGCACACTGGCTTTGTGAGCTATGTGTTGCACGTGTTTTGTTTTGGGGTAGCGGTTGCTTGGGTGTCTGGTTTGGAGGTCTCTGCTGCTTAGGCAGATTTTTATTTAGAGCCTCCGAGTATGTTTTTGTCAGTTTATGTGTTTGGTTTGCTGCCGTGGTAGGTCTATGTGAGACTGGAATTGTAGTGAGTGTGGTTTCCTTCTCCTGACTGGTTATGCCAGCACTGAGTTGAGAGAGCTTAGCCTCCAGTTTGGCTATATGGTTGCATCTCTCACATGTGTTAGAATTTGTTGGGAGGAGGAGAGGGTTGTCTGTGTACATGAGGCAGTTGTAACATTGCCTCAAGATTCCCAGATTCACCAGCTGGACCGGAGAGGAGATTGACAACTGACCTTTGGACATGCTAGAATAGTATTGGGAATTCCTTTATAATTGAAAAAAGGGGCCAATGGGGAACAAAGTACTCAAAGGAAGTTTGTGAGGGTGTAGTGCTTTTAATTTTTTAGTGCTGACTTATATAATTGCTTTAGTGATCAAGTGCCAGGCTTTAGAGTGGGAATAGGATGTTTATTATGAGAACTAGATCAGTTCTAAGGGAAAAAGTGAAGAGCAGACTTTGTGGAGCCGAGAATGGTTTAAACCTAATTAAGCGGCGCTGCCGATGCTGCGCTATGTGCAAAATCGTGCAAAGCCGCGCTAAAGTGGGTTTTATACAGGGGGACTTGAAAGAGCTAGAAATTGGCCCAAAACAGCCAATAGACTACCAGATTCTTGTGCTGAGAACACTCCTCCAGGGATAGATAGGCTGCTTCAAGCTCCCCACTGCCACTGGTGAACAAAGAAGCCTCCCTTTATCCAAGAAAGGAAATGGGCAACACAGGAATTTTCCAAAAGTCCAGAATGCAGCAAATCCTGTATTTGGACTACTCTAGGTCAGGAAAGACGGGAAACAAGGATATATATATATATTTTGCAACAAACAGCAGGAAAATGCAATAAATATGTAACACAGGCTAGCGCACTTGAGTGTGTAGCCTCAACAGGTAAATGCAACAAACAGGACAAACTTTAAATTACAAGCGCAAAAGCGCGCTAAAGCTGGCTTTAAAGTAGGGAGTTAGAAAGAGATAGGAAATGGCCCAAAACAGCCAATAAGCTACAGGTCACTGGGCTGGAACCACTCCTCAAGGGACAGATAGGCTGCTCAGAGCTCCCCACTCTCACTGGTGAACAAAGAAGCTTCCTCCTATCCAAATAAGGATATGGGCAACACAGTAACTATGACACAGCCCAGAGATCAGCAATACCTGAAGACTGGACTATTCTAGTTCAGTAAAGGCGGAAAACAAGGATTTTTTTTTTTTACAAAGTAGCAAAAATTAGGTATAGAAACACAGTAAATGCTAATTAATTCGGCTAGCACACTTGAGTGTGTAGCCTACCAGTTAAACTAAGCAAAAACAAACTTTAAAAGTGCAAAAAACTCAGAAATACAGGCAGGAATGCAATAAAACAACTTTGCATGAGGTAATTAGCATAATACATGTGTAAATAGCCTGGAACTTACTCCAGTAAGTAGCAGTTTTCCAGAAGAATATGGTGATGCAAGGGGAGGTCACCTGGGTAAATGTGTCATTTTGGTTTATGTGCATACCTAGACATATTACTGAAGGGGTCACATGGGTAAATGTTTCTAAACCTGTTTTTCTTATTCTACTTTTATTTTTCGAATTATTTCAACTATTTTATTGATTTCCATCTGGAATTGTACAGCTTGGGTCTCATACCCTTATTTGGTCTCCAGAGTGAACATTTTGTTTGGTAAATGTTTCATTGTGCATACCTGATCATATTACTGAAAGGGTTGTTTGGGTAAATGTTTGATTTTGGTGTTTGTGTAGCCCTGGAAATATTACTGAATGGGGTCGCTTGGGGAAATTGTTTTTTTTGGGGCTTGTGCATACTTGGACATACTCATGAAGGGGTTGCTTGTGAAAATTATTTATTTGTGTGCCAGGGAAGTACTTCTGCATACTTGGAGAAGCTAATGAAGGGATGGGTGGGGCAAATTTGTGGATAGCAACTCCAATATCAAAGGTGAAGCATTGATTTTAACAACGGGTGTGAGTAATGTGCACATATCGGACTATGAATTGCAAAAAAAAACTCATTAGCATATGTTGTTTAAAAATATTTCTAATTTTCATCTCATTATTTTTAAGGATTTTTGCATTAGCGTAATTGGCCTCTATGAATCTCGCCTTTGCTATGATCATTCATAAGCCTCAGGGATACCCCTATTGCATTTGTATAAGTATCTATGAATACTGGCCAAAGATTATAATTTAATGCAATCAGGAATATGAATCAAAGAAGACATGCATTAATGAATGGTCCTAAAATTGTGTTCAGGGGGCACATGGTTTGAAAACAGCCCAAAGGACACTTAATTTACCAGTGGCCAGATACATTTTCTATGAATGTTGGTGTCAATGCAGTTTCAATGAATGTGTGTTTTAAGGTTAGAGAAGTTTACTGTTACTCATGCTAAGTCTGTTTTCACTGTGAGACTGTATTGTTTTGTGTCTTCTCCAAAGAACAATTAAAGTAATCAAACTCCCATGACTTAATTGATAAATGTTTTCAAACTTTTGTTCTTCATCAGACTAAAAACATTACAATGATAAAAAAATTCTTTAAATAGCCTTCCCCTACAATAATGTGATCCATCCCATCCAGCCAATCAGTAAAACAAGCAATAAAAAAGCAAGAAAAGACCAATAAGAAGCCAGAAAGATCTATACAATTGTAAAAAAAAAATATTCATGCAAAAAACGTAAAATGATAATTCTTATAAAATCACACACTTTATCATGCCACAACTGTCTTAAAATGCTTATTTCTTATAGAAATACAACCTCGTATCATGCAGCAAATATTTTACATTGCTTATTTTGTCTCAGTCTTAAACTAGACAATTTTTCTCACACATTTGCAAGTATATAAATGTAACTTTCACTTTGTTTCTGCCTGTAGAAGTACATTTTTAATATCACCACCCCACTTGATATTTGGTAACATTTCCAGTACATTTTTATTTACACATCACATAACACATGGTTAATGCATTCTTTTCATCACCTTCCTTGACTTGATAGCAAATATTCTCTAACATGCGCCTATGTTGTTCTACCCATTTTACCAACATAATCTCCATTGCATTTCTAAGTGACAACATATGCTGCAATCTGCCACACCTCTGAAAAAATAATTTACATTTTTCTGGATGCATAAAAATATTAGGACACTTATAATTACAAGTACTACAAATTTTACATGCTGCTCTTCATTATTTTCCTCTATCTACACTTCTACTTAAATAATTAAGATCATGAATTTATGATTTTTGTCATCTGTAAATAAAGTGCAGCAAATTACCTACTGTTCTCACTATGGTTATAATTTAAAATGCCAGGACATGAATTGCAGAGTCTCAAAATGTCCAGACCATCTGACCAAAAATCCAGACTTCCATATATTAAGTCTGAGATCACTATTTCTCATAATATTACTTTTCTTCAGGTGTGGTGATCTTGAAATTGATATGTGTGTGTGTGTGTGTGTATATATTATATATATATATATATATATATATATATATATATATATATATATATATATATATACACATATATACATAGTATATTTAAGTCTGTGAAGATGGAGGGTTTGTCTCCTTGCAAAAATAACTTTAAAGGAGATGAATGATGCTTAATATGTGTTCTCCTACATATTTGGTCCTTCTTGATGTCTTTTGGGACTCAGAAATGTGAATCCTGACATTGCAATAAGGAACCAGTCACACTTCTTGTATTACTAGGTAGTATATCCTAGCTTCTATGTATAATATTTTCTTCTTCTTAACATTCTATGCTTAGCATTCACAATTTTCAATATCCCTCTTAACATATGGTTTATTACTTTCACTTCTGTAGGATAAAGCACTACCTTCCTGGAAATCACATTTACATGGCTATTGTAAATGCATTCAGAAAAATCCATTATACAATTCCCTATCCAGAAAAGAGTTTGTATAATCATTTTACATCAACCCGATATGCTCTATACTCATCAGATCTTCTATGATTAAACCACTATATTCTTGCTGCTATCGGTGCATAGGGTGGTTGGGAGTTTGAACCTGTCAGACTGCCTAATGAGTATAATAAATCATTTTTTTCCATTTTTATTGATGACAGACTGCTTAATTGTTTGCACAGGAAAATATTCTATACATTCTTTTGTTTCTGATTTAACAAAGTTATACGACCTCACTACCATTATTTACAAATAAAGTAAGGAAAGGATTGTAATTTTGGATATAGACTTATGTAGAAGTACAGATAATAGGATTAGCAGCATATTAAATTAAAATCAGTGAATGCAAACAAAATTGTATTATATTTTAGAACATTCCAAGGGTAATGTTTTAAGGGCTGCACAGAGCCAATGGACAGAATATCAAGCTGCATATATAGAGTTTGGGATTGCAGACCTATATCATAACCATTCAGCATAAGGGTGCTGTTAATAATGCCGACAAATATGGCCTTTCAGTGCAATGAACTGGGTAGTGTGGGATAAATTCTCTTACCGCCAAATTACTTTCTCAACAGTTTCTCATAAAACAGCACACTTGATTATAAGAAGGACAGAGAATAACAAAAAGCTGTAATAATAAGCAGGAATAATTTTAACTTCTTTCAGAAGTTAAAATAATAAGTGAGAAGGTCACTGAAAAACCAATCAGTAAAAACAAAATGAAAACACCAGCAAAGCCAGAACTTCCACTGATTGACTTCCAAAACGTCTTGTATCAGAGGCACATAGGATATATGCAAATGATCCTTATGAGCATCAGGTATTTCAGCTAACTGGCGATTCTGAATGCCCATGACTTGTTTTGTTATTTTAATGGACAAATTCAGGCAACAAAACAAGTCATGGGCATTCAGAATTGACAATTGGCTGAAACACCTTATGTTCATAAGGGTCATTTGCATATATGCAATGTGACTCTGATACAACAAGAGGTTTGAGAGGTCACTAAGTGGAAGTTCTAGCTTTGCTGGAGTTTTCATTTTGTTTTTAATTATTGTTTTTTCAGTGACCTTCTCACTTATTGTTTTAACTTATTGTTTTTGTTTGTTGTTTGGGATATTTTTGCAGTGACCTTAATGATAATGGACATCAGCTGGGTATAACAGCCCTGTGATTCTTATGCTTAGTCAAAGACTCTGCTTGTGCTGTGCTGATGAGGTCAGAACAAGGCCGAAATATGCCTATCCAAAGCTAGTGGGGTTTGACTTTACTGGCCTGAAATTGTCCATTAAAATGCTGAAACAAGTCATGGGCATTCAGAATTGCCACTTAGCTGAAACACCTGATGTTCATAAGGGTCATTTGCATATATCCCATGTGCATCTGATACAAGAGGTTAGGGAGTTCACTCAGTGGAAGTTCTAGCTTTGCTGGACTTTTCATTTTTTTTATTGATTGTTTTAACTTATTGTTTTAGTTTGTTGTTTAGGATATATTTGCAGTTACCCTAATGATAATGGACATCAGCTGGGTATTAGAGCTCTGTGTGTCTTATGCTTAGTCAAACACCCTGCTTGTGCTGTGCTGATGAGGTCATAACAAGGCCGAAATATGCATATCCACAGCTAGTCGGGTTTGCCTTTATTGGCCTGAAATTATCCATGAAAATGACGAAACAAGTCATGGTCAATCTGAATGGCGAATTAGCTGAAATACGTGATGTTCATAAGGGTCATTTGCATTTATCCCATGTTCCTTTGATACAAGAGGTTTGGGAGGTCACTCAGTGGAAGTTCTAGCCTTGCTGGAGTTTTCATTTTGTTTTTACTGACTGATTTTTCAGTGACCTTCTCACTGATTGTTTTAACTTATTGTTTTAATTTGTTGTTTGTGATATTTTTCTTTGACACTAATGATAATGGACGTCAGCTGGGTATAACAGCCCTGTGTTTCATATGCTTAGTGAAACACTTTGCTTGTGCTGTGCTGACATAGTCATAACAAGGCTGAAATATGCATATCCACAGCTAGTGGGGTTTGGCTTTATTGGCCTGAAATTGTCCATTAAAATGACAGAAGAATTCATGGACATTCAAAATCGCCAATTAGCTGAAACACCTGATGTTCATAAGGGTCATTTGCATATATCCCATGTGTCTCTGATATAAGAGAATTGGGAGGTTACTCAGTGAAAGTTCTAGCTTTGCTGGAGTTTTCATTTTGTTTTTACTGATTGGCTTTTCAGTGACCTTTTCTTTTATTATTTTAACTTATTGTTTTCGTTTTTTGTTTGGGATATTTTTGCAGTGACCCTAATGATAATGGACATCAGCTGGTTATAACAGCCCTGTGTTTCTTATGTTTAATCAAAGACTCTGCTTTTGCTGCGCTGATGAGGTAATAACAAGGCCAAAATATGCATATCCACAGCTAGTGGAGTTTGACTTTATTGGCCTGAAATGGTCCATTAGAATGATGAGCAAAGTCATGGGCATTCAGAATTGCAAATAAGCTGAAACACCTGATGTTCATAAGGGTCATTTGCATATATCCCATGTGCCTCTGATACAAGATGATTGGGGGGTCACTCAGTGGAAGTTCTAGCTTTGCGGGAGTTTTCATTTGTTTTTACTTATTGGTTTTTCAGTGACCTTCTCACTTATTGTTTTAACTTATTGTTTGAGTTTGTTGTTTGGGATATTTTTGCAGTGGGCAGGATTCACAAAGCCTCCGTGTAAAAGTTACAAGGCTTACAAGGAGGCTGCAGTTAAACGGTATGATGTCAGCATGCCATGCATATTTATGAGGGCATGCTGACTCACACCCAAGGCTACACGGTCCGTGTAAGAAAGTAGGGGGCATGTCCGTAGGGCAAGCCCTGCAAACGGACACGCCCCCAGAAGAGTAACAGTCCCAAAAGTAAACCCCCACAACAGAGTCCGCATAAATGTCAATAAACACAACACAACACATGCCCCCACAGACAATAAACATAAAATGTAAAAATGAACATGCTATATTTTTTTTTATAAGTTTTAAAGATGTTTGCCCGTAAGTGCGCTCGTTTGTGCGGGCGTGCCCGTCGCTTAGCCACAGTTAGCAGTCAGTGGAAAAGCATATAAGATCTAAATATGCAAAGTAAGCCAAGAAGCAATAGCGTAGCGGTAGAGACGTCGGCTGAAGAGGAGGCAGTCATGGTTCGAGCCCCCCCAACATCACTTTTTATTTTTAGTGAAATAAGCACAAAACAATTCCCTGACATATATGTACATGTATAAAATTATTTTTATGTAAAATGTAATGAAATGGGCCATGTATTATGAAGAAATGTGTGATAAAAAAAAAGACAAATGTCAGAAGTGCCTATAGCTGAGCTACCCTCTAACAAGCTGAGTATATCTGCCCGTAGGTGAGCAGTGGTTTAACAGGTGTAAAATGAGTGCCCGGGGTTGAGCAGAGTTCTAACATGCTGAAACTGTGTGCCCATAGCTGAGCGTAATATGCATGCTGACAGCCAAACGACACGTAAACCAGCGTGACCTGCTTGCGCAGAGCTGCGCACCGCGCCAACAAGCTAACCGACGGGCAACGTTGAGCAAGCTGTATCAAAACTGCCTTTACACAGACACACCTCCTAGCCTGTGTAGACAGTCATAAAATATAAAAAGCAATGGCCAGGCTCAAACTCAGGATACCATGCACCGTAGTCAAAGTACTGAACCACTACGCCATGACAGTTGCTCGTAGAAATGCAGTAATAGCATATATATAGGAATGAATGGAAAGAGAAGCATGACAAAGCAGGTTTTGTGAAGCTGATATATTTCCAAAATGGCCAATCACAGATAAGTGTGGGAAAAACGGCATATATAAGCCCCATAGGCGGGAATATACAGCATAACTGATTGTGGAACTGATTTGCAGTCAGGATGGCAGGTGTAGGAGAGGGTAGTTGCTTCCGAGCACAGAGGTGGGGCGTTGAGGAGTCCAAATATATGGTTTGGCTCCTCATCCACAACCATGAGGCCCAACTCATGCAGGGCCAGGTCCTGTGGGGAGCATACAAGGCTGAGGCATGGGACCGGTTGGCACATTATCTCACCAGTGCCACAGGAATACCAAAGACTGGTGAACAGGTCCATCACCACCATGCGGACCTGAAGCGACGGAAGCAGGACCAACTGAACCGTTGGATCCAGGAGGCCCGGCAAATGCCCAACGCCCCACTACTGAGTAGGTTACATGTAATTAATTATGTAGAAAGTTAACCTAGCTGATATTATGGAGATGTATATTCCAATATTACTTCATTTATATTGCAGCTGCAGGTGTCCGTTCCGCGAATCGTCAAGCCTATGCCGATAGGCTTGTGCGGTTGCACCACCAGGCAGGTTAGTAATTCTCTCCCTGTAACTGTTAAAAAATATAAGTATGACAGCTTGCAAAAGAGTGCAGTGTAGTCACCTATTAATATAAAGTGCAAGTAAACAGTGTAAGAGAGATTCTGCTAGTACTGTGTGATTACATAAGTGTGATGCAGCCTGTAATCCAAAAATAAAAATGAAACAAGTCTGAAATAAAGATGTTCCACCAGTAATATAATAGTACATAACCTGCAGCAGGCTGAAAACTACAGCTACACATGCTGAGTAAAACACGTGTGAAATATATCCCCGTTTAAATTCTGAAACATGACACAAGTGAGACTGTTGGAAAGGATTGTTATAACCAAGTAAACATGTCAATAAAGCCTAGAATTAAGTACCATCCTGAATTGTAAAAATAAAACAAGTGAGAGTGTGAGAAAGAGGTATGAATCCACCAATAAAGTTGTAATAACTCCTGAATAAAGTATACTGCAGTCAGTACAGAATGAAATGAATGTGACAGGCACAACCAAACAGCGAAATGTGTGGAATAAAGTACTGAAGCTGGAATGTGTGTCCCACAATTTGGATATGTTGCTGTCAGTTTGCAATATGCAGATAGTATGGTTGTATGAAATACCAAACATCCACAGTTGTCTAGACCCATATAAAGCAAATGTAGCAGGATGCTGTAGCTGACCAGAGCCAGATATGAATGTGTATGAATAAAAATGAAATGTATATTGATGTAGCAGTAACATTCCTATCACCAACATGCATAGGTTTACACATAGAAAACTGTAGTCAGACCTGTAGTGTGTATATATCTGCAGCTAGTAGAAATGTACAGCATATGTATAGGTATTTGAAGTTGTTAATGAAATATTTCTTCACCTTACCCTATAACCACAAATAATCCATTCCACATGAAATGGGTATGTGTATTCACAATTAACTCCCCTGGACATTTGTCCTGTTGGTTCATACATATTTGCATGTACGTTGATGCATGTGCCCTGTTCATACATCCAAACCTGATGGCCTGTTGCCATCAATCAACCCTGCATGTTGTTGGATTGTGTATTGTTGTTCAAATTATGCATGTGTTATGCTTGCTGTTCAATGGCTTGAATTTATGGGTGTTTGGTTAATGGAAATACTAATGCATGCTGTTACAACTAATTGTGAATGGTATTGCACGTTACTAACCCAAACTGTCATTAAATAATGCAAAACATAGGACAACAGGGAAGGCGGGTTCCAGCGGACCCACCTCTCCCACCTCAGCTGGCAAGTGCACCTGGCAGTAGTGCCCAGACCAGACCCTCCTGTGGTGGCCCTGTGCCACCTGCGGGTGGAAGCACTGCAGGGGGATGGGGCTCGTTCCCCCTCTGCAAGCGTGGCCGGAGGAGAACATCCACTCACCCTCCGTAGTGTCCGGACTGTGATGCGTAGGGAGATCAGGCATGCTGTGCTTTGGCCCCTACGCCAGCTTGAGGCACGGGTGGCAAAACTCACGGGTGTGCCTGCTGCCCATCCTACACAGCCCCCAGCACAGCCCCGTCCTGGGCAGTGAAGGCACAGTGGCAACTGCCCATGGGTGGGGATCTCAGTTCCACTGTTGCCATCTGTGGGCTCATGGGCTTGAGATATCCATACATTCGTCCCCATCAATTGTGTAACCCCCCCCACATGTGTCATACTCCACCCCTGTATGCTTCTTGTTTGTCTTGTCTGTTAACCTCCCCTACCTACCTCCCCAGCTATACCGACTTCCTGTACCTGACATACCACTCTCACCTGAAAAAAAAAAAGGGCACTCTGTACCCACAAAAAAATTACGCCCCATACATAGCTGCCCATTTTGCACACATGTCTGCTGGACATGTAAACTGGCAATTACAATTGGATGTACAACAAATATTGTTGTCCTCACACCTCTCTCAGGGGTGGAAGGTTTCAAATTTCACACCAAATTACAAACATATGCACAGCTGTTGCTGACGAAGAAATGGGCAGCTATGGGCCTTTCCTACATCCCTCCTGCAAAACCCGAACTTGTTTTCCTACTGTCCTACCCTCTTTGTGCCCCCTTTTTCACCACTTTCCTATCTCCCCATTTTATTTTCTTTAAAAGAAAATAGCACGGGTGTGCGCGAGAGTAAGCACTTTTAAGCAGTAGTAAGCAGGAGTGCGCTTCTGTGCACTTAGCTAAGCGTGTGTGCGTGAAGCTAAGTGGCAGTGCACCTGCGTGACCTCCGCGCAAACCAGCGCTAACCCGCTTACAACTGCTTAAAAGTGCCTTAGTCACTCTGAATGACAAGGCCTGTAGTTTTCTCAGCAGCAAAATAAAATACCTCTGTCAGTGTCGAACCCAGGACCTTGGAAACACTAGTCTGCATGACTTACCACTAAGCCATGACTGCTATACAAGAACATTCTGCTGAAAGAAATATATCATAAAATAGTAGGAATTAATGTAAAGGGAATATAGCAAGTCTAGTACACAAAGCATGTCATGTATATTTACTGTCAAATCTAGTGGATTTGTAAAATAGTACTGTGTGATGAGAAACAGCCATGCTAGTTGGTAGCTAGTAGGTAATAATGTCACAGTAGCATCTGGTAAGCCACACACATACTCAGAGCAGGATAAACACTGCCATAGTTGAATAGTTAAGAGCCCAAACATAGCAACTGTGACTGAGTTACAGGGATGTCCCTGATGTGAAAACAAATGTCAACTGTGCCCCACTGACACCCTGTGAAATGTACAAACAGTAGGCAGAAAGGTGTTACTACACATGCAATGGTAACTATGAATTACTGAAAGTATGCACCACTTGCACATCACAAATGGTGTAGTAATACATATGCTCGAAATAACCCACAGTCACAACTGCAGAATATCAGAATATTTCATTGGAGTATCCCACTGATATGTACCATTCCATGAGGCTGATAAAAGATGCACCTGAGAGTATCTGAGGCCTGCTCAGCAGCATGATCAAATACCCTTGTAAGTGTCAAGGCCCACACCATGGCCAGACCACACTGCATGCAGTAACACCCTACCACAACAAACACATCGGGAATTGCTGCCCAAACAGATATAGCAAGCATTACAAGCTGTGAATGTAAATGGAAAATAGGAAAGCCATAGCAACACATTACAGGAAAGACACCTAGCAGGCATACAAGGAGTGAATGTAAAGGGCAAATATTGAAGCCATAGCAACAGATTGCAAGAGCCACTGCTATATACCAGTTACACCACAATCCCCACAGGAAAGCACACACACCCATATACACAGTATTACTAGTCGTAGGTGTCAGTTTACATACACACGGAGAAGAGGACACTGGAGGAAGGAATACTCAACTTACAGAACAACATGCATTGCAGTGTCTACAACACAGCCTGAAATATGAGAGATATACCAACCCTTACACTCACAGAACAGTATCCACAGCAAACCAGCATGGTCCCCACCCTGATAATCTGAAAGGGCTACGCCTACCTAACAGACCTTTTTATAGCACTGTCCTGAAATCACAGTGAGAACTGCAATCACTACACAACAGGCTGCATGCAATTAGTAAATGCTGGCTAACAATTGGTGCAGAGGCCATCACATGGACATGTGCAGATACCTACAAAAGCATCCTGTACTCCCAGTCCACACATGCAATACTTTCACTGCACCCTCTGGAGGTAGAGACAGAGAGAAAGAGAGAGAAAGAGAAAGAGAAAGAGAAAGTGAAAGAAAGAAATAAAAAAATAAAAAAAACAGTAACAACAAAACAAATAGGTTGACAGCAGGCCAAGTAACTGCAAGCCTACGCAAACAGCTGCAACAAGCACAGGTAATGTAAAGTACTAATATAATAGTCTACATACTGTGAACCCTCCAGATGCGTTATTGGTCTGTATCTATGTATATCAAGATGTGCATAGGGCCGGGGACATACTGCAACTGTCACTGAAGGCTCTACATACATATGTATGTGAAGGTAGCTATGTGCACATAGCAATGTAGGTTGTAGTGCAATGTACAAGTAGGTTGTACAGTAATGGATGTTCATCAGTACGTTACTGTGTGTATACATATGTGGAACTAAAAAGGAGTATATATATATATATATATATATATATATATATATATATATATATATGTATATATATATATATATATATATATATAATATATATATATAATATGCATATATGTATACATAGATACTGAGGGATGTAGAAATACATAGACATATATAGTTTCACAGTGTCATAGTTTAGTACTAGGCTATCTGCAGACAGTGTACAGAATAGATTTAGAAAACTGTGCCTCTGTATAGTAGTGACACAGTGAAGACCCCCTTACATAATAGCATTAGTTTACTGTGCCTCTGTCTAGTAGTGACACAGAGATGACCCCTGGTGTAAACCTATGATCTCCCATCCACTCGTCAAGAATTCACATGAAGAGAGTCAGTGAGGGTCTCTGCCTAACATGAACTGGGATCCTGTTCCAGAGTATGGGAAGCCTCTGAGTTATGGATCTGTCCCTACAGCATGTGCTATTCATATTTGTACTGAGGTTTAAATCTGTAGCTCTTGTGGTTCTGATGGATTTGGATTTTATGAGGTGGAACATGTCCATCAATTCTTGATTGGACATGGCCTTGTACGTCAGGCACAGACCACCTCTAAGTAGGCGGTATACTATGGAATAGAGCTGGAGTTTCTTTAGTCTGGCAGCATATGACATTTGTTGGAGACCCTTGATCCTCCTGGTGAGGTACTTATGGGGTCTCCCTAGCTGTTGCAAGTGCCAGGTGAGGTACATACCAAATGGGGCATAGTACACATTCATGGGCCTGATAAGGGAGGAGTATAGGGGTACAATGACCTCCTTTTATATGGATGTGAATCCCTTCATGATAAGGTGGGCAAGGTAGGAAGTCTATCCAACCACTTTGGCAACGTGGGTGTCAAATGAGAGGTCAGTATCGATTTGTGTCCCCAGGTCTCTGATTACTTTGTCTGTACTCAGTGGGTTACTGTCTATGTGATAATATGTGGGTACTTTGTCTTTCCCAAAGGGTATGACTATACATTATTTGGCATGCAGTTTAAGGCCATGACTCCGGCACCAGTTGTCCGTTTCAGTGAGGCCTTTCTGTAGGATGTATGTGTCAGCTGGTGTATCGACTATGGCGCCTAGTATGCAGTCATCTTTGAACAATGTCAGCCACTACCCTCCCATGTTTGCTTCCACATCTGAGAAATAAATGCCGAACATGAGGGGTCCCAGGACAGAGCCCTGTGGGACACCACTTGTGACTGGCTCTGAGTCTGACATGGTACCAGTGATTTTGACTTTAGGGTTTCTATCTGTTAGCCGGTTTGCAACCCATCTTGTGACATATGGATTTACATTTAAGCTGTTGAGCATGTCTATGATGCTAGAGTGGGGTATTGTGTCAAAAGCTTTAGCCAAGTCCGGGTAGGCTGTATGGACTGCTGTGCCCTCGTCAATGGCTCTAGTGACTGTTTTGAAAAGGTCAACCAGGTTCAAAAGGCAGGATCTGCCCATTACAAAGCTGAACTGGTGGGATCAAGTGTCTGTAAGTCCCCAATGTCTCTGTGTATAAGTTCCATAATGATTCTTTCCATAGCGTTGCAGACCTGGCTGGTTAAGCTTATGGGGCAGTAGTTACCAGGGTCTGTAGAGGTGCTTCCTTTGTGGAGTGGGACTACTGTTGTTGTATGCCAGTGTCCAGGTGCATATGCTGTAGTAAGGCTATGGTTAAATAGCATTTTATGTGCGGGTTTAGCTCCTCTTGGAGTTCATGTAGCACGCAACCCGGGATACCGTCAGGTCCCATTGATGCTGTGTTTATAGCTTTGCTGAGGGCAGTTCTCAGCTGGACATCTGAGATGACAGGGAGGTTACATTCAGCTGGGATAAGTAATTCCTCTTTTGGGGGTGAGGGAGGGGAGAAATCTGCACTGAACCTGTCTGCCAGAATGTTGGCAATATCTGTGTGTTCAGTGTAGTTTTTGTCACTGTGAACTAACTCTGAACATATCTGAGGGTTTCCGCCCAGGTGTCTAACATAGCAGAAGAAGGCCTTGTGGTTATCTGTAGTGTCCATAGCGATTTTCCTTTCAATGCTGGCCTTGCATGTTTGTATGAGAGAACGTAGCTTTCTACTAGTACTGATCAGAGATGCCTTATCTTTATGGAATTCTGCTCTGTCGTGCAGTAGCTACCTTCTTTTGTTATACAATTTGTTCATGGCTGGGGTCCACCAGACAGGACGCCTGCCCTTGGTGGAGAGGGTCTTGGTTTTATTTGGGATTGCATGATCCATGCATTCTTGGAGATGTCTGTAGAAAGCATTTGTGAAGGAGTTTGCATTGTGGGATGTGGTTTCCACTGGCCCAGTGGGCTTAAAGGATACCAACTCAGTTTTAAGAAGTGTAAAGTCGGCTTTTGAGAGGTTTCTCACTGTAGTCTTTTGTGTTGTGGGTGGAGGTGGGATATGTATATCCAGGGTGATTAGTTTGTAGCCAGATGTGACTAGTGAGGGGTATACTTCCGGTGTGTAGCACATTGTCCCCATGCTTGTGATGATCAGGTCTAGTATATTATCTCCCTTTGTGGGAGAGGTGACTAGCTGTTCCATTGCATTTGAATTAGTGAATTCCGGGAACCTTTGGGCTAGGGTGCTTGGGCTAGAATAATGCACCCAGTGTATGTTAGGGTAGTTGAAGTCTCCCAATATGATGGTGTGTGGTGGGACATTCATATCCTCCAATGTCTTCAGGAAGGCTGACTATGGTTCCTGAGATTGGGAGGGTGATCTGTAACATACTACCAGTTGTATAGCAGGTTTGCCTATGCTTATTTGCACCTGGATGGTCTCTGATGCTTCATGTGTTGCCACTAACCTGGAGGTGTGGGTGTCCTTGATGAATATGGACACTCCCCCTCCCTTTTTGTTTTGGCTCGAGTTTTGGGGCCAAAAAGCATGATACGAGGTATAGCCTGGTACTGCTGGTCTGCTCTCAGGAGTCTTGAACCAGGTTTCACTTACTGCACAGACATCGAGATTGATAGAATATGTACATACAGATATATGTAATACACACATACATATATAGATATATGTAGATACATATATATATATATATATATATATATATACAGACAGATCTGACTGACAACAGATATGTCTGTATATGACTATCTCTCTCTCTCTCTGTCCCACCCCCTCTCACTCTCACTCTCCCTCTGTCTCTCTCTCTCTCCCCCTCTCTCCCCACATCTATATGTATATATCTATATCTATATATATATATATATATATATATATATATATATATATATATACAAACATATATATATATATATATATATATATATATACAGATATATACATATATATATATATATATATATATATATATATATATATATATATATATATATATATATATATATATATATATATATATATATATATATATATATATATATACTGAGTAAGGCACATGTGTGCAGATGTATTGCAACAGGTGCCTGGTGACAAAGGCATGGAGTGAACACCAGTGCGAATATTGGAGTACCATACCCCATTCCAAAACACTGACACCAGTAACCACCACATATGTGCATGCCTGCCCACCACTGCATGTGTCAGGGGGGAACAGGGGCAACAAGTGTACAATAGGCTCCCCATTGATATACACAGTGGCACACTAGTCCTGTAATACTTGTACATGGAATGTGTCAGCAAACATGGTGTGTGAGCTATGGACATGTAGGTCACTGTACCCCTCTACACCCCACAATGTCCTACACGGTATGTACCTCCCATGACAGCTACAGATATGGTGAAGGACACAGACATACGCAAGTAACTGTGTCAATGCACTCAAACACATTACCTATGCAGAGTGACTGACAAGACCACAGAGTGCACACAGACTACCTACATAGAGGTTACCACTGCTGGATATACATAGTTAGGTCACACCCATGACAGTTGTCCAACAACCATGGTAACACCTCCAACATCCACAACCCAAATTACCTGTGTCTGTCGTCCTTGTCACCGCAGTATAGAGCACATGGTGGAGGTACAGGTCCCTACCCACAGATATGACATACCCTGGAGTAAACCACACAGAATTAAGAAGCAAGGCTCCCCATGAGTAGATGTCAGACATACCCCTGCTGAATATTATGCAGATAGGTAATATGCCATATGAGTCACCCTGTGTAACTGTTTGAAAGGAGTAGGTACGATCATAACACATGTGTCACAAGGGGCAGGGTAGCATAACAGTATGCTGCTGTAGGCCCAGGACCAATAGCATACTACCTACCTAAGACACAATGCACACCCATGAACCCATTGCAAACCAAATATGTGAGGTGGAATGAGTGTGCCAGTGACTGGGTGCATGTTATGTACTGGTGTGATTGCTCACCATGACTGTCTGTCTGTCATGGTAGTGTGTGTTCTTGGTGTGAGGCCAGAGACAGATGTGTGAGGTATTGCGATCAACACATGCTACATTGTCATATGTTGTGCTGTGTTACCCTGTATGTGAGTGTGGTGTAGGTAGGGTTATGGCAAGTAAGAGTAGTGTGCATTACCAGTGAAATATGTAACGTGCATTGCATGCAGTGCCTGGGTTGATAATGTTCACCATACAGTACCTTGATACAAACCCCCAGTGTGAGCTTGTGCATTAGACCTGAACCAGTGTGCTGACTGCTGCAGTATACTAGTCTGTCGTATGGAGTGTGCCAGGTACTGTTGCACAGTTGTTGGCTGAGCACTGATATCTGGTCATTTACATGTGTATCCCCCAATAGACAGACAGATGCTATATATGGTGGTTAAGTTATATCACTACAGTTGAGTATTATGTGTATTATGTGTGCCATAGTTTGCTGACAGATATTGCTGACATATTTTCCTTCTCCTTTTCAGGGCTATGGTTCACCAGCGAAACCCTGTGTACTCCGCTGCGTAGGAGGAAGAGATACACCAGAGCCTGGTGCGGGATTTCACAATACTCTTTTCCCACACCAGCCAGAACCAGCAGGAGAGGGCTGCACTGTGGCAAGACCTGGTCCGTCAGGTAAATGACATAGGCACACATAACCCGACATATGAGCAGGTACGCCATCACTGCAGTGATTTAATTAGAAATGTCCATCAGTGTGCGTTGGATATCCACAGGCAGCAGCTTGCCACAGGTGGTGGGGTGGCTAGACATCCCCCCCTCACTGGAGGGACTACTCCTAAGTGTTGTGGCTCCAGCCCAACAGCAACAGCAGCAGCATACATGTGTAATGATGGAGGCTGGAGCCACCCAGCAGCAGGACACGGAGCATGCAGATAACATGCCATGTGTATAGTTGACCGTTCTGTACACTGTTAGGTTATGCATGTGTGAGGTGTGTCCTCAGTTTGTAGCTGTAATCCTGGTAATTATTGTGCAAGAGTGATATTCTCAATATCAGCAGTAGACCTGTGGAAGCTAACTGTTGCACTACTGAACTGTATCATACTCACAGTATCAGTGGAACAGTTGTGCCCACTGACAATAAATGTCTCATTTCTGCAGGTCCCTCTGGTGTAACTGCAAGGCAGCCTATCCATGCTGGTAAGTGTGTGATAACATTACCTTCAATACTCTTGATACTAATAGGCTGAAGCAGTAGTGCTATGTGTTTGATTGCAGGTGTGTTTGTGTCTGTGTGTTGATATCTCATATACTGAGGTGTGTGCATGTGTGCATGTGCCCTGTGTGCATGTGTGCTTGTGCCCATGTGTGCATGTGTGCATGTGTCCATGTGTGCATGTGTGCATGTGCCCATGTGTGCATGTGTGCATGTGCCCATGTGTGCATGTGTGCATGTGCCCATGTGTGCATGTGCATGTGCCCATGTGTGCATGTGTGCATGTGTGTATCAGTGGTGACATTGTGTACGCATTGTAAACTGTGTTTCCTGTCTTACTCCCACAGGTTCTGGTGCTGCTCTGGTGTTGTGCAGCAGGGAACCTGAATCAGCTGCTGTGGATAGTGATAATGATGATACCTGTGTAATGGCACAGGGAGGTGTGCCAGGGTCCGTCATTGGTCAGCCAATTGACAGTACACAGCTGTCGACCCCATCAATGTGCACAGTCGTCCTGCCAATACATCCTTTGTCACCAATGTTCCTAGGTGATGGATAGGATACAGTGGGCATTGACCAGGATAATGTGGTATTGGTGGCACAGGCATCCCCACACAGCAGCCATGGCCAGGGTCCTGACATGGTACCACACAGGCAGACATCCAGGGGTTCCGTGGGAGCATCCGTGGGCATACCACCCCTGTCAGACGTGCCCACAGAGGTCTTTCAACCTCAGCTATGTTTTGGGCTGTAATGCAGGCATAGTCACGTATGGAACGGTACACCAGACAGGGTCTGAGGGAGCTGAGAGCATGTCGCACAGCTATGAGTGACAGTATGCGTGATGTTGTGGCTGCCATCCGTAACTTCACCGAGGTCATTGACAGACGTTGGGGGGACACATTAGATCTGTTCCACAACTACATGTCCATGAGCTAGGACAATGGTGGATGGTTGAGGCATCGACGTGGCCGTATGCCAGCAACAGCAGCAGCTGGCAGCCATTGCGGACAATAGGCCCGAGGCCGCTCACATAGTGCCAGCAGCAGCCCCAGCAATGCTGGGTCTGTGCTGTCATCAGACCGCCCCAGGAGACCACGTGCACGTGGCTCTGGACAGTCCCAACAGGGACCTGTCTCCAGTCACCAACCACCTGCTTCTGATGACAGTACCCAGTCTGGCTTAGTACCTGATACAGTCTGTAGCACCCCTGCCAGGCACAGGTACCATATCCATGGCCACAGACAGTGATCTGTATGACCTGGCAGGTACAGTCTGTGGCTGTCCACAAACACCTGTATATGCCAGCCATGAGGTGGGACTGTGTGCATGCATACACACATGCAAATTGATAACACCTAGGGCTACCGCATAAACGCACACACTGCATCAACATTGCCCCATCTTGTACTGCTGTCCCTCACCAACCCACACACACAGACATGTCAATTGGTTGTATCAGTGGCAGACTCAGGCATACCAAGTACACACCCTGTGCATATGATGAAACTGTGCCACCTCCTGCAATCTGTAACATCGGTGCAGGAACAGGTTAACATGGTGCTGATGCACAGGGTGACTACATAGAAGTGTTGTAATAGTATAATGTTGACAACAGTACAGTGTAATGATATAATTGTGGGTATATCCCAGCATGCCTGATGCAGTCACAGTATGAATGTCATTGTATTGTTTTGTACACCCATAGTAATTACCATAGTGTACTGTCTGCACATCTTTGCATACTGGTGGTGAGGCTGTCAAGAGATGGCCACCTACATAGGTAGCACAGGGGATACAAAAATGTACATATTGATACTCAATGATGGTCATGTCAACTGCGAGTTGCATGCCGTCAACACTCGACTCTGCAATGAGGATGTTTGAGGATGTTGATATCTGTGCAGTAATACACAACAGGTTCAAGACTCACAAGAGCACACTAGCACTACAAGGTCACACCTCATACCATGCATGACAGCTCCAAAACACAGAACTAACTATGACAGGAGGGAGAGTCTCCATACATGTCAAGGATACTGTGGTGCCAGGACAGGTAGCATACATCATACTAAGTCTGGAACTGCTGAGTGAGGGCTCAGTGTCTGTTATTTGAAATGTGTATTATTACAGGTATGAGCACTTGTGTAGCAGGCCAGTTATTCAACATTACGAAGGTACATGGTCTATGCAATTGTGGGGGGTGGTGCTGGACCCAGCCCGTCTGACCTGTGAATGTCTGGGTACAGGCTTATAGTGCCTGCATATATGCACTGTTACCTACTGGAAGTCGTACACCTTGTTTGTTGTAGCATAGTCTACATACAGGCCTGCTGACTGTAGCTTTGTTTGTATGCATGTTTGCTTGTTATGTTCCTGAAACGCTGATTCCACCTGCAGTGCAGATTTACAGTGCCTCTGTGGATCCCTACTGATATCTGTATTGCTTACTGTACTGATGTCCATGTCTCACTTGACAGAACATCACTGTCCTCTTTGCATGTAGGTTGCCTGTAACACATTGCATATGACTTACCTCGCATTTGCTCAAGACAGCATTCATATATGCCAGCACTAACAAATCAGGAGCACTACACCTTCACATACTCACCTTGAGTACCTTGTTCCCCATTGGACCTATGTGTCGTTAATTAGTATGGGATTCACAATGCTATGGTAGCATGTGCAAAGGTCACCTGTCAATCTACTCTCTGATCCACTTGGTGAATCTGTGAGTCATGTGGCAATGTTACAGCTGCCTCATGTACACAGACAACCCTCTCCCCTTCCCATACACTTACAACACATGTGAGAGATGCAACCACATAGCCAAACTGGGGGCTAAGCTCTTTTAACTCAGTACTGGCATACCCTGTCAGGTGGAGTGGGATACTACAGTGAATACAGTACCAGTCTCACATAGACCTGCCACGACCGCAATCCAAACACAGAAAAACACAGGTACATTCTTGGACTCTCAGAATAGCATCCTGCCTGAGCAGCTGACACCTGCAAAGCAGACACACAAGCAAACATTAAGCCAGAGCAGAGCACGTGCAACACATAGCTCACAAAGCCTGTGTGCCAAACAGTCACAGGCCATATGGCTTGACAACACACCTGCTACAGTAGTAATAGGTACCTCTATCGTCAGGTACACCGAGGTCCTGCTCACCAGGCTGAACAAGGTGAAGGTCATGCTGAGATGCCCGTCGGGCACTATGATCCACCACATAACACAAGCATACAGGTCACTCCAAGGCATGTAGAAATATGACTCAGTCATTGTCTGTGCCAGTGTGTATGACCTGTGACGCACCTCCCTGGACTACATGTTAGGGGACATAGAGGGGCTCTCTGAGCTTGTGGCACAGGCTGGTATGACCCTGACCTTGAGTAGCATCTTACCCTCACCAAGAATGCTGCCACAATATGTAGACAGGATGATCAGTTTCTACAATTACCGTATGTTTCAGTGACATTCAAAGGGGATCCAATGCCTGTCAGCATAGGATTACATGCTGGACAAGCCACATTGCTTTGCTAGGGACAGCCTGCACCTGTCACCCATGGGCTGTTGTATATTGGCAGAGGCTGTTGCTACACACATAGTGCCTTTGTATGCAAGGCTGACATTACATAGCCACCTACACAGGTATCACATGGGATAGGACACTAATAGTAATGCTACTCAACAGCAGCAGTGTAAACCTCAAGATGCATGCAGTGGAAACTGTTCTTAGCATGGGGTACAGCAATATCCATGCAGTAACAGACTCCTGGTACAAGGCTCCCAGGTGCACACCATCACTGCCAGGTCATACCTCATACCATGCTTGTAGTCCCCTACACATGCACCAAACCAGAACAGGGGGGATGTATCCAAAGGCACCTCAGATACACACACCCCCAGGTTGGTGGCACAGCACAAAGCATCAGAGCCTATCCATGTGCAACTAACAGTGGGTTAGACTGCCTTCAGGTTCATAGCCTGGCACACACCACCCCCCATACCCAGGAAACCCACTTGGCCTTCCTGACAACACTGGGAATATGACAGTCTCTACAAACACCATTATATAGGTGGACTGCAACTACCCAAACATAGAGTGTGAGCATTACTCTAGCTCCAAGACCCTATCTGAAGGGTTCTTAGCATTCATTACCTGCATTGCTATGGAACAACTTGTTACCACTCCCACAAGAAGTGACAACATGCTGCACCTGTTCATCACCGACATGTGGACTATATGCTCCAGACCAGTCGTGTATCCCTCGCTGGTGGGATGACACCATCTACAACTCACACTGTATATTCACATACCACATGCAGCCCCTGCACAGAACACCACAGTCATACAGTTGTCTAATGCATATTCCATGTATTCACATGAGGCAGGCTTCGGACATGGGAACTATTGAAGTTCACAGGTACATATGTATAGGTGGCACACACATACATCATGTGCGCATTGACATTACTGATATAATGTAGGTCGTGCAATATTGGGAACAGCACCCCACACACATGGACAAACTGTGTGACAAAAACGCACATGGCGTTTGTAGGATACAAACCCCTACCTAACTATGTTATGTCACTTGTGAGAGAAGCAGTAGCAGAGTGTGCTATTTGCATTACTAGGAGGCTTGCTTCCTCCTGCTGTACTTATAGGGTGCTGACATCATCAGTGTTTAGACAGTGGAATATGCAGCATGTGTTGTGTTGTACTAGTTGCCAAAAGGGACATTTCTCTTACACGTGGAATTGCGCACACACTACTTCCCCCCACACAGTCACACACACACTGAGCCCTTGCAGGATTTAAACCCCTACCTAACTATGTTATGACACTTGTGAGAGACGTAGTAGCAGAGCACGCTATTTGCATTACTGGGAGGTTTGCTTTCTCCTGCTGTACTTATAGGGTGCTGACATCATCATTGTTTAGACAGTGGAATATGCAGCATGTGTTGTGTTGTACTAGTTGCCAAAAGGGACATTTCTCTTACACATATAATTGCACACACACTACTCCCCCCACACAGTCACACACACACTGAGCACTTGCAGGATTCAAACCCCTACCTAACTATGTTATGACACTTGTGAAAGATGCAGTAGTAGAGCGTGCTATTTGCATTACTGGGAGGCTTGTTTTCTCCTGCTGTACTTATAGGGTGCTGACATCATCAGTGTTTAGACAGTGGAATATGCAGCATGTGTTGTGTTGTACTAGTTGCCAAAAGTGACATTTTTCTTACACATAGAATTGCACACACACTATTCCCCCCCCACACGCACACACTGAGCAGGATTCAAACCCCTACCTAACTATGTTATGACACTTGTGAAAAATACAGTAGCAGAGCATGCTATTTGCATTACTGAGATGCTTACTTTCTCCTGCTGTACTTATAGGGTGCTGACATCATCAGTGTTTAGACAGTGGAATATGCAGCATGTGTTGTGTTGTACTAGTTGCCAAAAGGGACATTTTTCTTACACATAGATTTGCACACCCACTACTCCCCCCCCCACACAGTCACATATACACTGAGCACTTGCAGGATTCAAACCCCTACCTAACTATGTTATGACACTTGTGAGAGACGCAGTAGCAGAGCACGCTATTCAAATTACTGTGTATTATTTGTGCTCCTGACATATGTATAGTGTGCTGACATCATTATGTATGAAGAGGTATGTACATCTGTTACTATCCATCAGTACAGGGAAGAGCATATCTATGCATTAACTTTGCACAGGCACAGTGGCCTACTGTACTGTGGAGGCAGATGCCAAATACACTGTGGATAGCCTTCTGTATTCCCTAGGGACAACAGCCTAGTATTGCACTCTACGACCATAGGTTTACCTGTCAGATGCAAGTATCTGTTGCTCATATACTGTTTGTGGGTCTTTATTGCCGTAGCATTCCCTATCTCTATGAACAACTTGTGTACTGTGGAAGATGTTTGCATATGAGTGGGATCCAGTACTTTACTTATGTCTCTGTTGTAATTTCACTGTGTGCACTGGGCAGATTTCTGTATTGTGGGAGGTTCCTGTGTTAACACATACAAATGTCAGATATGTGTGTGCAACTGATGAACTGTGACATGGCCTAAGTGTGTGAGCATGCCCAGTTCACAGTTTCTATGTCTTCTTGACTGATACGTCTCATTTATCTAAGTGTGCAAGCATGCCCAGTGTGAACTTTCCTTATGTTGGGATCTGTGGTCCACCACATTTGTGTTTGTGTGTGGACATCATCTATATTTCACATGTACAGTTGAGTGTTGGACATCAGGTTGTGTTCTTACTGCCCAACTGCTTTGTGTCTGAACCTAACAGGCATTATGCTGTGCCTCCAGGGTTGCCATGGGATAGTTTGCATACAGTTGTCAACATCCTTTCCTACTGACCAAACAGTGTATTGTCGTATAGTGTAATGGCTCGGTACTTTCACTGTGGTGGACAGTATCATCGGTTTCAGTCCTATCACTGCTTGTAATATTTGTAGTGAGCACACCAGACTGGTTGATGGCCAGTTGTGCAGATATGACTATGTTGCATTTTGCTCAGATATGGACAGCATAGTACATGATTGTCCGACATTGTTAATGTATTCCACAACTTGTGTGGACAGTGACAAACAATGGCCATGTTCCCTAGTCCATTTGTAATGCTAGTCAGAGAGTGTTTGTCCTTCAACACACATTTACTGGTGTTTGCCATGACATATGTCAAGGTTAGTGTGCTGTGCCTCTGTCTACCCGTGACATACAGGTGATATCCAGGGTACACCTATCATCTCCCATCCAGTCATCATGATTCCTACGGATGACAGTCAATGAGGGACTCCCTGGATAACCTGTACTGGGAGTTTAGTCATGAGTGGAGTGAGCTTCTGGGTTATGGACCAATCGGTACAGCATGTCCTGTTTATGTCTGTGCTGGGGTTCAGGCCTGTCAGCTGCATAGGTCACCAGCATTCAGATTGTACATGGTGCCAAATGTCCATTGATACCAGCTTGGTCATGGCTTTATACATCAGGCACAGTTCACCTCCAGCCAGGCGGTACGGCACTGTGTGGATCTGCAGTTTGTTTAATCAGGTGACACATGGCATCTGTTACAGCTCTGCGATCTTCCTGATGGGGTATTTGTGGGGTCTTTCCAGTTGATGCAGGTGTCTGCTAAGGTACATCCCTCAAGGGCCATTGTACGCAATTGTGAGGCTGCTGATGGATGACTGGAGAGGCACATTGACCTAACCTGATCTAGCTGTGCTTACCTTCATGATTAGGTGGGTATATGGTATGTTTCTGTAACCACTACAGACACATGGTTGTCACATGCAGGATATCTATCACCTTGTGTCCCCAGGTCTCTTATTGCTCCTGATGTACTTACTGGGTTAACACCTATGTGGTAATTTCTGGCCATGTACTGTGTTTCCACAGGGGATGACTATACACTATTCTGCATTTAGCTTGTTGACATGGCTGTGGCACCACTTGTCTGTTTCTATGTGTGCCTTTTGTAGGTTGCTTGTGTCAGCTAGAGGGTCCGATATGTTGGGCAGTTTGTAGTCTTCTGCGAACCTGTTCAGACAGAGTCCTTCCATGTTGTTCTGTACCTATGTGACATATATAGCATACAAGAGAGATCCTAGGACCATGCCTTGTGGGATGCCAGTTGTACCTGGTTTGCAGTCTGACATGGCTGCATCATGTCTGACAAGGTCAGTTCTGTCCTTGAGCTGGTTTGCAACCCATCTACTTGGATAGGGGTTTATAGTTAGGCTGGTGAGCTTATCTGTACTGACCAACCAGGGTATTGTATGGAAGGGTTTAGCAAGGTCCAGATAGGCTGTGTGATCCACATTCCCCACATCAATGGCATTGGTGCGCATTTCACATGAGTCAGACATGTGTAAGGGGCAGGATCTGCCCTATGAAAGCCACACTAGGTAGGGTCCAATGTCTGTAGGTACCCAATCTCGTTATTCCTGGGATCCATGATCATCCTCTCCATTACTTTGCCAAACTAGATAGTCAGGGTTGAAGGGTGATAGTTTGCAGTATCCATTCAGGCACCACCTTTGTGGTGAGGGACCACTGTTGCTGTACACTGCTCTTTGGGTACATATCCTGTGGTAAGACTGATAGTGCGCAGCAGTGCTATTTGGTGTTCCATTCTTCTTACAGTACTTGTTGGACACAACCCAGGACACCATCTGGTACCATTGATGCTGTGTGGTGTGCTTTGTAGATGCTGGCTGTTACCTCAGCATCTGCAATGTCAGGGGGCCAGCACTCTGCTGGGATAGATATTTGGCAGTAAGGTGCTGGTGGGGAGTTTGCAAAGAATCTGTTAGGTTGGATGTTGGCAATGTGTGTGGGTTTGGTGTATTGTTTGTGATATTTGAGTACTGCAGAGCATATCTGTGGATTATCACCATGGTTCCTACCATCAGGTAGGACAGCTGTGTGATAATCCTTTGTGTCCTGCACAATTTGTATCGTCATAGGTTCATAGGTTCATACTAGGCTATCTGCCCTGGCCATGTTTGAGCATGGACAGACTGTGTGTGAGTTTCAACACCCCTTGCAATGTGCATATTATGCCCATTTAGGGTTTACTTTACTAGATGTGACACAGGGATGGCCCCCAGTGTACACCTACTATCTCCCATGCACTTCACCAGATTTCTCTTGTTGAGTATGAGTGTGGAGCTCAGCCTATCATGGACTGGGATTCTGTTCCAGAGTGTAAGGAGCCTCTGGGTTATGGATCTGTCCCTCCAGCACATCCTATTTATCTATATGTGGAGGTTCAGATATCTCACTGTGGTGTCTCTGCTGGATTTGGGGTTTCTGCAGTGGAGCATGCCCATTCATTCTGGATTGGACATGGCCTTGTACATCAGGCATACATCACCTCTGACTGGGCAGTATGCTTGTGAATTGGGCTGTGGTTTCTTCAGCCAGGCTGCAGATGTCAAATGTTTGGACTCTTTATCCTGTTGGTGAGGTACATTTGGGGTCTTTCTAACTGCTGCAGGTGTAAGGTAAGGTACATCCAAACTGGGGCATTGTTGTCACGTATGGGCCTGATAAGGGAAGAGTATGGGGGCACAGTGACCTCTCTTGATCTACATAGTTCATAGTTCATAGTTCATAGGTTAGTACTAAGCTAACTGCCCTTGCGAGCCATTTTAAGCCTAGCCAATTATCCCTTGTGAGACTCAAACCCTACACCTTGTGTTTGTAAGGCAAACACCTTAACCATTAGGCCACCCTCCCAACCCAACATGTGCATCCTTTCAATTAAGGTGGGCAATATAGCAGGTCTTCCTGGCCACCTTGGCAATGTGAGTGTCACATGATAGGTTACTGTCCACTTGTGTCCCTAGGTCCCTGATTACTTCTTCCATACATAATGGATTGCCACCTATGTCATACTTTGTGTGTGCCTTGTTTGGTATTTGTTGAGACATTCATACTCTGCAGTGTTTTCAGGAAGGCTGGCTGGGGTTCCTGGGTTTGTGAGTGTGGTCTGTCGCAGGCTGCAAACAGGGACGCAGTTTGAGTCACTATTACTTGCCCGTGGATAGTCCATGCTGCTTCTTGCTGTGGTACCAACCTGGGGGTGTGGTTATCCTTGACAATTATTGATAGCCACACTCCTATTGTAGTGTGTTCCATGTTTTGGAGCTGTAGAGCATGGTATGAGGCATAACCTGATAGTATTAGGGTGCTTTTCTGGGCCTTGACCCAGGTTTCTGTTACAGAACAGATATTACCATTCTCCATGCTGTGGTGGGTTTGCTCTGCATGAACCTTGCAGGTTAGACTTCTGGCGTTGGGTAGCATTACGTCCAGGTTGTTATCCCTTGTGCTACCTATGGTGGTGGGTTTGTGTTTCCAGCCTTACCTATTCAAGGCACAGTGGGGGTGACAGCAGCCTTTGCCAGTATCCACACAGCCAGGTGTGCTGGGTGCGTGCCATCCCTAGCAGATGGGGCATCATGTCTTGCTCAGCATGTCATGCCAGGCTGTCAGCCATTTGTTCCCCCTTGCTAACAGCAAGACTTCAGCCAATTATTGTACTTGATCTTGTTGTCTTCATAGTGTGACATCATGCTTGGTGAGGGTGAGATGTTAGGCAGGGTCTTCATGTTTGCATATACTAGATGGTGTTACATTGCTTAACACATGGCAATCATGCCTGAGGTGGTGCTGCAGGGCTGCCTCTGTCGGATGCACATACTACACTCCCTGTACATGTTTGAGAGCAGGTTGTGTCATGTTAGGTGTCCTTGTTACTATATGAGTGAGTCAGAGAGGGGTATCATTCCCAGGATTCCTACTGAGCCAGTGTATGTGCTATGTGTTGCCTCTTTGCCAAGGCCAGGGCATACTGGGCATGCCTCCTTCTGCCTACTGGGGCAGGCTCAGGTTGTTCCTCCTCTGAGTCACGCTCTGCCTGTGATGGCCTTGGCAATGGTGGGGGGCTGTTTGTCCCGGCCCTATGCTGGTCCTGCTGCAGCTGTTTTCGCAGAATCATATTATGTAGCACATACCATGACAATTTGGATACATGTAGTTGGTGAGTACTGCAAGGCTCCACCAGTCGTGTCCAGGCACTGGAACTGTGATTGAGCAGCCCAAACACACACTCTATTACATTACGTGTTTGTGCGTGTGTCTCATTATGGCATTCTTGTTCAGGTGTGTGTGCGTTTCTTATGGGTGTCATCAGCCACGGCTCCAGTGCATATACAGCATCCCCCATGACCTGGCAGTTGATGGAGGGGAAGCCCTTGTGGTTAATGTAGGTCCTACCCTGCTCACCGGCTGGTGCTTTGATGCATATGTGCGTGCAGTCTATTGCACCCACTACCTCAGGGTATTCCGCTATTTGATGGAAGAGATGCATATTGCTGGCCAATACCTCACGGGAATTGGGGAAATATACATGCTCACCGACATGTGCTGACATGGCATCCAGGAACTGGTGCAGTACCCTGGAGGCTGATGCCTGTGATATCCCCATCATATCACCAGTTGGTCTCTGGAAGGTACCTGTTGCTAGTATTCTTAGGCCAACACATACCTTGGTTTCCACTGGGATGGGTTCCCCTCTGTTGATTCTGTGTGTGAGGCGTGGCCTGCACAGCTCAACAATTTGCTGCGGGAGGTCTCTGTCCACTCTATAGCGCTCCACTATCTCCAGCTCATGTAACCCCTGGTAGGTGACCCTGGGTCTGTACACTCTTCTCCGTCTCCTCACTGTGGGTTGTCTGGCAGCATTTGCATTGTCACCACCCTCAGCAAGTCTCCTATGTCTCCTTATAACAGCTATGGCAGCCCCTAGCATGTTTGGTCTGAGTGCAGCTTTTTCAGTTTTCACTTCTACTAGCTTAGTCCTGTCTTGCAGTGTCCCTTGAGAGAAACATACTGCAATGCTGTTTGCAGTGTTTTTAGTGCTGGGCTGGGCTAGTATTCTGCCTGTGTAATTGCCTGCTTCTAATTGTTTTCACCTGCTAGTTCTACCAGTATTTCCTGCTAGCTTCCTACTATTTCTTCTGCTTCCTTTTTCCTCTCTGTTTCCTCAGGGGGGAGCAGTGCGCATACCAGCAGAAACACGTTCACAGTGGCTACCACGTGCACACACATGCTTACTCGGACTTGACTCTGCTTATTTGGGTTAAAACGCGCACACACCAGCGCAAACAGGTTTATATATCTTTACACAGGCTTGTACATGCTTACTCTGCCTTACACGCGCGCACTCTGTCTTACTCGTGCCTGGCAGCGTGCGCATGCACGCACAGCAAGAAACTTTGGTGTTGGCCACAGTGTACACCTTCCATTTCTTGACTTTCCCATGCTTATCTGTTGACACTCCTCTTTCTATGCTGTGTGATTGACATCTTTCACATACCACTTTGCTCCAATAAGCTTGATTTCTTCCTGACATTCCCCCCTGTGATGTCACTTATCTCCTACTCTGTTACTCCCCCTTATCTAACTCTTACACTACACGGAATGTGCTCATTTGCTATGTGACAGTGTGATTCACTATCCTACCACTGATTTACATAGGATTGCCTACTAATGCTTAGTTACGTGTCTTACACTCAGCTTCCCCCCTTAGCAACCACTAAACGGTGGCCATGTTGTTTTTGGTCTGCTAGTCCCTGCATTGCAAATCCATGCATTACATAAAACCCACATTTGTGGGTTTCAAACCTTTATTTTTATGTCTTATTTAGCACAGCCCATTTGCGCGGGGCTTGCGCTGCATTTAAACATCGCCGATCGCCAAAAAAAAATTATTTTATTTCATGTTTGCATCGGGTTACCGTGCCAATGGCCACATATTTGGCCATTGGCATGCTGCCTGCTACATATGCACACTTTATTTGGAGCTGTCATGGCTCCATTGTGTTATTTGCAGTAACGTACTCAGTTGTCAACTGAGTACATTTCTGCACCTAACACGACTCTTACACAGGCTGATTTCAGCTTCGTGGATCTCTAATCTACCTCATTTGCATGCCTTTTGGCTGCAAGTGAGGTAATTAGCATATCCACGCCCTGCCCGTGTAAGAGACGTTTTAGCTGGTCTCTTACATGGAATTTCGGGCTGTTCCTGGATCGCGATGGCTGCATGGAGTTGTACACGACTCTTAGACTCCGTGCAAGCCATCGTGAATCCTGCCCAGTGACTCTAATGATGATGGACATCAGCTGGATATAACAGCCCTGTGTTTCTTATGATTAGTCAAACACTCTGCTTGTCCTGTGCTGACCATATCATAACAAGGACAACATATAAATATCCGCAGCTAGTGGGGCTTGCCTTTATTGGCCTGAAATTCTCCATTAAAATGATAAAACAAGTCATGGGCATTCAAAATTCCCAATTAGCTGAAACACCTGATGTTTATAAGGGTCATTTGCATATATCCCATGTGCCTCTGATACAAGAGGTTTGGGAAGTCACTCAGTGAAAGTTCTAGCTTTGCTGAAGTTTTCATTTTGTTTTTACTGATTGGTTTTTCAGTGACCTTCTGACTTATTGTTTTAGTTTGTTGTTTGGGATATTTTTGCAGTGACCCTACTGATAATGGACATCAGCTGGGTATAACAGCCCTGTGTTTCTTATGCTTAGTCAAACACTCTGCTTGTGCTGTGTTGAAGAGGTCATAACAAGGTCAAAATATGCATATCCACAGCTAATGTGGTTTGACTTTATTGGCCTGAAATTGTCCATTAGAGTGATGAACAAAGTCATGGGCATTTAGGATTGCCAATTAGCTTAAACACCTGATGTTCATAAGGGTCATTTGCATATATCCCATGTGCCTCTGATAAAAGCAGTTTGAGAGGACACTCAGTGGAAGTTCTAGCTTTGCTGGAGTTTTCATTTGTTTTTAATAATTGTTTTTTCAGTGACCTTCTCACTTATTGTTTTAACTTATTGTTTTCGTTTGTTGTTTGGGATATTTTTGCAGTGACCCTAATGATAATGGACATAAGCTGAGTATAACAGCCCTGTGTTTCTTATGCTTAGTTAAACACTCGGCTTGTGCTATGCTGTTGAGGTCATAGCAAGGCTGAAATATGCATATCCACTGCTATTGGTGTTTGGCCTTATTGGCCTGAAATTGTTGATTAAAACAACAAAACAAGTCATGGGCATTCAGAATCACCAATTAGCTGAAATACCTGATGTTCGTAAGGGTCATTTGTATATATCCCTTATACTTCTGATACAAAAGATTGGGAGGCCACTCAGTGGAAGTTCTAGCTTTGCTGGAGTTTTCATTTTGTTTTTACTGATTGGTTTTTCAGTGACCTTTTGACTTATTGTTTTAGTTTGTTGTTTGGGATATTTTTGCAGTGACCCAAATGATAATGGACATCAGCTTGGCATAACAGCCCTGTGTTTCTTGTTCTTAGTCAAACACTCTGCTTGTGCTGTGCTGACAAGGTCATAACATGGCCAAAATATGCATATCCATAGCTAGTGGGGTTTGACATTATTGGCCTGAAATTCTCCATTAGAACAATGAACAATGTCATGGGCATTCAGAATTGCCAATTAGCTGCAACACCTGATGTTCATAAGGGTACTTTGCATATATGTCATGTGCCTCTGATACAACAACAGGTTGGGAGGTCACTCAGTGGAAGTTCTAGCTTTGCTGGAGTTTTCATTTTGTTTTTACTGATTGGTGTTTCATTGACTTTCTCACTTATTGTTTTAACTTATTGTTTTCATTTGTTGTTTGGGATATTTTTGCTTTGACCCTAATGATAATGGACATCAGCTGGGTATAACAGCCCTGTGATTCTTATGGTTAGTCAAACACTATGCTTCTGCTGTGCTGATAAGGTCATAACAATGCCGAAATTTGCATATCCACAGCTAGTGAGCTTTGCCATTATTGGCCTGAAATTATCCATGAAAATGACGAAACAAGTCATGGCCATTCAGAATGGCCAGTTAGCTGAAGCACCTCATGTTCATAAGGGTCATTTGCATATAGCCCATGTGCCTTTGCTATAAGCGGCTTGGGAGGTCAGTCAGTGGAAGTTCTAGCTTTGCTGGAGTTTTCATTTTGTTTTTACTGATTGGTTTTTCAGTGACCTTTTGACTTATTGTTTTAGTTTGTTGTTTGGGATATTTTCATGTGATGCTAATGATAATAGACATCAGCTGGGTATAACAGCCCTGTGTTTCTTATGCTTAGTCAAACACTCAGCTTATGCTGTGCTGACAAGGTCATAACAAGGCTAAAATATGCATATCCACAGCTTGTGGGGTTTGGTTTTATTGGCCTGAAATTGTCCATTAAAATGATGTAACAAGTCATGGGCATTCAAAATCCCCAATTAGCTGAAACACCTGATGTTCATATGGGTCATTTGCATATGTCCCATGTGCCTCTGATATAAAAGGTTTGGGAGGTCACTCAGTGGATGTTCTAGCTTTGCTGGAGTTTTCATTTGTTTTTACTGAATGTTTTTTTCAGTGACCTTCTCGCTTATTGTTTTAACATGTTGTTTTAGTTTGTTTGGGATATTTTTGCAGTGATCCTAATTATAATGGACATCAGCTAGGTATAACAGCCCAGTGTTTCTTATGCTTAGGCAAACACTGTGCTTGTGCTGTGGAGGTCATAACAAGGTTGAAATATGTATATCTACAGCTAGTGGTGTTTGGCTTTATTGGACTGAAATTGTCAAATCAAACAACAAAACAAGTCATGGGCATTCAGAATCACCAATTAGTTGAAACACCTTATGTTCTTTAGGGTCATTTGTATATATCCCATGTGCCTCTGATAAAAGAGGTTTGGGAGTTCAGTCAGTGGAAGTTCTAGCTTTGCTGGAGTTTTTATTTTGTTTTTTCTAAATGTTTTTTCAGTGACCTTCTCACTTATTGTTTTAACTTATTGTTTTTGTCTGTTGTTTGGGATATTTTTTGCAGTGACCTTAATGATAATGGACATCAGCTGGGTATAACAGCCCTGTGTTTCTTATGCTTAGTCAAACACTCTGCTTATGCTGTTTGGCTTTATTGGTCGGAAATTGTCCATTAAAATGAAGAAAACAAGTCATGGGCATTCAGAATTGCCAATTAACTGAAACACCTGATGTTCATAAGTGTCATTTGCATATATCCCATGTGCCTCTAATACAAGAGGTTTGGGAGGTCACACAGTGGAAGTTCTAGCTTTGCTGCAGTTTTCATTTTTTTACTGATTGGTTTTCCAATGACTTTTTCAGTTATTGTTTTAATTTATTGATTTTGTTTGTTGTTTGGGATATTTTTGCAGTGGCCCTAATGATAATGTACATCAGTTGGGCATAACAGCCCTGTGTTTCTTATGCTTAGTCAAACAGCCTTCTTGTGCTGATGAGGTTGTAACATGGTTGGAATATGCATATCCACAGCTAGTCGGGTTTGCCTTTATTGGTCTAAAATTATCAATGACAGTGACAAAACAAGTCATGACCCTTCAAAATAGCTAATTAGCTGAAACACCTGATGTTCAAAATGGTCATTTGCATTTATCCCATGTGCCTTTGCTACAAGAGGTTTGGGAGGTCACTCAGTGGAAGTTCTAATTTGCTGTAGTTTTCATTTTGTTTTTACTGACTGGTTTTTCAGTGACTTTCTCGCTGATTGTTTTAACTTATTGCTTTAATTTGTTGTTTGTGATATTTTTATTTGACCCTAATGATAATGAGCATTAGCTGGTTATAACAGCCATGTGTTTCATATGCTTAGTCACACACTCTGCTTGTGCTGTGCTGATGAGGTCATAACAAGGCCGAAATATGCATATCCGCAGCTAGTGGGGTTTGACTTTATTGGCCTGAAATTGTCCATTAGAACAATGAACAAAGTCATGGGCATTCCGAATCACCAATTAGCTGCAACACCTGATGTTCATAAGGGTACTTTGTGTATATGCCATGGGCCTCTGATACAACAAAAGGTTGGGGTTGTGACTCAGTGGAAGTTCTAGCTTTGCTGGAGTTTTCATTTTATTTTTAATGATTGTTTTTTCAGTGACCTTCTCACTTATTGTTTCAACCTATTCTTTTTGTCTGTTGTTTGGGATATTTCTGCAGTGACCTTAATGATAATGGACATCAGCTGGGTATAACAGCCCTGTGTTTCTTATGCTTAGTCAAACAGCCTTCTTGTGCTGATGAGGTCATAACATGGCCGAAATATGCAAATCCACAGCTAGTGGGGTTTAGTTTTATTGGCCAGAAATTGTCCATTAAAATGAAGAAAACAAGTCATGGGCATTCAGAATTGCCAATTAGCTGAAACGCCTGATGTTCATAAGGGTCATTTGCATATATCCCATGTGCCTCTAATACAAGAGGTTTGGGAGGCCACTCAGTGGACGTTCTAGCTTTGCTGCAGTTTTCATTTTTTTTACTGATTGGTTTTTCAATGATCTTTTCACTTATTGTTTTAACTTATTGATTTAGTTTGTTGTTTGGGATATTTTTGCAGTGACCCTAATGATAATGTACATCAGTTGGGCATAACAGCCCTGTGTTTCTTATGCGTAGTCAAACAGCCTTCTTGTACTGATGAGGTCATAACATGGCCGAAATATGCATATCCATAGTTGGTTGGGTTGGCCTGAGATTATTAATGAAAATGATAAAACAAGTCGTTGCCCTTCAAAATGGCCAATTAGCTGAAACACCTGATGTTCCAAATGGTCATTTGCGTTTATCCCATGTGCCTTTTCTACAAGAGGTTTGGGAGGTCACTCAGTGGAAGTTCTAATTTGCTGTAGTTTTCATTTTGTTTTTACTGACTGTTTTTTCAGTGACTTTCTCACTGAGTGTTTTAACTTATTGCTTTAATTTGTTGTTTGTGATATTTTTCTTTGACCCTAATGATAATGAGCATCAGCTGGATATAACAGCCCTGTGTTTCATATGCTTAGTCAAACACTCTGCTTGTGCTGTGCTGATAAGATCATAACAAGGCCGAAATATGCATATCCACAGCTAGTGGGGTTTGGCTTTATTGGCCTGAAATCGTCCATTAAAACGACAAAACAAGTCATGAGCATTCAAAATTGCCAATTAGCTGAAACACCTGATGTTCATAAGGATCATTTGTATATATCCCATGAGCCTCTGATACCACAAGAGATTTTGGTGGTCACTCAGTGGAAGTTCTAGCTTTGCTGGAGTTTTCATTTTGTTTTTAATGATTGTTTTTTCAGTGACCTTCCCACTTATTGTTTTAGAGTATTGTTTTCATTTATTGTTTTGGATATTTTCGCAGTAACCTTAATGATAATGGACATCAGCTGGGTATAACAGCCTCTGCTTCTTATGCTTAGTCAAAAGCTCTGCTTGTGCTGTGTTAATGAGGTTATAACAAGGCCAGCATATCACAGCTAGTGGGGTTTGGCTTTATTGACCTAAAATTGTCCATTAAAATGATGAAACAAGTTAAGGGCATTGTAAATTGCCAATTAGCTGAAACACCTAATGTTAATAAGGATCATTTGCATATATCCCATGTGTCTCTGAGGCAAGCAATTTGGGAGGTTACTCAGTGGAAGTTCTAGCTTTGATGGTGTTTTCATTTTTTTACTGATTGGTTTTTCAGTGACCTTCTCACCTGTTTTAACTTAATGTTTTAGTTTGTTGTGACCCTATTGATAATTGACATCAGCTGTGCATAACAGCCCTGTGTTTCTTATGCTTACTCAAACACTCTGCTTGTGCTGTGCTGATGAGGCCATAACAAGGCCTAAATATGCATATCCACAGCTTGTCGGGTTTGCCTTTATTGGTCTGAAATTATCAATGAAAATGATTAAACAAGTCATGGCCATTCAAAATGGCCAATTAGCTGAAACATCTGATGTTCATTAGTGTCATTTGCATTTATCCCATGTGCCTTTGATACAAGAGGTTTGGGAGGTCACTCAGTGGAAGTTCTAGCTTTGCTGCCATTTTCATTTTGTTTTTACTGACTGGTTTTTCAGTGACTTTCTCACTGATTGTTTTAACTTATTGCTTTAATTTGTTGTTTGTAATATTTTTCTATGACCGTAATGATAATGGACATCAGCTGGGTATAACAGCCCTATGTTTCATATGCTTAGTCAAACATGTTGCTTGTGCTGTGCTGACAAGGTCATAACAAGGTTGAAATATGCATATCCCCAGCTAGTCTAGTTTTTATAGCCTGAAATTGTCCATTGAAATGACAAAACAAGTCATGGGCATTTAAAATTGCCAATTAGCTGAAACACCTGATGTTCATAAGGGTCATTTGCAAATATCACATGTGCCTCTGATACAAGAGGTTTGGGAGGTCACTCAGTGGAAGTTTTAGCTTTGCTGGAGTTTTCATTTTGTTTTTACTACTTATTGGAGTCCATTAGAACAAACAACAAAACAGTGGGCAGTCAGTTAATTAGCTTAGCTGAAACACCTAATATTCATTAGGGGTCATGTGCATGTATCCTGTGTGCCTCTGATACAACAGGTTTGGGAGGTCACTCAGTGGAAGTTCTAACTTTGCTGGAGTTTTCATTAGTTTTTACTGATTGTTTTTTCAGTGATCTTCTCACTTATTGTTTTAGTTTGTTGTTTGGGATGTTTTTGCAGTGACCCTAATGATAATGGACATAAGCTGAGTATAACAGCCCTGTGTTTCTTATGCTTAGTCAAACACTCTGCTTGGGCTGTACTGATGAGGTCATAACAAGGTTGAAATATTCATATCCACAGCTAATGGGGTTTGGACTTATTGGCCTGATATTGTTGATTAAAACAACAAAACAAGTCATGGGCATTCAGAATCGCCAATTAGCTGAAATACCTGATGTTTATAAGGGTCATTTGTATATATCCCTTATGCCTCTGATACAAAATATTGGGAGGTCACTCAGTGGAAGTTCTAGCTTTGCTGGAGTTTTCATTTTGTTTTTACTTATTGGTTTTGCAGTGACCTTCTCACTTATTGTTTAACTTATTGTTTGTTGTTTGAGATATTTTTGCATTGACCCTAAGGATAATGGACATCAGCTGGGTATAATAGCCCTTTGTATCTTAAGCTTAGTCAAACACTGTGCTTGTGTTGTGCTGATGAGGTCATAACAAGGCCGAAGTATGCATATCCACAGCTAATGGGGTTTGGCTTTATTGGCTTGAAATTGTCAATTAAAACGACAAAACAAGTCATGGGTATTAAGAATTGCAATTTAGCTGAAACACCTGATATTCGTAGGGGGTCATTTGCATATATCCCATGTGCCTCTGATACAAAAGTTTTGGGAGGTCACTCAGTGGAAGTTCTAGCTATGATGGAGTTTTCAGTTTGTTTTTACTGATTGCTTGTACAGGGACCCTTACCACTTATTGTTTTATTTTGTTGTTTGGGATACTTTTGCAGTGACAATAATGATAGTGGACATCAGTTGGGTATAACAGCCCTGTGTTTCTTATGCTTAGTCAAACACTCTGCTTGTGCTGAGCTGATGAGGTCATAACAAGGCCAAAATATGCATATCCCCAGCTAGTGGGATTTGATTTTATTGCCCTGAAATTGTCCATTAGAACAATGAACAAAGTCATGGGCAGTCAGGACTGCTAATTAGCTGAAACACCTAATGTTCATTAGGGTCATGTGCATGTATCCTGTGTGCCTCTAATACAACAGGTTTGAGAGGTCACTCAGTGGAAGTTCTAACTTTGCTGGAGTTTTCATTAGTTTTTACTGATTGTTTTTTCAGTGATCTTCTCACTTATTGTTTTAGTTTGTTGTTTGGGATGTTTTTGCAGTGACCCTAATGATAATGGACGTAAGCTGAGTATAACAGCCCTCTGTTTCTTATGCTTAGGTAAACACTCTGCTTGGGCTGTACTGATGAGGTCATAACAAGGTTGAAATATTCATATCCACAGCTAATGGGGGTTGGACTTATAGGCCTGAAATTGTTGATTAAAACAACAAAACAAGTCATGGGCATTCAGAATCGCCAATTAGCTGAAATACCTGATGTTTATAAGGGTCATTTGTATATATCCCTTATGCCTCTGATACAAAAGATTGGGAGGTCACTCAGTGGAAGTTCTAGCTTTGCTGGAGTTTTCATTTTGTTTTTACTTATTGGTTTTTCAGTGACCTCCTCACATATTGTTTTGACTTATTGTTTTAGTTTGTTGTTTGGGATATTTTTGCTGTGACCCTAATGATAATCGACATCAGATTGGTATAACAACCCTGTGTTTCTTATGCTTAATCAAACACTCTGCTTGTGCTATGCTGACAAGGTCATAACAAGGCCAAAATATGCATATCCATAGCTAGTGGGGTTTGACATTATTGGCCTGAAGTTGTCCATTAGAACGATGAACAAAGTCATGGGCATTCAGAATCGCCAATTAGCTGCAACACCGGATGTTAATAAGGGTACTTTGCATATATGCCATGTGCCTTTGATACAACAAGAGGTTGAGGAGGTCACTCAGTGGATGTTCTAGCTTTGCTGAAGTTTTCATTTTGTTTTTAATGATTGTTTTTTCAGTGACTTTCTCACTTATTGTTTTAACTTATTGTTTTCGTTTGTTGTTTGGGATATTGTTGCCGTGACCTTAATGATAATGGACATCAGCTGGGTATAACAGCCCTGTGTTTCTTAATCTTAGTCAAGCACTCTGCTTGTGCTGTGCTGACAAGGTCATAACTTTGCCAAAAGTATGCATATCCACAGCTAGTGGGTTTGACTTTATTGGCCTGAAATTGTCCATTAAAATGACAAAACAAGTCAAGGGCATTCAGAATTGCCAATTAGCTGAAACACCTGATGTTCATAAGGGTCATTTGCATATATCCTATGTGCCTGTGATACAAGAGGATTTGAAGATCACTCAGTGGAAGTTCTAGCTTTACTGGAGTTTTCATTTGTTTTTACTGACTGTTTTTTAGTGATCTTCTCACTTATTGTTTTAACTTATTATTTGAGTTTGTTGTTTGGGATATTTTTGCAATGACTCTAATGATAATGGACATCTGCTGGCTATAACAGCCCTGTGTTTCTTATGCTTAGTCAAACACTCTGCTTGTCCAGTGCTGACAAGATCATAACAAGGCCAAAATATGCATATCCGCATCTAGTGGAGTTTGCTTTTATTGGCCTGAAATTGTCCATTAAAATGATGAAACAAGTCGTGGGCATTCAAAATCTGCAATTAGCTGAAACATCTGATGTTTATAAGGGTCATTTGTATATATCCCATGTGCCTCTGATATAAGAGGTTTGGGAGGTCACTCAGTAGAAGTTCTAGCTTTGCTGGAGTTTTCATTTTGTTTTTACTGATTGGTTTTTCAGTGACATTCTCACTTATTGCCTTAGTTTGTTGTTTGGGACATTTTTGCAGTGACCCTACTGATAATGGACATCAGCTGGGTATAACAGCTCTGTGTTTCTTATGCTTAGTCAAACAATGCTTGTACTGTGCTGAAGAGATCATAACAAGGTCAAAATATGCATATCCACAGCTAGTGGGATTTGACTTTATTGGCCTGAAATTGTCCGACAAAGTCATGGGCATTCAGGATTTCCAGTTAGCTAATACCTGATGTTCATAAGGGTCATTTGCATATATCCCATGTGCCTGTGATAAAAGAGGTGTGGGAGGTCACTCTCTGGAAGTTCTCATAGGTTCATACTAGGCTATCTGCCCTAGGGCATTTATAAGCCTAGCCAGAATGTGTTTGACTTTCGCCACCCATTTTAAATTTATTTTGCTATGCCCTTTTTCGAGGTTAGTATCCTGTGCCTCTGTCTAACAGTGACACAGAAGTGATACCCAGGGTAAACCTATGATCTCCCATTCACTCATCAAGATTCCTCTTGAAGAGAGTCAATGAGGGACTCTGCCTAACCTGGACTGGGATTTTATTCCAGAGTGAAGGGAGCCTCTGGGTTATGAATCTGTCCCTCCAGCATGTCCTATTTATTATGGTGCTGAGGTTCAAGTCTCTCGAGCGCGTAGCTCGATGGGATTTGGATTTTCTGAGGTGCAGCATGTCCATTAATTCCGGGTTGGACATGGCTTTATACGTCAGGCATAGATCGCCTCTGAACAGGCGGTATGCCACTGAGTAGAGCTGGAGTTTCTTTAACAGGGCAGCATATGGCAGAGCCCTTTGATCCTCTTGGTGAGGTACCTTTGGGGTCTTTCCAGTTGCTGCAGGTGTCTGGTAAGGTACATCCCAAAAGGGGCATTGTACTCAATTATGGGCCTGATGAGGGATGAGTAAAGAGGCACAATGACGTCCCCTGATCTAGATGTGAATCCCTTCATGATTAGGTGGGCTATATAAAATGTTTTTCTAACCACTTTGGCCACGTGGTTGTCAAATGAGAGATTGCTATCAGCTTGGGTCCCCAGGTCCCTAATTACTTCTTCTGTACTTAATGGATTACCACCTATGTGGTAATTTGAGGGCACTTTGTTTTTGCCAAAGGGGATGACTATACACTTTTGGCATTTAGCTTGAGGCCATGGCTCTGGCACCAGTTGTCTGTTTCTATGAGGCCCTTTTGGAGGATGCTTGTGTCGACTGGAGAGTCGATTATGCCCAGTTTGCAGTCATCTGCAAACTTGGTCAGCCACAGTCCTTCCGTGTTGGCCTGTACCTCCGAGAAATATATACCGAACAAGAGAGGTCCCAGGACTGAGCCTTGTGGGACACCACTTGTAACTGGTTTGGAGTCTGACATGGCTCCAGCAATTCTAACCATGTGGGTTCTGTCCTTGAGCCAGTTTGCAATCCATCTAGTGACATAGGGTTTATATTTAAGCTGGTGAGCTTATCTATAATGCCAGTGGGTATTGTATCAAGGCTTTTGCAAGGTCCAGGTAGGCTGTGTAGACCACCTTCCCTCAATGGCCTTGGTGACTGTTTCAAAGAAATCAACCAGGTTTAAGAGGCAGGATCTGCCCTTAACAAAGCCGAACTGGGTAGGATCCAGTGTTTGTAGGTCCCCAATATCTTTATTTATGAGGTCCATGATGATCCTTTCCATAGCTTTGCAGACCAAGCTAGTCAGGCTTATGGGGCGATAGTTTCCAGGATCCGTTGAGGCACCACCTTTATGGAGAGGGACCACTGTTGCTGCACGCCACTCTTGGGCACATATCCTGTAGTAAGGCTGAGATTGAACAGTAGTTTTATGTTTGGGTTTAGCTCTTCTTGGAGTTCATGTAGGACGCAGCCTGGGACACCGTCTGGTCCCATTGATGCTGTGTTTTTTGCTTTGGAGAGGGCGGCTCTTACCTGAGCATCTGAGATGTCAGGGGCAGCACTCTGCTGGGATAGATATTTGCCCTTTTGGTGGGAGGGTGGAGAAGTTTGCACTGAACCTGTCAGCTAGGATATTGGCAATGTCTGTGGGTTCGGTGTATTTTTTGTCATTTTGGACTAATTCTGAGCATATCTGGGAATTACCACCCAGGTTCCTAACATAACTAAAGAAAGCATTGTGATTATCTTTAGTGTCCTGTGCAATTTTTCTCTTGAAGCTGGCCTTAGACAATTTTATGTGTGCCCATAGTTTTTTGCTAATACTGATCAGTGATGCCTTCCCTTTTTGGGATTTTGCTCTATCATTTAGTAGCTTCCTCCTTCTATTGTATAGTTTGTTTATGGCTGGGGTCCACCAGACAGGACGTCTGCCTTTGGAGGATTGGGTCTTGGTTTTATTTGGGATCGCATGATCCATGCATTCCTGATGGTGTTCATAGAATGCGTTTATAAAGGATTCTGCGGTCTGGGCCGTATTTTCCACAGGCCGGGCTTTGAAGGATTCCACCTCAGTTTTGAGGAGTGTGAAATTTGCTTTAGAGAAGTTTTTCACTGTGGTTTTCTGGGCAGGGGGTGGGGTCGGGATGTGAATATCCAGTGAGATTAGTTTATGGTCTGATCTTACCAGTGAGGGATACACTTCTGGTCTGGAGCATAGAGTCCCCATGTTGGTGATGATCAGGTCCAGTATGTTTTCCCCTCTTGTGGGAGTGGTAACAAGTTGTTCCATAGCATTTGAGTTTATAAACTCTAGGAACCTTTGGGCTAGGGTGTTGGAGATAGAGTAATGCTCCCAGTCTATGTTAAGGTAGTTGAAGTCGCCCAATATAATGGTGTTTGGAGAGACCTTCATATTTTCCAGTGTTCACAGGAAGGCCGAGTGGGGTTCCTGGGTTTTGGAGGGTGGTCTGTAGCAGGCTATAAACTGGAAGGCAGTTTTACCCACTGTTAGTTGCACATGGATAGTCTCTGATGCTTCGTGCTTTGCCACCAACCTGGAGGTGTGGGTATCTTTGATGAATATCGATACTCCCCCTCCTTTTGTGGTTCGGTCCAAGTTTTGGGGCCGAAAAGCATGGTATGAGGTATAACCTGGTAGTGCTGGGGTGCTCTCAGGAGCCCTGAACCAGGTTTCTGTTACTGCACAGATATCGATGTTCTCCATGCTAAGGAGAGTTTCGAAAAGTGCATCTTGAGGTTTAGACTTCTGGCGTTGAGTAGCATTACTCTTAGATTCTTATCCCTTGTGATACCTATGGAGGTGGGTTTGTCTTTTCAGCCTTGCCTAAAAAAGGCACTGTGGGGGTAGCAAGAGCCTTTGCCAATATCTGAAAGCCCAGGGGTGACAGGTGCAAGCCATCCCTAGCGAAGCATCGTGGCTTGTCGAGCATATCATCCCAAGCTGACAGGCATTGGATCCCCTTTGAATGACACCAGTACTTAAGCCAATTGTTGAAATTGATCATCTTGTCTTCATATTGTGGCATCATTCTTGGTGAGGGTAAGATGCTACTCAAGGTCAGGGACATAGCTTTGCTGGAGTTTTCATTTGTTTTTAATGATTGGTTTTTCAGTGACATTCTCACTTATTGTTTCAGTTTGTTGTTTGGGATATTTTTGCAGTGACCCTAATGATAATAGACATAAGCTGAGTATAACAGCCCGGTGTTTCTTATGCTTAGTCAAACACTCTGCTTGTGCTATGCTAATGAGGTCATAACAAGGCCGAAATATGCATATCCACCACTAGTGGGGTTTGGCCTTATTGGCCTATAATTGTCCGTTAAAACAACAAAACAAGTCATGAGCATTCAGAATCGCCAATTAGCTGAAATATCTTATGTTCATAACGGTCACTTGTATATATATCCCTTGTGCCTCTAATACAAAAGATTTGGGAGGTCACTCAGTGGAAGTTCTAGCTTTGCTGGCATTTTCATTTTGTTTTTACTGATTTTTTTTTAGTGACCTTCTCACTTATTGTTTTTAACGAATTGTTTTCGTTTGTTGTTTGGGATATTTTTGCAGTGACTTTAATGATAATGGACATCAGCTGGGTTTAAGAGCCCTGTGTTTCTTATGCTTAGTCAAACACTCTGCTTGTGCTGTGCTGATGAGTTCATAACAAGGCCGAAATATGCATATACACAGCAAGTGGGGTTTGGCTTTATTGGCCTGAAATTTCCAGTAAAATGATGAAACATATCAAGGGCATTCAGAATTGCCAATTTGCTGAAACACCTGATGTTCATAAGGGTCATTTGCATATATCTCATGTGCCTCTCATACAAGAGGTTTGAGGGGTCACTCAGTGGAAGTTCTAGCTTTAGTTATATTACTGATTGGTTTGTCAGTGACCTTCTCACTTATTGTTTTAACTAATTGTTTTAGTTTTTTGTTTGGGATGTTTTTGCAGTGACCCTAATGATAATGGACATCAGATGGGAATAACAGCCCTGTGTTTCATATACTTAATCAAACACTCTGCTTGTGCTGTGCTGACAATGTCATAACAGGGCTGAAATATGCATATCCACAGTTAGTGGGGCTTGGCTTTATTGGCCAGAAATTGTCCATTAAAATGACAAAAGAAGTCATGTGCATTCAAAATTGCCAATAAGCTGAAACACCTGGTCTTCATAAGGGTCATTTGCATATATCCCATGTGCCTCTGAAGAGGTTTGAGAGGTTTCTCAGTGGAAGTTCTAGCTTTGCTGGAGTTTTAGGATATTTTTGCAGTGACCCTAATGATAATGGACATCAGCTGGGTATAACAGCCCTGTGTTATGTATGCTTAGTCATATATCACATATGCCTCTGATACAAGCGGTTTGGGAGGTCACTCAGTGGAAGTTCTAGCTTTGCTGGAGCTTTCATTTTGTTTTTACTGATTGTTTATTTCAGTGACCTTTTCATTTATTGTTTTAACTTGTTGTCTGGGATATTTTTGCAGTAACCCTAATGATAAAGGACATCAGCTGGATATAACAGCCCTGTGTTTCTTATGCTTAGTCGAACACTGTTTGTGCTGTGCTGATGAGGTTGTAACAAGGCCAAAATATGCATATATGCAGCTAGTGGGGTTTGACTTTATTGGCCTGAAATTGTCCATTAAAATGAGAAAAGAAATCATGGGCATTCAGAATTACCAACTAGCTGAAACACCTGATGTTCATAAGGGTCATTTGCATATATCCCACATGCCTGTGGTACAAGACGATTTGGAGGTCACTCAGTGGAAGTTCTAGCTTTGCTGGAGTTTTCATTTGTTTTTATTGATTGTTTTTTCAGTGACTTTTCACTTATTGTTTTAACATATTGTTTGAGTTTGTTGTTTGGGATATTTTTGCAGTGATTCTAATGATAATGGACATTAGCTGGGTATAACAGCATTGTGCTTCTTATGCTTAGTCAAGCACTCTGCTTGTGCTGTGCTGACAAGGTCATAACAAGGCCGACATATGCATATCCACAGCTAGTGGGGTTTGCCTTTATTGGCCTGAAATTATCCATGAAAACAACGAAACAAGTCATGGCCATTTAGAATGACCAATTAGCTGAAGCACCTCATGTTCATAAGGGTCATTTGCATATATCCCATGTGCCTTTGCTACAAGAGGCTTAGGAGGTCTCTCAGTGGAAGTTCTACCTTCGCTGGAGTTTTCATTTTGCTTTTACTGACTGATTTTTCACTGACTTTCTCACTGATTGTTTTAACTTATTGTTTTAGTTGGTTGTTTGGGATATTTTTGTGAGACGCTAATGATAATTGACATCAGCTGGGTATAACAGCCCTGTGTTTCTTATGCTTACTCAAACACTCTGCTTGTGCTTTGCTGACAAGGTCATAACAAGGCAGAAATATGCATGTCCACAGCTTGTGGGGTTTGGCTTTATTGGCCTGAAGTTGTCCATTAAAATGATTAAACAAGTCATGGGCATTCAAAATCCCCAATTAGCTGAAACACCTGATGTTCATAAGGGTCATTTGCATATATCCCATATGCCTCTGATACAAAAGGTTTGGGAGGTCACTCAGTGGAAGTTCTAGCTTTGCTGGAGTTTTTGTTTTGTTTTTACTGATTGTTTTTTTCAGTGACGTTCTCACTTATTGTTTTAACTTATTGTTTTAGTTTGTTGTGTGGGATATTTTTGCAGTGACCCTAATGATAATGGACATTGGCTGTGTATAACAGCCCTGTGTTTCTTATGCTTAGTCAAGCACTCTGCTACTCATATGCTAGTGGGATGAAATTGCTGTTGACCTGAAATTGTCCATTAAAATGGTAAAACAAGTCATGGGCATTCAAAATCTCCAATTAGCTGAAACACCTGATGTTCATAAGGGACATTTGCATATATCCCATGTGCCTCTGATACAAGAGGCTTGGGAAGTCACTCAGTGGAAGTTCTAGCTTTGCTAGCAATTTCATTTTGTTTTTACTGATTGTTTTTTCAGTTGCCTTCTCACTTATTGTTTCAACTTATTGTTTTAGTTTGTTGTTTGGGAATTATTTGCAGAGAACCACATGATAATGGACATCAGCTGGGTATAACAGCCCTGTGTTTCTTATGCTTAGTAAATACACTGCTTGTGCTGTCCTGATAAGGTCATAACAAGGCCGATATATGCATATCCACAGCTAGTGGGGTTTGGCTTTATTTACCTGAAATTGTTGATTAAAACAACAAAACAAGTCAGGGGCATTCAGAATTCCCAATTAGATGAAACACATGATATTCATAAGGGTCATTTGCATATATCCATGTGCGTCTGATATAAAAGGTTTGGGATGTCAATCAATGGAATTTCTAGCTTTGCTGGAGTTTTCATTTTGTTTTTACTGATTGTTTTTTCAGTGACCTTCTCATTTATTCTTTTATCTTATTGTTTTAGTTTGTTGTTTAGGATACTTTTGCATTGACTCTAATGATAATGGACATCACCTGTGTATTACAGCCCTGTGTTTCTTATGCTTAGTCAAATGTTCTGCTTGTCCTGTGCTGAAAAAGTCATAACAAGACCAAAATATGCATAGTCGTTGTTAGTGGGGTTTGACTTTATTGGCCTGAAATTGTCCATTAGAATGATGAACAAAGTCATGGGCGTTCAGGTTTGTCAATTAGCTGAAACACTGGCTTTCATAAGGGTCATTTGTATATATCCCATGTGCCTCTGATACAAGAGGTTTGGGAGGTCACTTAGTTGAAGTTCTAGCTTTGCTGGAGTTTTCATTTGTTTTTACTGATTGTTTTTTCAGTGATCTTCTCGCTAATTGTTTTAACTTATTGTTTTAGTCTGTTGTTTGGGGTATTTTGGAAGTGACCCTAATGATAATGGGCATCAGCTGGGTATAACAGCCCCGTGTTTCTTATGCTTAGTCAAACATTTTGCTTGTGCTGTGCTGATGAGGTCATAACAAGGCCGAAATATGCATATCCACAGCTAGTGGGCTTTGGTTTTATTGGCCGGAAATTGTCCATTAAAATGATGAAACAGGTCATGGGCATTCAGAATTGCCAATTAGTTGAAACACCTGATGTTCATAAGGGTCATTTGCATATATCCCATGTACCTCTAATACAAGAGATTTGGGAGATCACTCAGTGGAAGTTCTAGCTTTGCTGGAGTTTTAATTTTTTTACTGATTGGTTTTTCAATGACCTTTTCATGTATTGTTTTAACTTATTGATTTAGTTTGTTGTTTGGGATATTTTTGCAGTGACCCTTATGATGATGTACATCAGCTTGGCATAACAGCCCTGTGTTTCTTATGCTTAGTCAAACAGTCTTCTTGTGTTGATGAGGTCATAACATGACCGAAATATGCATATCCACAGCTAGTTGGTTTTTGCCTTTATTGGCCTGAAGTTATCAATGAAAATGACAAAACAAGTCATGGCCATTCAAAGTGGCCAATTAGCTGAAACACCTGATGTTCATAAGAGTCATTTGCATATATCCCATGTGCCTTTGCTACAAGAGGTTTGGGAGGTCACTCAGTGGAAGTTCTAATTTGCTGTAGTTTTCATTTTGTTTTTTCTGACTGGTTTTTGTGTGACTTTCTCACTGATTGTTTTAACTTATTGCTTTAATTTGTTGTTTGTGATATTTTTCTTTGACCCTAATGATAATGAACATCAGTTGGATATAACAGCCCTGTGTTTCATATGCTTAATCAAGCACTGTGCTTGTGATGTGCTGACAAGGTCATAACAAGGCTGAAATATGCATATCCACAGCTAGTTGGTTTTGGTTTTATTGGCCTGAAATTGTCCATTAAAATGACAACATTCAAAATTCCCAATTAGCTGAAACACCTGATGTTCATATGGGTCATTTGCATATATTCCATCTGCTTCTGATGCAGCAAGAGGTTTTGGTGGTCACTTAGTGGAAGTTTTAGCTTTGCTGGAGTTTTCATTTTGTTTTAATGATTGTTTTTTTCAGTGACCTTCTTACTCATTGTTTTAGCTTATTGTTTTTGTTTATTGTTTTGGATATTTTTGCAGTGACCTTAATGATAATGGACATCAGCTGGGTATAACAGCCTCTGTTTCTTATGCTTAATCAAAAACTCTGCTTGTGCTCTGCTAATGAGGTCCTAACAAGGCCAAAATATGCATATCCATAGCTACTGGGGTTTGGCTTTATTGGCCTGAAATTGTCCATTAAAATGATGAAACAAGTCATGGGCATTCAAAATTGTCAATTAGTTGAAACACCTGGTGTTCATAAGGGTCATTTTCATATATCCCATGTGCCTCCGATACAAGAGGTTTGAGAGGTCACTCAGTGGAAGTTCTAGATTTGATGGAGTTTTCATTTTTTTTACTGATTGGTTTTTCCGTGACCTTCTCACTTGTTTTAACTTATTGTTTTAGTTTGTTGTTTGGGATATTTTTGCAGTGATCCTATTGATAATTGTCATCAGCTGGGCATAATAGCCCTGTGTTTCTTATGCTTAGTCAAACACTCTGTGCTGTGCTGATGAGGTCATAACAAGGCCGAAATATGCATATCCACAGCTAGTCGGGTTTGCCTTTATTGGCCTGAAAGTATCTATGAAAATGACTAAACAAGTCATGGCCATTCAGAATGGCCAATTAGCTGAAACACCTGATATTCATAAGGGTAATTTGCATTTATCCCATGTGCCTTTGATACAAGAGGTTTGGGAGGTCACTCAGTGGAAGTTCTAGCTATGCTGGAGTTTTCATTTTGTTTTTATTGACTGGTTTTTCAATTACTTTCTCACTGATTGTTTTAACTTATTGTTTTAATTTGTTGTTTGCGATATTTGTCTTTGACACTAATGATAATGGACATCAGCTGGGTATAACAGCCCTATGTTTCATATGCTTAGTCAAACACTCTGCTTGTGCTGTGCTAATAAGGCCGAAATATGCATATCCATGTATAGTGGGCTTTGGTTTTATTGGCCTGAAATTGTCCATTAAAATGACAAAACAAGTCATAGGCATTCAAAATCACCAATAAGCTGAAGCACTTGATGTTCATAAGGGTCATTTGCATATATCCCATGTGCCTCTGATACAAGAGGTTTGGGAGGTCACTCAGTAGAAGTTCTAGCTTTGATGGCCTTTTCATTTTTTTTACTGATTGTTTTTTTAGTGACTTTCTCACTTGTTTTAACTTATTGTTTTAGTTTGTTGCTTGGAATATTTTTCAGTGACCCTAATGATAATGGACATCAGCTAGGTATAACAGCCCTGTGTTCCTTATGCTTAGGCAAGCACTCTGCTTGTGCTGACAAGGTCATAATACCAAATTATGCATATCTGCAGCTAGTGGGGTTTGACTTTATTGGCCTGAAATGGTCTATTAGATTGATGAAAAAAGTCATGGGCATTCAGAATTGCCAATTAGCTGAAGCACCTGATGTATTTAAGGGTCATTTGCATATATGCCATGTGCCTCTTTTGCAACATGGGAGGGCAGTCAGTGGAAGTTCTACTTTGCTGGAGTTTTTATTTTGTTTTTAATGATTGTTTTTTCAGTGACCTTCTCACTTATTGTTTTAACTTGTTTTCGTTTGTTGGTTGGGATATTTTTGCAGTGATCCTAATGATAATGGACATCAGCTGGGTATAACAACCCTGTGTTTCTTATACTTAGTCAAACAGTCTGCTTGTGCTGTGCTGATGAGGTCATAACAAGGCTGAAATATGCATATCCACAGCTAGTGGGGTTTTACTTTATTGGCCTGGAATTGTCTATTAAAATGAAAAAACATGTCATAGGCATTCAGAATTGCCAATTAGCTGAAACACGTGATGTTCATAAGGGTTATTTGCATATATCCCATGTGTCTCTGATATAAGAAAATTGGGAGGTCACTCAGTGGAAGTTCTAGCTTTGCTGGAGTTTTCATTTTGTTTTTACTGATTGGTTTTTCAGTGACCTTCTCCCTTACTGCTTTAACGTATTGTTTGAGTTTGTTGTTTGGGATATTTTTGTAGTTGCTCTAATGATAAGGGACATCAGCTGGGTAAAACAGCCCTGTGTTTTTTTTTGCTTAGTCAATCACTCTGCTTGTGCTGTGCTGACAAGGTCATAACAAGGCCAAAATATGCATATCAATAGTTAGTGGGGTTTGCCTTTATTGTCCTGAAACTGTCCAAGAAAATGACGAAACAAGTTATGGGCATTCAAAATCGCCAATAAGTTGAAACACCTGATGTTCATAAGGGGCATTTGCATATATTCCATGTGTCTTTGATACTCACTCAGTGGAAGTTCTAGCTTTGCTGGAGTTGTCATTTTGTTTATACTGACTGGCTTTTTAGTGACTTTCTCACTGATTGTTTTAACTTATTGATTTAGTTTGTTGTTTGGGATATTTTTCTGTGACCCTAATGATAATGGACATCAGCTGGGTATAACAACCCAACTGAAATTGTCCATTAAAACAATGAAGCAAGTCATGGGCATTCAAAATCCCCAATTAGCTGAAACACCTGATGTTCAGAAGGGTCATTTGCATGTATCCCATGTGCCTCTGATACAAGATGTTTGGGAGGTCACTCAGTGGAAGTTCTAGATTTGCTATAGTTTTCATTTTGTTTTTACTGATTGGTATTTCAGCTACCTTCCCACTTATTGTTTTGCATGTATCCCATGTGCGTCTGATACAAGTGGTTTGGGAGGTCATTTAGTGGAAGTTCTAGCTTTGCTGGAGTTTCATTTGTTTTTCCTGATTGTTTTTTCAGTGATTTTCTCACTAAATTGTTTTAACTTATTGTTTTAGTTTGCTGTTTGGGATATTTTTTGCAGTGACCCTAATGATAATGGTCATCAGCTGGGTATAACAGCCCTGTGTTTCTTAATCTTAGTCAACACTCTGCTTGTGCTGTGTTGACGAGATCATAACAAGGCCAAAATATGTATAGCCCCAGCTAGTGGTGTTTGACTTTATTGTCCTGAAATTGTCTATTAGAACAATGAACAAAGTCATGGGCATTCAGGACTGCCAATTAGCTGAAACACCTGATGTTCATAAGGGTCATTTGCATATATCCCATGTGCCTTTAATACAACAGGTTTGGGAGGTCACTCAGTTGAGGTTCTAGCTTTGCTGGAGTTTTCATTCGTTTTTACTGATTGTTTTTTCAGTGTCCTTCTCACTTATTGTTTTAACATATTGTTATCATTTGTTGTTTGGGATATTTTTGCAGTGACCCTAATTATAATGGACATCAGCTATGTATAACAGTCCAGTGTTTCTTATGTTTAGTCAAATGCTATGCTCTGCTGATGAGGTTGTAAAAAGGCCGAAATATGCATATCCACAGCTAGTGGGGGTTGGCTTTTTTTTAGTGACCTTCTCACTTGTTTTAACTTATTGTTTTAGTTTGTTGTTTGGGATATTTTTGCAGTGAACCTAAAGAAAATGGTCATCAGCTGGCCATAACAGCCCTGTGTTTCTTATGCTTAGTTAAACATTCTACTTGTGCTGTGCTGATGAGGCGATAACAAGGCCAAAATATGCATATCCACATCTAGTTGGGTTTGCTTTTATTGGCCTGAAATTATCAATGAAAATGATGAAACAAGTCATGGCCATGCAAAATGGCCAATTAGCTGAAACACCTGATGTTCATTAGTGTTATTTACATTTATCCCATGTGCCTTTGATACAAGAGGTTTGGGAGGTCACTCAGTGGAAGTTCTAGCTTTGCTGGAGTTTTCATTTTGTTTTTACTGACTGTTTTTTCAGTGACTTTCTCACTGATTGTTTTAATTTACTGCTTTAATTTGTTGTTTGTCATATTTTTCTTTGACCCTAATGATAATAGACATCAGCTGGGTATAACAGCCCTGTGTTTCATATGCTTGGTCAAATGCTCTGCTTGTGCTGTGAAGGTCATAACAAGGCCGAAATATGCATATCCACAGTTAGTGGGCTTTGCCTTTATTGGCCTGAAATTGTCCATTAAAATGACAAAAGAAGTCATGTGCATTCAAAATTGCCAGTAAGCTGAAACACCTGGTCTTCATAAGGGTCATTTGCATACATCCCATGTGCCTCTGAAGAGGTTTGGGAGGTTACTCAGTGGAAGTTCTAGCTTTGCTGGAGTTTTAGGATATTTTTGCAGTGACCCTAATGATAATGGACATCAGCTGGGTATAACAGCCCTGTGTTATGTATGCTTAGTCAAGCATTCTGCTTGTGCTGTGCTGACAAGGTCATAACGAGGACAAAATATGCATATCCGCAGCTAGTGGAGTTTGACTTTATTGGCCTGAAATGGTCCATTAGAATGATGAACAAAGTCAAGGGCATTCAGAATCGCCAAATAGCTGAAACATCGGATGTATTTAAGGGTCCATTGCATATATGCCATGTGCCTCTGATACAACAAGAGGTTTGGGAGGTCGGTCCGTGGAAGTTCTAGCTTTGCTGGAGTTTTCATTTTGTTTTTAATGATTGGTTTTTCAGTGACCTTCTCACTTATTGTTTTAACTTGTTTTCGTTTGTTGTTTGGGATATTTTTTGCAGTGATCCTAATGATAATGCACATCAGGTGGGTATAACAACCTTGTGTTTCTTATGCTTATTCAAACAGTCTGCTTGTGCTGTGCTGATGAGGTCATAACAAGGCCGAAATATGCATATCCACAGCTAGTCGGGTTTGCCTTTATTGGCCTGAAATTATCAAGGAAAAGGATGAAACAAGCCATGGCCATTTAAAATGGCCAATTAGCTGAAACACCTGATGTTCATAATGGTCATTTGCTTTTATTCCATGTGCCTTTGATAAAAGAGGTTTGGAAGGTCACTCACTGGAAGTTCTAGCATTGCTAGAGTTTTCGTTTTGCTTTTACTGACTGGTTTTTCAGTGACTTTCTCGCTGATTGTTTTAACTTATTGTTTTAATTTGTTGTTTGTGATATTTTTCTTTGACCCTAATGATAATGGACATCAGCTGGGTATAACAGCCCTGTGTTTCATATGCTTAGTCAAACACTCTGCTTGTGCTGTGCTGACAAGATCATAACAAGGCCAAAATATTCATATCCACAGCTAGTGGGGTTTGACATTATTGGCCCGAAATAGTCCATTAGAATGATGAAAAAAGTCACGGGCATTCAGAATTGTCAATTAGCTGCAGCACCTGATGTTCATAAGGGTCATTTGCATATATGCCATTTGCCTCTGATACAACAAGAAGTTTTGGAGGTCAGTTAGTGGAAGTTCTAGCTTTGCTGGAGGTTTCTTTTTGTTTTTAATGATTGGTTTTTCAGTGACCTTCTCACGTATTGTTTTAACTTATTGTTTTCGTTTGTTGTTTGGGATATTTTTGCAGTGATCCTAATGATAATGGACATCAGCTGGGTATAACAATCCTGTGTTTGTTATGCTTAGTCAAACACTCTGCTTGTGCTGTGTTAACATATCATAACAAGGCCGAAATATGTATAGCCCCAGCTAGTGGGGTTTTGATTTATTGGCCTGAAATCATCCATTAAAATGAAGAAGCAAGTCATGGGCATTCAAAATCTCCAATTAGCTGAAGCACCTGATGTTCATAAGGGTCATTTGCATATATCCCATGTGCCTCTCATACAAGAGGTATGGGAGGTCACTCAGTGGAAGTTCTAGCTTTACTATAGTTTTCATTTTGTTTTTACTGATTGTTTTTTCAGTTGCCTTCTCACTTATTGTTTTAACTTATTGTTTTAGTTTGTTGTTTGGGATATTTTTGCAGTAACCCTAATGATTATGGACATCAGTTGGCTATAACAGCCCTGTGTTTCTTAGGCTTAGCCAAATACTCTGCTTGTGCTGTCTTGATGAGGTCATAATAAGGCTGCTATATGTATACTTGTAGTTAGTAGAATTTTTCAATTAAAACGAAAAAACAAGTCATGGGCATTTCAAATTGCCAATTAGCTGAAACACTTGATGTTCATAAGTGTCATTTGCATATATCCCATGTTCTTCTGATACAAAAGGTTTGGGAGATCAGTTCTAGCTTTGCTGGAGTTTTTGTTTTGTTTTTACTGATTGTTTTTTCAGTGACCTTCTCACTTATTGTTTAACTTATTGTTTTAGTTTGTTATTTGAGATATTTTTGCAGTGACCCTTATGATAATGGGCATTAGCTGGGTATAAAAGCCTTCTGTTTCTTATGCTGAGTCAAACACCAAATTTGCATATCCACAACTAGTGGCGTTTGGCTTTATTTGCCTGAACTTGGTCTTTAAAATGATGAAAAAAGTCATGCGCATTCAGAATCACCAATTAGCTGAAACACCTGATATTCATAAGGGTCATTTGCATATGTCATTTGTGCCTCTGATACAAGAGGTTTGGGAGGTCTTTCAGTGAAACTTCTAGCTTTGTTGGAGTTTTCGTTTTGTTTTTACAACTTCATTCAGAAGGGAAAATGCAGGAATAGTGACCTAAGGTGTACATAAGGTATATCAAATTAGGAAAAATGTAAGCAGTTCTTTAAAACATAAATGTAAAAGAGGTTTTGCTGCATTTGCCTGTTTAATAAATTTGCAATATTTAAAAGGAAAATGTAAAATTGTATTTCAAATGTGCATAAACAACTGTGGGACTGTACTACAACTTGCTAGTGGCACCATCTCTGCTCTGCACACATCTGAAGTGATTGAAGCCTAATGTTGCTTAACAATACTGTTCTAGGTTAGTCAAAGACTATCAACTTCTTTGAGAATCTGTCTTCCAGATTTATGAACAGGAAAACATCTTCCAAAATTTAGATTTAATGCTAACAGGAAAACCAGCATTAGACTCCTATAAATAGGTGGGGGAAAGAAAAAGAGAGAGTCATTAGATTTTCCTGATGAAACATACAAAGACACAGAGCTGTTCTAAGAACACTACAGATAAATATTATAATAGTAAAATGTAGTGACATATAGGGCACAGCATATTTTTAGCTAAAATTAAGTTTTAGGCTACCTGGTAGTTACCAGTTGTTGCATCTCATTTATATGTTTAGAACTTTTAAGTTTCTTTGATAAGATTCCTGTTTGCTCATTTATTTTTTTATGTCAAATGTTTTCCATTTTAGTTAAAGTAACAACTTTACTTGGCAATATTTAAATGTTTGTGAATGCTAATTTTTTTGTTAACTTATAGGTACTGTATATATATTTTTTAAAATGTCTGTTCAGAGATAAATGTTGCAATTCAAATATTTCAGTGGTAGCTTATTTTAAGTGTAAACAGCAATTTCTGTTCTTGGTTTTCTCAGAGAAGTCTGCCTGTTGACAACATTACCATTAATTGGGGAGACAATATTGGTGGTCAATGATTTACATTTGCCCACTTTTTAAAGGTGTGTGTGTGTGTGTGTGTGTGTGTGTGTGTGTGTGTGTGTGTGTGTGTGTGTGTGTGTGTGAATGAGTGTGTATGTATATGTGCATGTGTGTGTGTATGTGTATGTATATATGTATATGTATATGTGTGTGTTTATGTATATCTGTGTATGTGTATGTGTGTGTGTATGTCTGTGTGCATGTGTATATATATATATATATATATATATATATATATATATATATATATATATATATATATATATATATATATATATATATATATACACACGTGTGTCTGTGTATGTATATATTTATGTGTGTGTGTGTGTATGTATGTTTATGTATGTGTGTGTTTGTATGCATATAAATATGTATATGGGTGTGTGTGTGTGTGTGTGTGTGTGTGTGTGTGTGTGTGTGTGTGTGTGTGTGTGTGTGTGTATGTCTGTCTATATATGTGTGGGTGTATGTGTATGTGTGTGTTTTGTGTATGTATATGTGTGTATATGTATGTCTTTGTGTGTCTGTGTATGTATGTGTATATGCTACACATCCATGAAAACATAAATAAAAACATAGGTTTATTTACATTCCAAAAATTAAAATAGTAGTATTTTCAATTTACTTGACTTTGTATTTTTTTAAAACAACTTTATTGAATTATCACTTGTGACATAGGCAAATTTACATTTATACAAAAGTAATCAAACTGTATTAAGAAATTAACATTAACAATCATTACACTTCACATATATTGCAACAATCATAACATTTAAAACTTCCAACCCTGTCCTATCAAATATATCACATAACTTATTATAGTATAGGGTACCCGGTTGTACATTGTTAGGGAACCTATAACATCGCAAACCTTTCGGTACTCGTTTTACATTTACACATTCTTTTAAGTAATTGATTTCTAGCTGATTGCTTTTATAAGCATATAGCTTGTCCCTTAAGTCGTTGAAATCCTGCTCGATACAATTATTAGCATTAGAAGTTACAGTACCTTGGTTAAATGAAAATTGGCATTCAGCCCAGGTATTAAAGTTAAAATCCTTAGGTTGGGAACTTGGTTTATTAGTCCGCTGTATCTGCGTACACACAGCCTGCTCATAGTTAGAAGTCCCAGCCAGTGGTAGGTTTCCCGGAAGTTGAAAATGTGGGCTGTCCGTTGATGTCGGTGCCGTATTCTGCGTGGATTTCCTTCCTTGCTCCAAATCATGTTGCTGGTTGCCAGGCAACCCAAAAGTAGGGTTGTCTTTATTGATGTTTAATAAACTCAACTGCGACAATAAAGTCAAAACTTGATTAAATTCAGAGCGAGTAACTGGACCGTCCTCACAGTTGTCCCTCAAAAGCTGAGGAGTATCAGCAAAGTTAACTGAATCAACTCCCTCAGCCATAGTAGCACGTAGACAAAAAAAACACTAAGTCCATACTGAACCAAAAAATGCGATGATCCACAGACGAGGAAGCCAAAGTCAACAAAAACGTAGGTCTTTTATTGGAATAATCACAGACAAGGTAAAACAAGCGTGACGAGCTTAGAAACCTGGTGCAACCACACCCCAGTTTTGTCAGGAAAAGGGACGTCAATCTAAAAGAATTATTTGAAGGGAAACACACACAAAGAACAGCTTTAGATAATTCCAAACCGGGCACTTTTAAATGTGGTGCTTGTAGGCAATGTGATGCTATTATTAATGACTCAACCCTTTATATTCCATCAAGGAAATACCGTTTTAACAGCAATAGGTTCTTCAATTGTGGCACTAAAGGGGTAGTCTATATAGGTGTATGTATGTCCTGTTCTAGTTTTTATGTAGGCAAAACGGAGAGACCATTAAGAAAAAGAATTTATGAGCATTTTTATGATGTTGTGAAAGGAAAGGAGTCTAATGCCTTTTACAAACACTCCCACCTTTGCCATAAGATGGAGTTAAAGTTTATGGTTCTAGAACAAGTAACACCGGACACCAGGGGTGATGATTGGGAGACTACCTTGGAGTACAGAGAACTTCTCTGGCAACTCAGGCTTGATGCTGGTAGATCTCCTGGTCTCAATGATAATATCAATATAAGTAGTGTCTTAAAACTAAGGATGGCCAGATTATAACACCTTTATAGGTATGGTGTTGAATGAACAGAGACCAGTTAATAGTTATATAGCTATTTACACTTAGGATTGTTTTTAGCTTTTGGTCTTTAATATTTAACATTTAATAACACACAAAGTTTATTTTTCAAAGCATTTAATTATAACAGTTATTTTGTAGACTGTTTTTGGTTTGTAGTTATATATTGTTAGTAGTTTTATTACACTCTTACATTCATCTTTTAGACTTTTAGGGAGTTCATTTATATAGTTTTAAATGAACATTGGTAGTTATGATTTGTAGCTATTCCCTGAGAGATGTTCTTATTTATTTTAATTTACCTGGTTTTTACATTTAATAGTTATTTTGAATGCATAGGATGTTTTATTATTTAATCCTTTTGCATAAGAATTGCTACTTTTTTATCATTCGTTTAATTGATTGTTTTTTAATTCTGTTAATTAATGGATCATGTGACAATACTTGTTTATATATGGGCTTTGGTTGAATGTAGTTTTAACTTGAGAAAGCTCGGTAGTAACCGAGTGAAAGTGCTTGTTTTACCTTGTCTGTGATTATTCCAATAAAAGGCCTACGTTTTTGCTGACTTTGGCTTCCTCGTCTGTGGATCATCGTATATATCATATAACCTAAGCAACATTACATAAATTATTCAATCCCTTCCCCTTTTTTCTAAACAAGAAACATCTTTATTAAACCATCACTTATGACATAAGCAATCATACATTTACATAAATAAAAAAAAAAACACACCTGTAGTTTAAGCAATAAAACAAGCTTCATAGTATTGCCCAATCTACACAGCACTTCCAGGACATAGGCCTCTCACAGGATCAAAGGATAATTCAAGGTCGCAAGTCTGTCCCGGGCCCAAGTTTCAGCTCTAAAAACAGTTGCCCCTTTTGAGAATAGTGTGTGTGTGTGTGTGTGTGTGTGTGTGTGTGTGTGTGTGTGTGTGTGTGTGTGTGTGTGTGTGTGGGCGTGCACGTGTGTCTATGTGTGTGTGTAATCAGACTTGTGAGAGATGCACTTATATCTCCAAATTGGAAGCCATGCACTCTCCAGCCAGCCAAGACCAGAATATCTGGTCAAGAGGAGAAGGTCAACACCTGCACCACAGCACATGGAACACATAGCCTTCCGGAACACCCACGATCACATCCCTCACATAAAAACACATACCGCTCACCAACCTTCGCGGAGGGTCTCAATAGAAATCTACCCAAGCAGCAGAGATGCCCAAGGCACAAATACACTCAACCACCACAACATAGCACAAACCACAAGACACACAGCTCACCTACCTAGTGTGCACCTCACCATAAGCCCCTAAAGCAAAATAGCTTGCCAAATACAATAATAATAGTTGACTCAATAGTGGGGCACACTGATGACCAACTTACTAGATTGAATAAGGAGAAAGTAACAGTCAGCTGTCTATCAGGTGCCAGAATGCAACACATAACAAATGCACTCAGGTCACTCCACAACAGGTACAAGTATAACTCTGTCATTGTTCATGTGGGAGTGAATGACCTGAGATGCTCCTCCCTGGACTACATGAAAAGAGACATGTTGGAGCTCTCGGATTATGTGGCCCAGGCAGGTATGAACCTAGCCCTGAGCAGCATCCTACCAACGCCCAGAATGATATCGCAGTATAACCTGAAAATGATTAACTTCAACAATTGGCTAAGTTTCTGGTGTCATTCTAAGGGAATCCAGTATATCTCTGCTTGGGATGACATGATTGACAGACCTCGATGCTTTGCCAGAGGTGGCTTGCATTTGTCACCCCTGGGTTTCTGGATACTGGCTAAGGCTCTTGCCACCGCTATTGTGCCTTTTTAGGCAGTGTTCCAAAGACCAAATTATCACCATAACAGCATTAAATAAATGCAGTCTGAGGGTCTTGCTGCTCAATGCTAGAAGTCTAAATCTCAAGATGCAATCACTCAAAGCACTCCTCAAAATGGAGAACATCGACATTTGTGCTGTAACAGAGACCTGGTTTAAACCAGCAGAAAGCGCCCCTGCACTACCAGGCTATAAGTCCTTCCACACCTTTCAGTCCCAGAAAATAGACTGAAGCTCCAAAGGCAGTGATGTCTTCATATTCATAAAGGATATGCACACCTCCAGACTAGTAGCCCAACATAATGCATGTGAGATACTCCAGGTGCAACTAACATTGGGTAAGATGGCGATTCAGGTCATAGCCTGCTATAGGTCCCCAACCATGTCCCAAGTCTCTCTCTCTACATTCCTAAGCATCCTGGAAACTATTAGGATCCAAATCAACACTCTTGTACTAGGTGACTTCAACTACCCCTCCATCAACTGGGAAAACTACTCATGCACCATTGCCCTGGCCCAACACTTCCTGGAATTCATCAGTTCCAATGCCCTGTACCAGCTCATTCCTACCCCCATTAGAGGAAGCAACATCCTTGACCTGGTTATTACTAACGTGGGCAACCATTGTTCTACACCATTAGTTAATTCCTCCCTGATTAGATCCAACCACAAACTAATCGCCATGGAAATCCACATCTCAGCCACACACCTCACAAAGGTATCCACTATGAAAAACTTCTCCAAAGCTGACTTTGGACTCCTAAAAACAGAGGTGACTAACTTCACTTCACCCATGTCAATGGAAAATAGATGCATAACTGCCGAATCATACATCAATGCACTGGTCGAACATGTACATAAATGCATGGAACTAGCCATACCGAACAGAACCAAGATGCTCTCCTCCAAAAAAAGGAAGCCAATCTGGTGGTCCCCTGCCATTAATAAACTCTACAACAGAAGGAAGAAACTGTTGCAGAAAAAGGTGAAGTCCCAAGACTGGAAAAATTCCCTTATTAGCCTCAACAAAAAGTTGAGATCCCTCATCAAAACCACCAAAGCCAGCTATTATGGCAGAATTGCGGTAGACACTAAAAACAACCCCAACGCCTTCTATAGTTATATCAAGAATTTCCATGGCAATACCCAGATTTGCTCTAAGTTATTGTACAATGGTATCTCCTATACTGAGCCAACAGATATTGCCAACATACTGGCCGACAGATTCAGTGACAACTTTACCCCTCCCCCAAAGGACCAATCTCAATACCGGAAGAATGCCAGCACCCAGCATTACTGCAGCACAGGTTAAAGCTGCATTGTCCACGACTAGGAATACAGCTTCCAGGGGAGCCGACAATATCCTTGGCTGTGTTCTACATGAATTACAAAGTGAACTGGCACCACATTTGTGTTCCCTGTTCACTCACAGCTTCACCTCGGGCTTCGTCCCTTCCAAATGGTGCACTGCTTCAGTCATCCCTCTCCTTAAAGGAGGAGCAACTATTATAGCCCCCATTAACCTGACGAGTCTGATATGTAAGGCTATGGAGCGCATCAGCATGGACCTAATTAACAAGGATATAGGGAATCTCCAAACTCTAGATCTCACACAGTTTGGTTTTGTGAAAGGTAGATCATGCCTGCTCAACCTGGTTGACTTCTTTGAGTCAGTCACCAGAGTTGTGGATGAGGGTAAGGCAGTTCATACAGCCTACCTCGATCTGGCCAAGGCCTTTGATATCATTCCTCTCTCAGGAATTACTGATAAACTCAACAAACTGGGCATCAACCCTATATCATTAGGTGGGTTGCAAACTGGCTCACAGATAGAACCCACAGTGTGAAAGTAGCTGACTCCAAGTCATACTGCTGACCAGTAATGAGTAGAGTCCCACAGGGATTGGCCCTGGTTCCTCTCCTGTTTGGCATTTACTTCTCAGAAGTCCAGGCCAAGATGGAGGAACTCTGGCTGACCAAGTTCACAGATGACTGCAAGCTGGAAGCCATTATTAACACCTCAAGTTAGACAGATATCCTACAGAAAGACCTCACTGAGACCAATGGCTGGTGTCAAAACCATAGCCTTAAGCTTAATGCCAAAAAATGCGTTGTCATCCCCTTTGGGAAAACTCAGTTCCCACTAATTACCACATCGATGGGAACCCAATGAACACTGAAGGAGTTATAAGAGATCTGGGGACACAGGTTGACAGCAACCTCTCCTTCGACCACCACATTGCCACTGTGGTCAGAAAGTCCTTCTATGTGGCACATCTCAATACCAAGGGTTTTGCATCCAGGAAGAAAGAGGTCATAATTTCTCTCTACTCTTCCCTCATTAGACCAATCGTAGAGTATAATGCCCCATTTGGCATGTAAATCACTAGACACCTGCAACAGCTGGAGAGACCAGAAAAGCACCTCATGTCCTACACAGAGACTCTAAAAGCTCTAGCTATTCTCTGTCTCATATCATCTACTAAGAAGCGATCTGTGCTTGACTTACAAAGCCATATCTGACCCAGCTCTGTTAGAAATGCTACATCTAAAGAAATCCCAATCGCTCTGCACCACACACTCCAGGGACCTCAACCTCATTACCACAATCAACAGAACATGCTGGAGGGACAGATTCATAACCCAGAGACTACCCATTCTCTGGAATAGACTTTCCATACATATTAAGCAGAGCAACTCACTGGCCTTCTTCAAGAGAAATCTTGATGAGTGGATGGGAAATAGAAAGTTCACCCTGGGGATCACTCCAGTGGCTCTACTTGATAGAGGCACTGGGAGCTGATGCCGGGTGGCACAATGCCAGGGCACTTCTATGGGCTAGGCTTGTAAAGGCTCCAGGGCCATTAGCCAACTACACATCTATGAACCTGTGTGTGTGTGTTTGTGTGTGTGTGTGTGTGTGTGTGTGTGTGTGTGTGTGTGTGTGTGTGTGTGTGTGTGTGTGTGTGTGTGTACACACACATATATATATATATATATATATATATATATATATATATATATATATATATATGTATATGTGTGTGTATATATATGTGTGTGTATGTGTAGATGTTTATATGTATATATGTGTGTATATGTGTAGATGTGTGTGTGTGTGTGTGTGTGTGTGTGTGTGTGTGTGTGTGTGTGTGTGTGTGTGTGTGTGTGTGTGTGTGTGTGGGTGTATGTGTATATGGTTTCCCTTTGAAATCACAAATTCTCACTATATCGAAATTCATATGCTCAAGAGGAAAACACTGAAATCTTTCATCCCTGAAAGTTCAAGTAATCAAACTGCACATTGTCAAAGTTCACACTATTGAACAATACACTGCAGAGATTCTATACCTGTGTGTCTTTTAATTAACATTAACACGTCACTTCAACATCAAACATATACAGTACTTCTCTTACTTGTGCTAATATAAATGTATATTACAACATATCTTCTGTTCATACACATTATGCATTATAATGTGCCCTTCTACTTGAAAGAGTGCAATCTCAGAGACGGTATATTTAATATATGGGGGGTGGGGTGACACCCCCCACATGGAAGGTGCAGAGGGACTTGCCCCCCTGCAAAAATGAAGGGTATAGGCCTCTCACAGGTCCAAAGGAAAATCCAAGACTGCAAGTCCATCTCAGGCCCACCTTTCAGCTCTAAAACAGGTACTTTCACAACGTATAATCCACAGGTTACACTGCACAAATTAGCCTGAATGGGCCCACTCATAGTCTTACTTTGTTCTTCTTTTCAGATGATTCACAAACTAACTTCATGAATTTAGACCTCCAAGGTATTTCTTGTTATAGTATACTAATTGGCAGCTGAGACTTTGATTTGGATAATTGTTGTGAGAATGTCAATACATTCCTTGCGTTCTGAGAACACATTTAAAGACACATACAGTTTCTCTAACCAACATGTTACAACATAACCTATATGTTAGTGTGTCTGCGTGTGTGTATATCTGTATAACTATATATCTGTCTCCTCTCAGTTGTGGTGTCCCAGACCCCTTCTTTATCAAACACTCATCATCATCAGCCCCCATTTCACATTTTTTTTTTTTACATGGGGTTGGGGTATCATGTTAACTGTCACTAACTCTCTCGATTCAGTGCCACACTCCTCCCTTCTTCAACACTCATGCCTGACTGTCTAAGATCTTCTTTCACACAATCCATCCACCTCTTTGCTTGATGTCCTTGCTTCCTCTTAACTTCTTCCTGTCTGTGGCAAATCTTCCTCACCAGATTGTCTTCTGCTTTTCTGCACGTGTCCAAACCACCATAATCTGTTCTTTTTTGATCTTTTCTGCAATTGGAGCTACTTTAGCTTCTGCTCTTATGTCCTCATTTCTTCGTCTGTCCCACAGTGTGCATCCTAGAACCCTTCTCAAGTACTTCATTTCCATCACCTCTAGCTTCTTCAACTGTTCTGCCTTTACTGCCCAGGTTTCTGTACCATACAGTAGTACTGGTCACACCACTGTCTTGTACACCTTACTTTTCAGCTCCTTTGGCATTCTTCTGTCATAGACTACACCTGACACTCTATGACAGTTGGCTGCAGCCCCTCTGATTCTAGCTTTGACCTCTTCATCCAAACTTCCCTTCTCCTCAACCACTCCTCCCTGATACTTGAAGCTGTTTATCTGTTCCACTATCTTCACTTCTATCTCTATTCTCAGCTACTTCTGATTTCCCCAGTTTGTTGCCATTACCACCATCTTATCTGTGCTTAATTTCATCCCATATGCCTTCAGTTTCTCCTATCCTTTGCAGAAGTTATAGCTCAGAGTCTGTCTGTAATGCCACATTGTCTGCATACACAACTTTGTTGATCTGTCCCCTCTGACATGTTTGCTAGTGTAGTCCATCACCAGTATGAACAGCTGTGGGCTCAGAGCTGAACTCTGGTGTACACCCACTTCTGCTGGGAACCCATCAGTGAGCCCAAACACTGTTCGTACTTGAGTCATTGGGTCCTTGTACATAGCCTGTACTAATTCTACCAATCTTTCTGGGACTTCAAACCTCTGCAGTATTGTCCAGATCAGTTTTCTTGGGACTTTGTCATATGCTTTCTCCAAGTCTCGGAATGACCAGATGGACTCTTTCCTCAATTCTAGCTTCTTCTTAAGTATTTGTCTCACTGGTACCACTCATCTCTACCAATTACTGCTGGTCAATGGCTGTAAACCCCACCCCTACCCCAAGATAGGAGAGTTGGCAAAAGCCATTCCACCTCTGGTCTATTCCTGTTCACTAACCAAATCTGGGTCACCAGGGTCATAGTCTGAACTCCATTTTTCTATGCCATGAAGCTGGTCTGATATATTCTTAAAGTTTTAAAGTCCAAACATGGCATATAGCATCCTGACTTTTCCCCAGTGATAATAATAATGGTGTGATGGCAGAAGCAACTTTTTGAAAAGAATTGCAGAAAAAAATAAAGGATCTAGAATTTGTAGTCGTATCCTTTTTTTTTGCAGTTTAAGTATTTCAATTGCCTGCATTTAAGCTATTTTATTTTCTTATTGTGCTTTTTTCAAGTTGCTACTATAGGCCACAGCCTGCTGCAGTGTGTTTCCGCTATTCCTTGTTGAATGTGGATTTGACAAACAGATTTTCTCAGCTGACTGTCAGTGCACATGTCTGCATTATTATCCTGCTGAATCTTTAGTAGTAGTACTGATGGATTCATCATAAGTTGGTGCCAGAAATATTTACATTCTATATCTGCATTATCACAGCCATGTAAAACTCAAGATCTGGTTGCTATTTGCTTCTAACAATGCACAAATCTGTCATTTGGGGTAATGTTATTCTACCTTTACTATGCCTCCATTTCATAAATAATTTGTAACTTTTTGCACATTTCTATCTTTCATTCTACCTAGAATTTTTCTGTGATAAAATAAGAGAAAAATACAGTTTTGAATGATCTCAACAGTGACAGGCTTGGAATAAAATTATTTCTAGTAAGAAATAAAAAGTCTTTCTGTGCTGAGCATGGTATGTTTACTGATCAGAAAAACATGCTCATTATAGACATTTTGATAAAAGGCTGTACTAGAGTGGTTCACTTTTTTCTATCTCATATTGGTGTACAATATGCATGTGAGTCTGTGTGTCAGTGTGTGCGCGCGTGTGTGTGTGTGTGTGTGTGTGTGTGTGTGTGTGTGTGTGTGTGTGTGCATACATGACACAATTATTCCTGCTCTATGTTATTTAGCTTTCATTCCCAGAATTCCTTAATCATTTCTAGGAAATTTTTTTTTTTTTGGACTAGGCTGCTTAGTGGCTTTAATTTCAGCTTACTGGGAATGATCTCTTGTTTCCTTTCCCTTTGTTAACATCAAACAGATGGCTAAAGCAGTTTCCCACGCTACACAACATATGCACTTTTTTTCAAATCATAAGGCCCTTCACATTTTCGTATTGTTAACCTTCCATTTGTTGAGCCAGTGGAAAGTATGCAAACTATAAGCTGCTATTGCCTTCAACTGAATGCACCAAACCATCACAGAAGTACAGTATTTCTACTTAAGGGTATTCTTTCTTGATATAATAACTGCAATAATGCATAACTAAATAATAATAATAATACTGGGATATGAAAAAAGTTGATTATTTTTGGTACGTGTTAGCTATGAACACATTTATTGAACAATAACTTATGTTTTATAAAGAAAACAAATACATTTCTCTCCCTCTCATCCTTTCCACTGAGACAGATTAAATTCTGACAGGCATATATTCTTACGTTAAATAAACAACAACAAAAAATATTACCTTATTGCAGAAATAAAGAAAAGTAAACAAGCATATCAACCTGCCTTTCCCATCTGTCCAAAATTCTCCAATTCCCTTTGCAATAGAGAAACAGGAATTCAGAAACTGAAACAATAATTAATGTTAAACCTCATATAAGGGAAACTATAGACCGAAAGACAGTTTCTTAAGCATATTTAGGTGTAACACACACAATGCACTGTACATACACACTCTTAACTGTTCCTCTTTCACTAGGTTTACATTTGGTATTTTGCAAACTATTCCCAAGAATTTGATGGGTGGATCATGGGAGACAGAGTTATGGAAAATGGAAAAGAGAACTTATTTGGCAGTTAAGGCTTAACGCAGCACATACACCAGGGTTAAATAATCATATTTCGATGGTTCCAATTTCAAAAATTAAAGCTGCCGATTTTTAACATAACTTTTCTTGTGTACATGTTAAAGTTTTTATACGTAGTTTTATACAAGACTAGCTGTTTGTCTTACAGTAGGTTTTAAACAACAGAACACTTTTTTTTTCTGTACTTGTAAGGAACAGATATCCTCAAAATATTCATATATGTATTTTTTCTTAGAAAGATTAGGTAGGGATTTTATTATTATTTTTTAGTGCTACAACATGGTTGCAAATAGAATATGGTATCAATGTTTTTGATGGTTTAGGTTACAGTCACAATTCTTCTATGACTATCTTTTTAAATGTCTAATTACCGGGTATCATATGACTTTTTGGAATTCATTATAGAAGAGCTCTTAACAATTGATTAATGGTTCTGGAGAAGCCTTAAGATTTTAAAGGATTAAAACGCTTAACCATTTTGCTGTTTCAACCTTCAATAAAGTTTTTTTTGTTTCATCTCTCATGGACTGTACTTTTTACACTGGTTGGGCTACCTGATGCTATATTATGTGAGCCTTTGCTTGTTCTGAGTTTGATATTGTGGCTGCACTGATACACTGTATTTGTCTTATTAGGTTTATAGTTTTAGTACTAAGCCAACTGCCCTTGTGAGCCATTTTAAGCCTAGCCAATTATCCCTTATGCGACTCAAACCGTGCACCTTGTGTTTGTAAGGAAAACACCTTTGCCATTAAGCCACCCTCCCTTTACATTATAGAGCCCATTGTTTGAATAGCACTCTAACATAGTGGTTGACAGAGAACAGAGCAATGAAAAGAACAGAGAGTTGTGGTTTAAGCTTTGAAGAGTCCTTAGAAAACTATTGTGCAATATTTCAGTCCAGGGTAAAGTACAATTCTTGGAGGATTAGTCTTTGTGACTAAAACAAAAGTGTATGTGGAATTACTACAGGAGGCACCACAGTTTCTGAAATTTGTGAGATTCTACAAGGCATTAAAATATTTTTGTTCAGCTTGTCAAGCCTGCAGTTCTAAATGGCAGTGTCAAAAAATGGTGGAATATTTTAATGCAGTCTAAGCATCCTACCAACAGACTGGGATCACATGGTAGTTTTTCCCAAAAGAAGCAGCTGCAACAATGCACCCTGCTGTCTAACCCCTTTACATTCTTCAAAAAGCAATTAATTATTTTTAAGTCATGCAAAGACATAAACTGACCACATAACAAAGTGCACAACTGTAATGTACAAATCTACTACTATTAATATTGTCAGATTACTATATAGGTTCATAGGTTCATAGGTGTGTACTAGGCTAAAGGCCCTGGAGCCTTTTCAAGCCTAGCCCATAGGATTACCCTGGCATTGTGCCATCTGACCTTAGTTCCCAGTGCCTCTGTTGAGTAGACCCACTGGAGTGATCCCCGGGGTGAATTTTCTATTTCCCATCCACTCATCAAGATTTCTCTTAAAGAGGGCCAGTGAGGTGTTCTGTTTGACATGTATGTGAAGTCTATTCCATAGCATGGGCAGTCTTTGGGTTATGAACCTGTCCCTCCAGCATGTTCTGTTGATTGTGGTAATGAGGTTGAGGTCTCTGGAGTGTGTGGTGCAGAGGGACTGGGATTTCTTTAGATGTAGCATTTCTAACAGAGCTGGGTCAAACATGGCTTTATAAGTCAAGCAGAGATCACCTCTAAGTAGGTGATATGAGACAGAGAATATTTGGAGTTTTTTGAGTCTGTCCATATAGGACAAGTATTTAAGGCATAGGATCCTCTTTGTGAGGTACTTTTGTGGCCTCTGCAGTTGTTGCAGGTGTCTAGTGAGGTACATGCCAAATGGGGCATTGTACTCGATGATTGGCCTAATGAGGGAAGAGTAGACGGAGACAATGACCTCTTTCTTCCCGGATGCAAAACCCTTAGTAATGAGATGTGCCATATAAAAGGACTTTCTGACCACAGTGCCAATGTGATGATCAAAAGAGAGATTCCTGTCAACCTGTGTTCCCAGATCTCTTATAATGCCTTCTGTGTTCAGTGGACTATCATCGATGTGGTATTTCATGGGAACTGGGTTTTTCCCAAAGGGGATGATGACACATTTTTTCACATTGAGCTTAAGGCCATGGTTCTGACACCAGTCATTGGTCTCAGTGAGGCCTTTCTGTAGGATGTCAACATCACTTGGGGAGTTAATAATGGCTCCCACCTTACAATCGTCTGTGAACTCTGTCAGCCAGAGTCCATTTGTGTTGGCATGGACTTCTGAGAAGTAGATACCAAACAGGAGAAGACCCAGGACCGATCCCTGTGGGACTCCACTCATGACTGGTCAGCAGTCTGACTTGGAGTCAGCTACTTTCACACTGTGGGTTCTATATGTAAGCCAGTTTGCAACCCACCTAGTGATATAGGGGTTGACGCCTAGCTTAGTGAGTTTTTCTATGATTCCTGAGTGGGAAATGCTATCAAAGGCCTTGGCCAGATCAAGGTAGGCTGGATGAACCACCTTGTCTTCATCCACAGCTCTGGTGACTGACTCAAAGAAGTTGACCAAGTTGAGCAGGCATGAGCTACCTTTCACAAAACCAAACTCTATGGGATCCAGAGTTTAGAGATTCCCTATATCCTTGTTTATTAGGTCTGTGATAATGTGTTCCATAGCTTTGCATATCAGACTTGTCTGGCTAATGGGACAATAGTTCCCAGGGTCTGTAGTCACTCCTCCTTTGTGGAGAGGGATGACTATAGCAGTGCGCCATTTGGTAGAGGCAAAGCCTGAGGTGAGGCTGTGATTGAACAGGGCACTCAGGTGAGGTGCCGGTTCACTTTGTAGTTCATGTAGAACAGTGCCAGGGATATTGTCAAGTCCCATAAAAGCTGTAATCTTGGCCTTGGACAGTGCTGTTTTAACCTGTTCAGCAGTAATACTGGGTGCATGGCAATCTACTGGTATTGTGATTGGTCCTTTGGGGGGGGTGAAGTTGGCACTGAATCTGTCAGCCAGTATATTGGCAATATCTGTTGGCTTGGAATAGGAGGTACCATTGTGCAGTAGCTCAGAGCATATCTGGGTATTGCCAGGGAGATTCTTTACATAACTATAGAAGGCCTTGTGGTTGTCTTTACTATCTGCTGCAATTCTGTTTACATAGCTAGCTTTAGAGGATTTGATGAGGGAACTCAGCTTTTTGTTGAGGCTGATAAGGGAGTTTTTCCAGTCTTGGGAATTCACCTTATTCCACATCAGTGAATAAGTTAATGGGAAACTGAAACACGCAAATCAAAATGCACAGCTTGGTGTGGAAGTCCATGTAACCTTTCTTGCCTTGTTGTTTGGAATCTGCCATGACTTGGGCTGCATGTTTTTAATAAGAGCATGAAATGTGTTTTAAGTTTTACACTGGTGTCATCAGTGGAGGATTCATATTCAACTTGCTCATCTTTCTTAAATGGATAAGAACAGACCTTTTCTATAAATCCAGCCTGCTTGTTATGAGGATCATGTCTTTCTAACATGGCTATTAGAAGGATCTCGCCACAGAACTACTCAGAACTGGTAAATATTTTCCTAGCTGAAACAATGTAATGCATAAAACTTATTCTTTGCTGCTGTCTTCGTGGTTTTAGATTAAAGTGACTGTGAGTCATTAGGTCCTTGTTTTCGTATTCAGATGTGCATGAATGATAACTTTACTCTGCTGTTACACTAACAATTGTTAGGAGTCAGGTAGTATGATGGCTAAGACTTTTTGCCTCACATCTCCAGGGTTACAAATTATGTTCTGCCCTTTGTTACCACCTGCCTGAAATTTGCATGCTTCCATTATATAGTATAATTTCTTCTCACCTCTAGAAACACAAAGCATAAATTGATTGGCTGTTGGTGTTTAACAGTCTCTAGAAATATGCATATGTTTGTGTGAGAGATAGTGACAGGGACTTTTCCATGTACTGTGTGCCCTCCCTTACTATGTTCATTTCCAGGATAGGTTTCAGCATATGGCAAGTATAAACTGGGCTACATGATTACTGATAGGTAGGTAATAGGCTATTACCAGGTATGGGGTATAGCAGACCATTAGGGAGCATAGCCCAAATTCACAATTGCCTCAAAGCACTGTCTGGTTAAGAGACAATCAATGCCAGTCAGTGGATAAATGAAGGCTGAGAGAATCAAACCATGTACAGCAAGAAGTAGATTGTTATCAACTCAGAGCTTTAGTAACTGCCAGACAAAAACTTTACCCCAAATAAGTATGAAAACAGCACCAGCTATATTAAAACCAAACACTCCACCAGAATAAATTGCTGAGAAGTCTTGCTTGGGCAATTATGGGTTCATTTCTGAATTTACAGAGGAAATGCAGTGAGCTTACTGCAACTCTTCAGGGAGCATATCAGTTAACTGAGAAGAGGGAGTAAGGGTATCCTTAAATATCCTTGGGTAACTGACCAAACCAAGGGATAACAAATATCCAGGGCACAACAAAAGATTAGTATTCTACCCCAATTTATAGGTATAGTCACCCAATCAAAATATATACTTAGTTTTATTAATCTTTATTCATATTATTTAATAGGAAATTCATGCAGACCCAAATGAGTAAGCCTACTCACCAGGAGTACATTCGATCTTGCTTCCATATTAGTCTGCCAGTCAGTTAGCAGTATTAGAGTCTTAGATTTGTTAAGCAGGAATGCTGCAGATGCCTGAATTGTGCGTACTGTGTGACATTAGGATGATTATGATTTAAAGCATACTAACATGACTGTATATTCATTGTTTCAAACTACTTCATGCAGAAAGTTTATTTTGCTGTGCAGACATCCAGTCCCATTGTCTCTTCACTGCATTATACTCAATACCACAATAGACTAGATATTCACTTCTATGCCAGTTAAAATCTCTAAGTCTGAAACAGTTTCAGACTCTTTAAGTGACTATCTCCCTATATGCACCATAAGAAAGCAATCAGAAATTCAGAAACAACACCACTTTAATGTGACTAATAACCTTTTGAATTTCAGCAAAGACACGTTCATCTCATATCCAAAAACAATATAATTGGATTAACCTAATCCATCCACTACTCGAAGATGCTGTATCTCACTTCAGTAATACATTCCTAAAAATCCTAAATGAACTAGCCCCACTTAGAAAAGAATGAGTAAAGTCAAATCCAGAAGCACAAAATATTGAATCAAACTCAAGAGATGCTTCCTGGTAAACTTGGACCACAAAGAAAACTCAGCCAAACTCTCAGAAATTCAGAAAACGTAGGAACAAGAGACAAATATCATACTAAACTAGACAAAAATAACATCCAAAAAAAAATATCTGACCCCCAAATTATGCTGCTTTTCTACAATCAGCTTCTAAATCCTAGCCATTCAACACAGCCTTTACATACACATACATCTAACTCACAAGTGAAAATGAAAATAAAGATCAAAAAACTGCAAAGGTGAAGCTCCAGCTCAACAGTCCAAAAGCATTCAGGATATATGTCCAAAATATCCAAATTTTCTTCAAACTCCAGAAAAACGAGCCAAAGATCTGGATTCCACTATAACACAGCTTTAATAGTACACAAGCACTTTCACAAGTAGCTCCTTCAGGTGTATAACATTCATTAAAAAACACACACCTTATATAATCCTAAACTCAGTCACATGACTCTGATATACAGTTTTAAAGGCATATGCACATTCTACTAATGACCATTATTAATTGCACTCTTATTTAGAAACATAAAAAACTTTAAAAACAATATATATATATATATATATATATATATATATATATATATATATATATATATAAAATATATAAAACATGTATATAAAAAATATATATGAATAGAGAATCAACACTTTATCTATTTAAAGGCCTCTTTTTCAACAAAGGTCTCATAGGGACAGAATCATTCAAACCATGTCCTGAACTGGCCCTTAACCTAACAATCCAATCGGCTTCCTTCTCTTCAGTCCTAGCTTTAATATCACCCCCTCTTATGTCAGTATATATATGTTCTCCCTAGAACAATGAATTTGAAAGCATGTTGTTCATTGGTGGCTACTATATGCTTTGCCAATGCATTGAAATTACTTTTTTTTTTTATATGATACACATGCTCCCTAATTCTATCTTTTAATGGGCGATCTGTTTTCCCTACATAGAATTTGTGGCATATCTGACAAGTAGCCAAATATACTACGTGTGCAGTGTCACATCTTGCACTAACTCTCAGGTCAAAGGTCTCCCCTGTATCAGGGTGTTTAAACTATGGGCAGGATTCACGAAGCCTCCATGTAAGAGTTATAACTCATACACGTAGGCTGCAGTTAAACGGAGTGATGTCAGCATGCTCTGCATATTCATGAGAGTATGCTGAATCACACTTAAGGCCAACACGGTCCGTGTAAGACAGTAGGGGGCATGTCTGTAGGCCGAGCCCTGTAAGCAGACACGCCCCCAGAAGAGGAAAAGTACCCAAAGTAAACACCCACGACAGAGTCCACGGAAATGTGAATAAACAGAACACAACACATGCCCCCACAGACTATGAACAGAAAACATATAAATAAACACGTTTTATTTTTTTTTTTAAATGTAAAAATGTTTAACCGTGAGTGCGCTCGTTTGCTGTGCCGTAAGCGCAGCTACAGTTAGCAGTCAGTGGGAAAGCATATAAGAACTAAATATGCAAAATAAGCCAGGAAGCAATAGCATAGCGGTAGAAATGTTGGCTGAAGAGCAGGCATTCATGGTTCGAGCCCCCACAACACCAATTTTTTTTTTAGCAAAATAAGCAGGAAACAAGTCCCTGACAAATATGTACACATAAAACCACAATTTATGTAAAATGTAATGAAATAGCCCATTTATATTGAAGAAATGTGAGGTAACAAAACAATAAAAAATGCCAGATGTGCTCATAGCTGAGCTTCAGTTTAACAGAGTGAGTGCATCTGCCCGTAGATGAGCAGTGGTTTAACTGGTGCAAAATGAGTGCCTGTAGCTGAGCAGTGGTCTAACACGCTAAATCTATGTGCCCCTAACTGAGCTGAGCGTAATATGCATGCTGATAGCCAAATGAGGCTTAAAGCAGCGTACCCCATTTGCGCGGAGCTGCGCACCGAGCAAACAAGCTAACCGACGGGCAACGTTGAGCAAGCCGTATCAAAACTGCCTTTACACAGACACACCCCTCAGCTTGTCTAGACAGTCATAAAAAATAAAAAGTAGTGGCCAGGTTCGAACCCAGGATACTATACACCATAGTCAAGGTACTGAACCACTAAGCCATGACAGCAGTACGTATAACTGCAATAATAGCAAATATATAGGAATGAATACAAACTGGAGCATGACAATGCAGGTTTAGTGAAGTTGATACAATTCCAAAATGGCCAATCACAGATATGTCCGGGAAAAACGGCCTATATAAGCCCCATAGGTGGGAATACACAGCATAAACGATTGTAGAACTGACCTGCAGGCAGAATGACAGGAGTAGGAGAGGGTAGTTGCTTTCGAGCACAGAGGTGGGGTGTTGAGGAGTCCAGGTACATGGTCTGGCTCCTAGTCCATAATCATGAGGCCCAACTCATGCAGGGCAAGGTCCTCTGGGGAGCATACAGGGCCGAGGCGTGGGACCGGTTGGCTCATGATCTCACCAGTGCCACAGGGATTCCAAGGACTGGTGAGCAGGTCCGTCACCACCATGCGGACCTGAAGAGATGCAAGCAGGACCAACTGAACCTTTGGATCCAGGAGGCCCGGCAAACACCCAATGCCCCACTACTGAGTAAGTAACATTTAATTATGTATGTAAGAAATTAAACTAGCTGATATTATGGAGATGTGTATTCCAATATTACTTCATTTATATTACAGCTGCAGGTGTCCGTTCTGCGAACCGCAGAGCCTATGGTGATAGGCTTGTGCGGTTGCGCCACCAGGCAGGTCAGTAATCCACTACCAGTAACTGTAAAGTAATATAAAAGTATGACAGTCAGCAAAAGAGTGCAGTGTAGTCAGTAAGGAATGAAATCTGCAAGTAACAGTGTGAAAGTGTCTGCAAGTATTGCTTGATTACAAAAGTGTGTTTCAGCCTGTAAGTTAAACCGAAAAATGAAACTGTCTGACATATATTCTGAAATAAAAATGCCCTACCTGTAAGAAAATAGTACACAACCTGCAGCAGGCTGAAAAGTATAGCTGCAGAAGATGATGAAAACACGTGTGAAATATATCCCTGTGGAAATACTGAAACATGACAGAAGTGAGACTGCTGGAAAGGATTGTAATAACTACAGGTAAAACATGTCAATAAAGCCTAGAAGTAAGTACCATCCTGAATAGTAAAATGAAAGCAAGTGAGAGAGTGTGAGAAAGTGTCATGAATCCAGCAATACAGTAGTAATAACCCCTGAATAAAGTATACTGCAGTCAAGACAGAATGAAATGCATGTGAGATTCAAAACCAAACAGCGAAATCTGTTCAAAGTGTTGCTGCATCTGGAATGTGTATCCCAAAATCTGGATATGTTGCTCTCAGTCTGCAATATGCAGATAGGATGATTGTCTGATATACCAAACATCCACACTTGTCTACAGCTATATAAAGCAAATGTAGCAGGATGATGTAGCTGAACAAAGCTAGATATGAATGTGTATGAAGAACAATAAAATGTATATTGATGTTGCAGTAACAGTCCTATCACCAAGTTGAAATAGTTATCATATAGGAAACTGTAGTTAGAGCAGTAGTGTGTATATAACTGTAGCTATTAGAAATGTACAGCATATGTATTGTTATTCGAAGGTGTTAATATTACTTTCTTTACCCCACCCTATAACCACATATAACCCATTCCACGTGAAAATGGTATGTGCAATCACAATTAACACCCCTGGACGTTTGTCCTGTTGGGTCATATATATTTGCATGTCCGTTGATGCATCTGCCCTGTTCATACATCCACACCTGATGGCCTGTTGCCATCAATTAACCCTGCATGTTGTTGGACTGTGTATTTCTGTTCAAATTATGCATGTGTTATGCACGCTGTTCAATGGTGTGAATATCTGGGTGTTTGGTTAATGGGAATACTAATGCATGCTGTTACAACTAATTGTGAATGGTATTATATGTCACTAACCCAAACTGTCATGACATAATGCAAAACATAGGACGACAGGGAAGGCGGGTTCCAGCGGACCCACCTCTCCCACCTCAGCTGGCGAGTGCACCTGGCACTAGTGCCGAGTCCGGCCCCTCCTCCGGTGGCCCTGTGCCACCTGCAGGTGGAAGTGCTGCAGGGGATGGGGCTCGCCCCCCCTCTGCAAGTGTGGCTGGAGGAGAACCACCACTCACCCTCCGTAGCGTCCGGACTGTGGTGCGTAGGGAGATTCGTGACTCTGTTCTCGAGCTCCTACGCCAGCTCAAGGCACGGGTGGCGCAACTAACGGGCATGCCTGTTGCCCGGCCTACACAGCCCCCAGCACATCCCCATCCTGGGCAGTGAAGGAACAGTGGCAACTGCCTATGGGTGGGGATATCAGTTCCACTGTTGCCATCTGTGGGCTCATGGGCTCTGGATATCCAAACCTCCGTCCCTGTCAATTGTGTAACCCCCCCACATGTGTCATACATCGCCCCTGTATGCGTCTTGTTTGTCTTGTCTGTTTACCTACCCAACCTACCTCCCCAGCTGTACTGACTTCCTTCACCTGACATACCACTCTCACCTGAAAAAAAAGGGCACTCTGTACCCACAAAAAATTATGCCCCATACATAGCTGCCCATTCCGCACACATGTCTGCTGGACATGGAACCTATCAATTACAATTGGCTGTACAACAAGTATTATTGTTGTCCTGATACCTCTCTCAGGGGTGGAAGGTTTCAAATATCACACCAAATTACATACATATGCACAGCTGTTGCTGATGAAGAAATGGGCAGCTATGGGCCTTACCTACATCCCTCCTGCACATCCCAAGCTTGTTTCCCTACTGTCTTACCCTCTTTGTGACCCCTTTTTCACCACTTTCCTGTCTCCCCATTTTCTTTTCTTTCAAAGAAAATAGCGCGGGTGTGCGCCAGAGTAAGCACCGTTAAGCGGTTGTAAGCGGGTGTGCGCTTGTGTGCGCCAGAGCTAACCGCCAGTGCGCATGCGTGAGCTCCGCGCAAACCAGCGCTAACCCGGTTACAACTGCTTAAAAGTGCCTTAGTCACTTTGATTGACAGGTCCTGTATGCAGTTCAAAAGCAAAATAAATTCCCACTGTCAGTCCCGAACCGAGGACCTTGGAAACACTAGTCTGTACGACCTACCACTAAGCCATGACTCTTATACAAAAACATTGTGCTAAAATAAATATAACATGTAATAGTAGGGATGAATGTAAAGGGAATATAGGATGTGTAGTACACAAAGCATGTCATTTAAAATTACTGTCAAAACTACTGGATTTCCATAATAGTAGTGTGTGAACAGAAACAGCCATGCTAGTTGGCAGCTTGTAGATAATAAGGTCAGTTAAAGTACATATATAAATGTATGTATATGTACATATATATATATATATATATAAATATATATCTATATATAGTTGTAGGAGTCAATGTGCATACACACTTGCTACAGGGAACATAAGAGAGGAATGGAGAAATGTGAATATACAACACAGCCTGAATCATGAGAGAGATACTAACCTTTACACTCACAGAACACTGTCCACAGCATACCAGCATGGTCCCCGCCCTCACAATCTGAAAGGGCAACGCCTATCCCACATACCCTTTTATAGCACTGACCTGAAATCACAGTGAGAACTGCAATCAGTACACAACTGGCTGTATGCAATTAGCAAATGCTGGCTTACAATTGGTGCAGAGGCCATCACATGGACCTATGCAGATACCTACAAAAGCATCCAGTGCTAACACTCCCCACATGCAATACATTCATTGCATTGTCTGTAAGCAGACAGAGGGAGAGCGAGAAGTGAGCGAGAGAGAGAGAGAGAGAGAGCAAAAAAAAAAAAAAAAAAAGATTAGACACCCGAAGCTGTCAGCACTGACAGTAGCAGCAGCAAGCAGAAGCTGTGGTAATGCAACCAGCTGCGACAAACACAGGTAATGCAAAGTAGCAGGTTAATAGTGTGCATACTGTGAACCCTCCAAATGTGTCATAGGTCTGTATCCATAGGTATGTCCATGTGATATGTTGTGTGTACGTAGTTCCACCAAAAGGGGATGACCATACATTACATGTCAATCAGTCTTAGGCCATGATCCTGGCAGCAGTTGTCTGTGCGTTGGCCCAGCAATGGCTGTAGCAACTGCTTTGAAAGGTCAGCCAGGTTCAAAAGTCAGGATCAGCCCATCCCAAAGGCACACTGGCTGGGAACAAGTGTCTGCAGGTACCCGATGTCACTGCATATGCATCCCATACTGCATAATTCCATAGCTTAGCAGACCAGGCCCGTTATGCATATGATGTGGTAATTCCCAGGGTCAGTTGAGGTGCCCCCTTAGTGGTGTGGGACCACTGTTGCTGTATGCCACTGTCCAGGTACATATCCTGTAGTACGGCCAAGATAAACTGTCAGTGTTATATGCGGTTGTATGTCCTCTCAGAGTGCCGGTAGCACACATCCAGGGATACCACGAGGTCACAGTGATGCTGTGTGTTCTTTTCTGCTGAGGGCGGCCCTCACCTGGACATGTGAGATGATAGGGAGGTTACATCCAGCTGTGATAAATATTGCAACTGGTGGGGGAGAAGGAGGGGGGATACGTGAACCGAACATGTCTGCAAGATTGTTGCCAATATCCGTGTGTTTGGTGAATGTTAAGTAGGTGTGTATTAACACAGAGCATATCTGAGACATGTGGTCCATATGTGTAACATAACTTAAGAAGGCCTTGTGGTCATCCATAGTGTTTGTGTCCATTTCCCTCCCAGAGTAGGCCATGGCCGTTGTTATGACGGACCGTAGCGTAGTACCAGTGCTGACCACAGATGCCTTCCCTTAATGTGAATGTGCTCTGTCCTGCAGTAGCCTCCTGCTATTGTTATACAATCTGCCTCTGTCTGGGGTCCACCAGACAGGATGCCTAACCTTTGTGCATAGGGTCTGGGTTAGAAATGTGTGTGCAAGTTCCATGCAATCTGTGGCATGTCCATGGTAAGCATTTGCAAAGGGGTCAGCAATGTGGCTTGTGGCTTCCACTGGCCCAGTGTGCTGCATGGATACCATCTCAGTCCCAGCAAGTGAATAACTGTCTAATCACATACATATCAAAGTAGTCTACTGTGCTGGTGGTGGGGGTGGGATATGTATATCCAGGCCGAGTAACTTCTGTCCACATCACAGTAGTGGACGGTGTCCCACATACAGTACCTTGGGATGAACCCCCAGAGTGAGGTTATGCATTGCACCTGTCAGTGTGTGCTGACCGATGGGGCATGCTACTATGTTGTGTGGACTGTGGCAGGTATTGTTGCACAGGTGTTGGCTGAGCACTGATATCTGGCCATGTACCTGTGTATCCACCACGACACACACACATGCAACATATGGGAGTAGTAGTATATCACTACACATGAGTATCATGTATAGTATGTGTGCCATATATTGCTGACATGGTCTGCTGATATCCTGTTTGTGTTCTCTTCCAGGGAGATGGCGCAACAGTGTAACCCCGCCTACTCTGTGGTGGAAGATGAGGAGATCCACCAGAGCCTGGTGTGGGAGTATGACATCCTGTTTTCCCGCACCAGTCAGAATCAGCAGGAGAGGGCCGCACTGTGGCAAGACCTTGTCCGTAGGGTAAATGATATTGGCACACATAACAGGACATATGAGCAGGTACGACATCACTGCAGTGATTTAATCCGAAGTGTCTGGCAGCGTGCATCAGATATCCACAGGCAACAGGTCGCAACAGGAGGTGGGGTGGCCACACATCCCCCCCTCACCAGACTGGAGGGGCTACTCCTAAGTGTTGTGGCTCCAGCCCCGGAACACCAACAGCAGTACACCTGCATTATGATGGAGGCTGGTTCCACACAGCAGCACGACATGGAGCATACAGGTAATATGCCATATGTACACTTGACTGTTCTGTACACTGTATCATATGCAATATCAATGGCACAGTTGTGCCCACTGACATTAATCTCATCATTTCTGCAGGTCCCTCCAGGGTTACAGCAAGACAGGCCATCCATGCTGGTGAGTGTGTTTAACATAACCTATAATAGTCCTGATAATGCTAGTAACAGTAGTGTAACTCAGTAGTGCTCTGTGTGTATACTGCAGGGTGTGCATGTGTGCATGTGTGCAGGTGTGCCTGTGCCCATGTGTGCATGTGTGCATGTGTGCAGGTGTGCCTGTGTCCACGTGTGCATCTGTGCATGTGTGCCTGTGTCCACGTGTGCATGTGTGCATGTGTGCATGTGTGCAGCTGTGCCTGTGTCCACGTGTGCATCTGTGCATGTGTGCCCGTGTCCACGTGTGCATGTGTGCATGTGTGCCTGTGTCCACGTGTGCATGTGTGCATGTGTGCATGTGCCCATGTGTGCATGTGACCACGTGTGCATGTGTGCATGTGTGCATGTGTCCATGTGTGCATGTGTCCACGTGTGCATGTGTGCATGTGTCCACGTGTGCATGTGTGCATGTGTGCATGTGTGCATGTGTGCCGGTGTGCATGAATGCATGTGTGCATGTGTCCACGTGTGCATGTCTGCATGTGTGCCTGTGTCCATGTGTGCATGTGTGCCTGTGTCCATGTGTGCATGTGTGCATGTGTCCATGTGTGCATGTGTGCATGTGTGTATAAGTGCATCACTGGTAGCAATATCTGGAGACTGTAAACTGTGATTCCTGTCTTCCTCCCACAGGTTCTGGGGCTGCTCTGGTGACCTGCAGCAGGGAACCTGAATCCTGTGCCACGGCTACTGGTAATGATGATATTTGTGTAATGGTACAGGAAGGTGTGTCAGGGTCTGCCATTGGTCAGCCAATTGACAGTACACAGCTGTCAACCCCATCATTGTGCACAGTCATCCTGCCTGTACATCCTTTGTCACCATTGTCCCTAGGTGATGGACAGGATACAGCGGGCATAGACCAGGGTAATGTGGTACCTGTGGCACATGCGTCCCCACACAGCAGCCATGGGCAGGGTCCTCCGATGGTACCACACAGACAGTTGCCCATGGGTTCTCGTGGGAGCATCCGTGGGCGTACTGCCTCTGGCCGACGTGCCCAAAGAGGTCTGTCAAACTCAGCTATGTTTCGGACTGTCATGCAGGCACAGTCACGTATGGAAAGGTACACCAGACAGGGTCTGAGGGAGCTGAGAGCATGTCGCACAGCCATGACAGACAGTATGCGTGACATTGCGGATGCTATCCGTAACTTCACCGATGTCATAGACAGACATTGTGGGGACATATTACAGCAGTTCCACAACCAGATGTCCATGAGCCAGGGCAATGGTGGGCGTTATGTCGGTCGGCCATATGCCAGCAGCAGCAGCAGCTGGCAGTCGGCGCGACGACAACAGGCTCACACCCCATAGTGCCAGCAGCAGCCCCAGCAATGCTGGGTCTGTGCTGTCATCGGAACGCCCCAGGAGACCATGTGCATGTGGCTCTGGACAGTCCCAACAGGGACTTGTGTCCAGTCAACACACTCCTGCTACTGATGACAGTACCCAGTCTGGCTTTGTACTGGATACGGTCCGTAGCACCCCTGCCAGGCACAGGTACCGTGTCCGTGCACACAGACACTGATCTGTATGGCCTGCCAGGTGCAGTCTGTGGCTGTCCACAAACCCCTGTATATGGCAGCCATGAGGTGGAACTGTGTGCGTGCATACACACATGCGAAATGTTAACACCTAGGGCAACCACATACACGCACACACTGCACCAACACTGCCCTACCCTGTACTGCTGCCCCTCACCAACACACATACACACACATGTCAATTGGTGGTATCAGTGGCTGACTCAGGCATACCTAATCCACACCCTGTGCATATGATGACACTGTGCCACCTCCTGCAATCTCCAACATCATTGCGGGAACAGGTAAACACGTTGCTGATGCACAGGGTGACTACATAGAAGTGTATTAGTAGTATCATGTTGGTAACAGTACAGTGTGCTGCTATGACTGTGTGTTTATCCCAGCATGCCTGCTGCAGTAACTGTATGAATGTCCTGAATTGTTATCTGCACCCATAGCACATACCAAAGTATAACAGCTGCAGAGAATTGCATGCCAGTGGTAAGGTTGTCAACAGATAGCCGCATACATGGGTAGCACAGGGGGAAAGCTAACGCAAGTAGTGATATGCAATGGTGGACTTGTACAGTAATGGTGTCAAGTTGCCCACAACGACTATGCCATGTGGATGTTGGCGCATGTAGATATGTGTGCAGTACCAATGTAATCCAAATCACAAATAAGTATGACATAATATTAGTTCTACCATGGGCATCTGCGCTGCGTATTCCTGGGTACATGTTGATAGTGCCTACATATTTGCATTGTTACTTACTGTTATTGTTACCCCTTCTTTGTTGTATAATGCACTACTTCCAGCCCTGTTTACTGTAGCTTTGTTTGCATGCATGTTCGCTTGGGGTACACTGCAACCCTGCTTACACCTGCAATGCAGAGTTACAGTGCTTCTGTAGACTTCTACAGACATCTGCATAGCGCATTTACACGTATGTCAACTTTACACATGACAGAACGTCACTGTCTGTCCTGTACGCATGTACGTTGCCTGTGACACATTGCACACATCTTACCTGGCATTTACCCATGTGTGCAGTCATATATGTCAGTGCTATGAAACAGTAGCGGTACACTCACACATACACACCTTCAGTATGTTGTTCCCCATTGGCCCTATGTGTTGGTACTCACCATGGCAATCACACTACTAGGGTAGCATGTGCAAAGGTAAACTGTGAATCGCCTCTATGGTCCAGTTGTGGTTTATGTGAGTCATGTGTCAATGTCACAGCTGCCACATGTATGCAGTCAGCCATCACCCTTGGCCAGGAACGTACAACACATGTGTGGGATGCCACCACACAGCCAATCTGGGGACTGGTCTCTGAACCCAGTAATGCCATACCCTGTCAGGTGGCATGTCATATATACTACATCCTGGACAAACGCCAACCCCAATCCCTGCTGCTACTATTGATAATACCCTGAAGATGTTCCTGATAGTTTTGACCAGTTCTTTACTGAGACATTTCAGGCCCTAGCTAGCCATCTACCTCCTAGCTCCCCTGGTCCTGAAAGTAGCACCCCTAGAAAACTACTTGCGCTCAGCTGCCAACCAGTCGCCACTTCACTTCTCCGCACCTTGATTGAAACAGTGAAACCCACTACACTTTCTGCCAATCAACTCCCTGCCGAGTACCTATCAAAACCAGATGATGCTATTGCTTACCCCGTCTCAAAGGTAATCAAAGGAACCATGGTAGAATCTAACTTTCCCACCATCTGGAAAATGTCATATGTAATCCCACTTCACAAAGGAGGCAGCTCTACTGAATTCTCCAATTATAGGCCAATAGCTATACTCTCTCCACTTGCAAAGATTATGGAAACTTTCGTCATAGACAATTCATGCACCACCTAATCCAAAATCGCATTATGGCAGACACTCGGCATGGCTTACGTCCTCATCACAGCACTACTTCAGGCCTCCTAGCCTTTACTAACACCATAAACCATACTTGCAACACTAATTATATATCCTCAGCCCTCTTTTGGATCTTTCCAAGGCATACGATATGGTTGATCACCAACTTGTACTCCACACCCTGCAAACACTGTCTAGATACTGGAGCCTTCCAATGGTTTCAATCCTACCTGCATGGTCGACAGCAGGCTGGCCTCTGGCAGAACAAACTCTCTAACCTTCTACCTAACACCCTCAGAGTACCACAAGGCTCTATACTAGGGCCCTTGCTGTTCTCCATCTTCATTAACGACCTTTATACTGTCATCCCAAAAGTCAGCTGTATCCAATATGCTGAAGACTCTACTCTGATCTGCTCAGCCACATCTCCAGTAGAGTTATGGTCAGCTACCCAGACCACCTTTAATACAATAGAAAACTGGCTTTCTGAACATCGTCTGATCCTAAATCCCAAATAAACTAAACTGCTGTTATTTCACCAACACATAGGTCTACCACTTTCACCGTTACCATAACATCAACTGATGGCACAATAATCTCCCCTGACCCATCTCCGAAACTATTAGGTGTCATCATAGACAATAATCTCAAATGTGACCTACATGTTAACCAGATTATCAAAGTCATCAATAGAAAACTAGGGTCACTTTACAGAATTAAAGCCTTCCTAGCCCCTCCAGCTAATGGTGCCATAGCTCGCTCACACCTTGTTTCAACCCTTCTGTATGCATCCCCTCTACTCTCGAATATGAACAAGACTGTCCTTAACAAACACTCAATTTGCTACAACCACATTGCCAGGTTTGCCACTGTTCTGCCTTTTAGGACACATCATTGCATCAATCTAAATTAGCTTGGTTGGCTTGCAATACCCAGCCTAATACAGTATAACCAACTGATTATGGCCTATAAAATCCTCTATAATCCAGACAATACTCCTGCACTTCAAATATTATCGCCCCCTATAACAATCCTAGACCGCTTCAATCCTCTAACAAATTACTACTTCAGACTAGCAGGTTTAATAACACAGCCGGTGATTCTCTCTTTGCAAACCCTGTAAGTAGATCCTGGAACTCACTTCCAGCTGATATTTCCCTACTGTCCACCTTAGGTCAATTTAACAGTAGACTCAAACAACATGTGTCACTTAACTGGCTATGTCAATGTATCAAACCTGGCTAACTCGAATGTGTAAAATCTGTGAACCACTTTACTGTGTAATTTTAATTTAATCCTGACTTGTGCTGAGGACTAACATTAACCTGTGGAACATGTTTGACTTGCTTACTTATGTAATCTCTGTAAATAATCTGTTTGTAATATGTAATGCTAGTATTATGTAATTCTGTATCTGCTACCTTCGTAGCTTGTCTCCACGGGCCTCCCCTGGAAATGGACATGCATCCAGTCGGACTATCCCAGTCAACAAATGTAGGATAAATAAATAAATCAATAAAATATATTACAGTGACTACAATACAAGTCAGACATTGACACGCACTGACAGCATGCTGAACACACTGGGGCATACGTGGGGACTCAGAATAGCAGCCTGCCTGGGCATCACACACCTCCGCAGCTGGCACACAGGCATATGTTCCATCGGAACAGAGCACATGCCACACATGGCACGCACATCCCCTGTGCCACACACTCACAGCCTGTAGGGCTACACAACACACCTGCTACAGACGTGTCAGGTACCTGGCTTGTGTGCTGCACTGGGGTCCCGCTCAACAGGCTGTATCTGGTGAAGGTCACAGTGATATGCCTCAGGGGCACTATGGTCCACCGCAGCACACATGCATACAGGTCAGTCAGAGGCATGGACAGATATGACTCACTCATTGACCATGCCAGTATGGCTGCCTGAGACATACCTCCCTGGACTACATGATAGGGAACATAGAATGGATCTCTCAGCATGTGGCACAGGCCAGTATGAGCCTGATGTTGGTTGCCAACATACCCTCACCAGGTATTCTACCACTATATGTGGGAAGGGTGTTGTATGTCTACATTATGCTCAGTCTCCACTGTCATTCATAGGGTATCCACTGGCTGTCAATGTGTGCTTACATGCTAGGAAGCCACAATGATGTGCAAGGGTCATCTTGCACGTGACACCCATGGCCCGATGTATAATGGCAAAGCTCCTTGGTACACACATACTGCCTTATGCTGCAGGACATGGTTTACATAGCGACCTCTGTGGGTATCACACAGGTTAGGACACTAACAGTGCTGCTACACAACAACAGCAGTGTACACCGGAAGATGCATGCACCAGACACTGCCCTCAGCATGGTGAACTGCAATGTCTGTGCAGTACCAGATTCATGATTCATGGCTCACAGGTGTTACCCATCACTGACAGGTTATGCCCCATACCATGCCTGTCATCCCCTACACATGTAACACACATGGATAGGTAGGTGGTATCCCAAGGTAACACAGATACACACACCTCCAGGTTGTTGGCACAGCACAAACCATCAGGGCCTACTCATGTGCAGCTAACAGTGTGTCGGACTGCCATCTGGTTCATAGCCTGGCACACACAACCCTCCCATACACAGGAAGACCACCTATCCTCCATAACAACACTGGCAATATGACAGTCTCAAGAACTGTGTTTATATGGCTGGACTGCATCCAGCCAAACATTGTGTGTGAGCATTACTGTAGCTACAACACACTAGTTGAAGGGTTCACAGCATGTGGTCACCGAATTGCAGTGGAATGACATGTTACCACTACCACAACAGGTGGGAACATGCAGCACCTGTACATCGACTACATGTACACTATATGGCCCAGACCAGATGTGTATCCCCTGCTGTAGGTCTTTCACCATAGACACCCACACTGTATAGAGACATACCACGCGGACCCTGCACAGTAAGACACAGTCATATTGATATACATTGCAAATACCATTTATCCACTCGAAGCATGTGTCAGACATGGTAACTACTGCAGGTCACAGGTATTTATGTGTATGTGTCACACACATACATCATGTGTGCAATGCCATTGCTGGTTTAGGCAATGGCATGCATTGTTATGTACAAACACCCACACAAGGTCATACTGTGTGACACAACCACACGTGACAGTTGTGGGTTACCAAAACATACCTATCTGTACTCTGACAATGGTAATAGACACAGTAGCAGAGCACACTATTGGCATTACTAGCCAACTAGCCCTGTTTGGCTGTGCTGATAGTGTGGTGACATCCCCTGTGTTTACTGGGGGAGTATGCAGCATCTGGTGTATTGTAGTATTTGCCAAAAGGATCTGTTCGCTCACAATTGCATTTACACACACCCTACTACCCCCACACACATGCACACTTGCCGGATTCATTCCCCTACCTAACTAAGTCATGACACTTGAGAGAGACGCATTAGCAAAGCGCACTATTCCGTTTACTAGATAGTTCCTCTTCTCTGGCTATACTTATAGGGTGCTGACAACATCAGTATTTTGAAAGGGTAATGTGCATCATGTAGTGTGATCTCCTGATTGCCAAAACTAACATGTTTTTCATATGGAAATACACACACACAAACTCCCCACATCCAAACACACACACATGCCATTTACAGGTTTCAAACTCCTACCTAACTACATTACAATACTCGGGAGAAACACATTAGCAGAGTGCGCTATTCACATTACTGGGAGGCTTCCCTTCTCCTGCTGTACTTATAGGGTGCTAACATCATCTGTGTTTAGAAAGGGGAGTGTGCATCCTGTAGTGTGTTCTCCCAGTTGCCAAAAGGGACATTTCCCTCACACAAATTTGCACACACACACACTAACCCCCCTCATCCTAACACACACACTTGCCATTTGCAGGATTCGAACCACTACCTCACTATGTTATGACACTCGAGACGGACGCATTAGCAGAGCGCGTTATTCGCATTACTGGGAGGATTCCCTTCTCCTGCTGTACTTATAGGGTGCTGACATCATCTGTGTTTAGAAAGGGGAGTGTGCATCCTGTAGTGTGTTCTCCCAGTTGCCAAAAGGGACATTTCCCTCACAGAAATTTGCACACACACACACTAATCCCTCTCATCCTAACACACACACTTGCCATTTGCAGGATTCAAACCACTATCTAACTATGTTATGACACTCGAGACGGACGCATTAGCAGAGCGCGCTATTCGCATTACTGGGAGGATTCCCTTCTCCTGCTGTACTTATAGGGTGCTGACATCATCTGTGTTTAGAAAGGGGAGTGTGCATCCTGTAGTGTGTTCTCCCAGTTGCCAAAAGGGACATTTCCCTCACACATACTAACCCCCCTCATCCAAACGCATACACTTGCCATTTGCAGGATTCAAACCACTACTTAACTATGTTATGACACTCGAGACGGACGCATTAGCGGAGCGTGCTATTCACATTACTGGGAGGCTTCCCTTCTCCTGCTTTACTTATAGGGTGCTGACATCATCTGTGTTTAGAAAGGGGAGTGTGCATCCTGTAGTGTGTTCTCCCAGTTGCCAAAAGGGACATTCCCCTCACACATATTTGCACACACACACACTAACCCCCATCATCCAAACACACACACTTGCCATTTCCAGGATTCAAACCACTACCTAACTATGTTATGACACTTGAGACGGACGCATTAACAGAGCGCGCTATTCGCATTACTGAAAAGCTTTCCTTCTCCTGCTGTACTTATAGGGTGCTGACATCATCGGTGTTTAGTAAGGGGAATGTGTATCCTGTAGTGTGTTTTCCCAGTTGCCAAAAGGGACATTTCCCTCTCACACACACAAACCCCACTCACCCACACTGCGCATTTGCAGGATTCGAACCCCTATCTAACTATATTATGACACTTGAGGGAGACGCATTAGCAGAGCGCACTATCTGAATTATAGAGCATCTCTTCTGCACCTGTAGTATTTCTAGGGTGCTGACATCTTTATTTCTACAGAGGTATGTAGATGTAGTACTACCTGTCAGGTGGGGGATAGCATATATACGCATTTGCAGCCACCTACGTCAGGGTCAGATATGCACATCGCACTGGCAGGTTATGTTCTATACCATGCTTTGGGACCACAGGACCTGTAACCCACATCACAACCAGTCCAGAACACCACACCCACATCCAGGACACACACTTAGCTTCCCTGGGAACAGTGCCAGGATATGCAGGTATTCACATACACTATTCCAGTTGTTAACATCAGGTACAGGCATATTGTGTGTGAGAACTACTCAGGCCTCTACCACTTTACCCTACAGCCACTACAATTTGTGGGTCCATGTGCTATGGCAGAACCACACACCACAGCCACATGGATGAATACATATTGCACCTGTCCATCTGCAATGTGGGTACTCACTGTTCCACACCAGAGGTAGACCACCATTGTTGATATCTGACCATACCCACCTTTCCCTGGACATCCATATCTCATCTCCACCCCCAGGCAAGGTTGTCACTGCACACAAACTGTGTTTAGCACAAGCAGACTCTACACTTGTGTAGACTGAGGTGGATGACTTCAGAGGACCCATGCTGGAGGACTATACTGGCCACTCAGCATAATCCTTGACAATTGCATCCTATGAGCATGTGTACAGTTTGCATTGGTCATGCTATCCCACATATACCCATGACTGCTCCACAACAAGACACCTGTCAGCTGTACACCAGCCATATATGCCGTTCAACAGACAGAGTGACCTAATACATTGCAGAGCTGTAGCTCACAGAGGGAGGACATCTGTGGACAGTTCCAGCATGGCACTTCATTCACACATACTCATTACAACACAGTGTTGACAGTGGAATCGTCCAGAGAATGCAGATAGGGCTCGCCTCAGTCTGTTATTGATGGACACCTACTGTCAGAGATCCTCAGCAACCCTCTCACAGCACACACCGACAACATGGCTGTGGCTTAGCACATTCAATCCCTGAGACCTCCACGGTGCCCCTGCTTGACAGAGGCACAGCTCACTAGCCTCACATGTTGCCTTCTGTGACCTACTTTACAGTGGCACGGTAGCCTACTATCCTGGGGATGCAGATGCCAAGCACACTCTGGATGAGCTGTCATTCCCTGGGGCAAGAAGCCTAGTATTGACCTCTACACCCATATGTTCAATTGTCGGATGCACAATATTTGTTGTGCTGTTCTACTGTTTGCAGGTCTTTATTGCCATAGCATTCCCTGTTCCTATGACCAACTTGTGTATCTGTGGCAGATGTTTGCATATGACGGCGATACACTATATCACTTATGTCTCTGTGGTCATTTACTGTGTGCACTGGGCTGATTGCTGTGTTGTGGTTGGTTCCTGGACTGACACGTACAAATACCAGATATGTGTGGCCAACTGCTACATGGAGATATGGCCTAAGTGTGTGAGCATGCCCAGTTCAGCCTTTCCATGGCATGTTGTCTGACATATGCCTCATTTATCAAAGTGTGCGAGCATGCCCAGTGTGAGCTTTCCATATGTTGCACTCTGAAGTCCACCACATATTTGGGTGTGTGTGACCTTCGACATTATCGCACGTTTATGATTGTGTGTTGGGTGTCATGTTGTGTACTAACTGGCCAACTGCTTCATGTCTGCCACAACAGGGATTATACTGTGCCTGCAGGAATTGCATGGGATACTTTGCAGACAGTTCTCAACATACTTTCATAATGACCTAACACTGTAGTACCGTATAGTGTACTGGTTCGGTACTTTCACTGTGGTGGACAGTATCCTGGGCTTTAGTCCTATCACTGCTTGACATCTTCATAGTGAGCACAACAGACTGTGTAGGGGCCAGTTGTGCACATATGACCATGTTGCAATATGTTCAGATATGGACTAGCTACACCAGGCTCGTCCAACATTGCTAGTGTATTCTGCAACATGGGTGGACATTGGCAAACACTAGCAATGTTCTGTAGGCCATTTCTGATGGTAGTCACAGGGTGTGTTTGTCCTTCGACACACATTGTAACTGGAGTTTGCCATTACATATGTCATGGTTGGTATACTGTGCCTCTGTCTACCTCTGACATAACAGTGATACCCAGGGTAGCCTACCATCTCCCATACACTCATCAGGATGCCTCTTGAGGGGTGTCGATATGTGGCACTCTGGCTGACCTGTACCAGGAGTTTACTGAAGTGTGGGGGTGCCTTCTGTGTTATGGATCATTCTGTACAGCTTGTCCTATGTATGTCAGTGCTGGGGTTCAGGTCTCTCATGTGCATAGCTCACTGCCATTCAGATTGTACAAGGTGCAACATGTTCATTCATTCCAGGTTGGACATGGCTTCATACATCAGGCACAGCTTTCCTGTAGCTGGGAAGGATGGCGGTGTGTGGGGCTGCAGTTTGTTTACTCAGGCAACACATGGCATCTGTTCATGCTCTTTGCTACCCCTGGTGAGGTACTGTTGTGGACTTTACAGTTGATGGAGGTGTCTGCTGTGGTATATCCCACAGGGGCTATTGTAGTCAGTTGTGATGCTTATGGAGGATGGCTGCAGAGCCAGAGTGAGTTCCCCTTATCTACATCTGCCAGCCTTCATGTTTGGGTCGGTATATGGTACATGTTTCTGCGAACACTACAGCCACATGTTTGTCCAGTGCAGGATATTTATCACCTTTTGTACCCAGGTCTCACATTACATGTTAGGTGCCTCATGGGTTAACACCTGTGTGGTAATTTGTGGGCACTTACTGTATATCCACGGTGGTTGTCTATACACAGTTCTGCGATTAGCTTGCTGACATGGCTATGGCTACAGTTGTCTGTTTGTAGGTGGCCCTTTTGTGGGTTGCCTGTGTCAGCTGGGGGTCGGATATGGTGGGCTGTTTGTACTCCTCTGCATACATGCTCAGTCACAGTCCTTCCATGTTGGCCTATACCTATGGGACATGTATACAGAACGGGGTGGGGGGGGCCAAGACCAGGCCTTGTGGGATGCCACTCATATCTGCTTTGTAGTCTGACATGGATGCAGCATGTCTGACCATGTCAGTTCTTTCCTTGGTCTGCTTTGCAACCCCTCTACTGACATAGGGGTGTATATTTAAGCTGGTGAACATATCCATACTGAACACGTACGGTATTGTCTAGAAGCATGTGCACGGTCCAGCTACGCTGTGTGGACCACATAGCCCTCATCAATGACCTTAATGACTGCTTCAAATGGGTCAGACATGTTTAGGGGCCGGTTCTGCAGTTACAACAGCCACAGTGTGTAGGGTCCACTATCAGTAGGTCCACATTAGCCTTCTGTCTGCGGTACATACTGATCCTTTCCATAGCTGTGTAGAACAAGCTTGTCAGGATCCTGGGGTGGTAGTTTGGAGTATCCATTCAGGCAACACCTTTGTTGTGATGGACCACTGTTGTTGTACACTGCTCTTTGGGTACATATCCTGTGGTAAGGCTGACATTGGCCAGTAGTGTGATTTTGCATTCCATTACTCTTGGGGTCCATGTTGGCCTCAGCACAGGACACCATCACATACCTTTGCTGCTGTGTGTTCTGCTTTGCAGATGATGGCTGTTACCTCAGCATCTGCAATGTCAGGGGACCATCTGCTGGGATAGGTATTTTGCACTCGGGGGGGGGGTGTTTGCACTGCACCTGACAGGTTGTATGTTAGCAATATGTGTGTGTGTTTGGTATATTGTTTGTAATATCTGTGTGATTTGGAGCATATCTGTGGATGCCCAACATGGTTCCTACCATCAGTTGGGTAAGCCTTGTGATTATCCTTAGTGTCCTGTATGTGTTGTATCTTCATAGGCTCATGGGTTCATAGTAGGCTAGACACCCTAGGCCATTAGTAAGCCTAGCTAGAGTGTGTGTGTCTTTCGCCACCCCTTGCTATGTTCAATTATGGCCATTTATGAGGTTCTTCACTGTGCCTCTGTCTGGTCGTGACACAGTGGGGACCCCCAGTATACATGTACGGTCATCCATCCACTTGGCAATATTCCTGTTGAGGGGTGTCAGTGAGGGGCTCTGCCTACCATGGATTGGGATCCTGTTTCTGGGTGTGGGGAGCCTATGGGTTATGTATCTGTCCCTCCAGCACATCTTATTTCATTATGTGTTGAGGTTGACATCTGTGACTCTCACAGCTCCAATGGCTTTGATTTCCTGTGGTGTAGCATGTCCATTACTCCTGTGTTGGACATGGCCTGGTACAACAGACATACAATGCCTCTGTGTAGGCAGTGTGTGACTGCAGTCAGCTGGGGTGTCTACAGCCAGGCAGCATATGACATATATTTCACACCCTTTATCCTGTTGGTGGGGTAACTATGAGGTCTTCTGAACCGCTGCAGGTGTCACGTATGGTACATCCCATATGAGTCATTGTACTAGATTATGGGTCTGATAAGGGAACAGTACAGCGCACAGTGACCTCTGTTGATGTTGATGTGAATCCTTTCATGATACGGTGTCCAGTATCAACAGTCTTCATAGCCACATTGGCATTGTGGCTGTCACATGACAGATTAATGTCGACCTGTGTCCCTAGGTCCCTGATGACTCCTTGCATACATAATGGTTTGACACCTATGTGGTACTTTGTGTACCTTGTCTGGTATTTGGTGGGACATTCATACTGTCCAGTGTCTTCGGATGTCTGGGTGGGGTTCTTGTGTGTGAGAGTGTGGTCTGTCACATGCTACAGACTGTACAGCAGTTTTGACTACAGTTATGTGCACATGGGTGGTGTCCACTGCTTTGTGCATTGTCAGTTACCTGGCTATATGGGTGTCTGTGCTGCATATGGATACTCCCTCCTTTGATATCTTGGTGCAGGTGTTGGGGCCATAACACATGGTATGTGGTATAACCTAGTAGTGCTGGTGTGCTATCACTAGGCCTGCAGCAGGCTTCTGTCACTGGACAGGCATCAATGTTCTCCATAATGGGAAGTGCCTCAGGGGCATGCATATTGCAGTTTACACATCTGGCATTGGTCAGCATTACCCTTATGTTTCCTACCACTTATGTTTTCTAGGGTGGTGGGTAGTCTTTTTGGCCTTGCCTACATACGGCTCTATGGAGGTAGCAAAGGCCTTATCCAGTATCCAGACGCACACGGGTAACAGCTGACAGCCATCCCTGTAACAACAGCATGGCTTGTCATGCTTGACATCTCAAGCAGACACACATTACACCCTCTTGGACTGACAGCTGTAACTGTGCCAGCTGTTAAACATGAGCATTCTGTGTTTGTACTGTGGCATCATTCTTGTTGAGGGTTGGATGCTGCACACAGCCAGTGTCATCCCGCCCTGGGGTACATACTCGGAGGGACCATCCATGTCTCATTTGATGTTGACCAGGAGGTACATCTCAGGTAATTCACACCAGCATGGACATTGAGTGCATCATATTTCTGCTTGCTTTGGGGTGACCTGCGTACTTGTGTTAAGTGGCATTTTGTGGCTACCTACAAGCAGCTTACTCTACCCTTTCCCTTGTTCAGTCTGGTGAGTGGGACAGCTGTGTGTCTGCCTATACAGACACCTATTACGACTGTATCAGGCATGTTGTTTCTCCTTCGGGCCTGTGACTGTTTGGCACACCAGCTTTGCGTACTATTCGTTGCATGTGCTATGTTTGAAGGTTGTGGTTGCTTGTGATCTACTTTGGAGGCATCTGTTGGTGTGGTGTGTTTGTAATTAAGGCCTCCGGGAATATTTGTCTGTGTTTATGTGTTTGGTTTACAGTTGTGGTAGGTCTATGTGGGACTGGGTTTGTGGTGTATGTGGTTACCTTCTCCTCCTGACTAGTGTTGACAGTACTGAGTTGTTGGAGCTCAACCTCTGGTTTGGATACATGGATGCATCTATCACATATGTTTGTATTTATTGGGGGTGTTGTGGTTGTCTGTGTACTTGGTACTGGCATCACATTGCCTCTGGATTCATAGATTATACTTGTTGTGGCTGGACTTAGTGGATTGTATGTGTGGACATATGTTGTTGCCATACTACTGGTCAGTGATTACTTCCCTTTTATGTTTGCTCTATCATGTGGTAACTTCCTCATTCTCTTGCATGGTTTGGTAATGGCTGGAGGCCAGCATGCCAGATGCCTGCGTGTATGGCATTGTGTGTTGTTGTTATTTGTGATTGCATACTCCAAGCATTCCTGGCTGTGTTCATGGAATGCCTGTATAACATGTTCTGTGGTGTGTCCCATATTCTGCACTTGCACAGGGCCTTTTGTGGATTCAACATCGGTTTTGAGGGCTGCAACCTATACTTTACACATGTTTTTCACTGTGGTATTCTGGCCAGGGACTGGGATCAGGGTGTGTATATCCAGTGTGATTACTCTATGGTCTGGTCTTACCAGTGAGGGGTACACTTCTCATCTTGCCATCCAGTACACATGTTGCTGATTATCACATCCAGTATGCTTACCCCTCTTGTGGGAGTAGTACATTGTTCCTGGGCATTTTGGTTTATGGAATCTGGGTAATTTTCTCCTACTGTGTTGGTGCTAGTACAATGCTACCGGTGTATGTCTGGGTATTTTCAGTCGAGCAATATAATGTGGTTTGGGGGGCTTGATATATTCATGTATTCCGACATAGGCCAGGTGCTGTTCCTGGTATTAGGACAGTGGTCTGCAGCAGGCTATATACTGTGAGGCAGTTTTAGCCATTGGTATTTGACCATGGATATTCCATGCTGCTTCTTGTTGTGGTACCAACATGGGGGTGTGGTTATCCTTGCCATTTCTTGCTAGTCACCCTCCTTTTGTAGCTTGTTCTATGTTTTGTGGCTGTACAGCACAGTATGAGGTGTGACCTGGTAGTGTTAGGGTGCTGATGTGAGCCTTGCCCAGTTCTCTATTACAGGACTGGTATCTACATTCTCCTTACTGTGTGCGTTTACACTGCACACATCTTGCTGTTTATACATCTGTCATGGGGTAGTATTACATCTAAGTTCCTATCCCTTGTAGAACCTGTGAGGTTGGGTTTGTGTTTTGAGACTTACCTATTCAGGGCATGCTGTGGGTACTGACAGCCTTTGCCAGTATCCATGGGGCATGGCATGATAGGTGCACGCCACCCCTAGCAGGTGGTGCATCATGTCAAACTCCGCATATCTTCCCAGCCTGTAACACATTGGCTCCCCTTTGACTGACTGCATTACTTCAGCCAATTATTGTACTTGATCTTCTTGTCTTCATAGTGTGGCATCATGCTTGGTGAGGGTGAGATGTTAGGCAGGGTCTTCATGTTTGCATATACTGGATGGTGTTACATTGCTTAACACATGGCAATCATGCCTCAGGTGGTGCTGCAGGGCTGCCTCTGTCGGATGCACATACTACACTCCCTGTACATGTTTGAGAGCAGGTTGTGTCATGTTAGGCATCCCTGTTACTATATGAGTGAGTCAGAGAGGGGTATCATTCCCAGGGTTCCTACTGAGCCAGTGTATGTGCTATGCTTTGCCTCTTTGCCAAGGCCAGGGCATACTGGTCACGCCTCCTTCTGCCTACTGGGGCAGGCTCAGGTTGTTCCTCCTCCGAGTCACGCTCTGCCTGTGATGGCCTTGGCAATGGTGGGGGGCTGTTTCGCCCGGCCCTATGCTGGTCCTGCTGCAGCTGTTTTCGCAAGATCATATTATGTAGCATAGCACACACCATGACAATTTGGGTACATGTAGTTGGTGTGTACTGCAAGACTCCACCAGATGTGTCCAGACACCGGAACCATGACTTGAGCAACCCAAACACACGGTCTATTACATTACGTGTTTGTGCGTGTGCCTCATTATGGCGTTCCTGTTCAGGTGTGTGTGGGTATTTGATGGGTGTCATCAGCCACGGCTCCAGTGCATAACCTGCATCCCCCACTAGGTGTCCGTGTGGGATGTCCCCATTGGCAAATGTCTGGTACAGCTGCGTCAAATGCCAGATGTGGGAATCGTGATAACTCCCAGGGCAGCCAGCACACACATTCATTATTATGCCCTGGGCATCACACACGACCTGGCAGTTGATGGAGGGGAAGCCCTTGCGGTTAATGTAGGCCCTACCCCGCTCACCAGCTGGTGCTTTGATGCGTATGTGCGTGCACTCTATTGCACCCAGTACCTCAGGGTATTCCGCTATTTGCTGGAAGAGACGCATATTGCTGGCCAATACCTCACGGGCATTGGGGAAATATACATGATCACCGACATGTGCTGACATGGCATCCAGGAACTGGTGTAGTACCCTGGAGGCTGATGCCTGTGATATCCCCATCATATTGCCAGTTGGTCTCTGGAAGGTACCTGTTGCTAGTATTCTTAGGCCAACACATATCTTGGTTTCCACTGGGATGGGTTCCCCTCTGTTGGTTCTGTGTGTGAGGCGTGGCCTGCACAGCTCAAAAATTTGCTGCAAGAGCTCTCTGTCCACTCTATAGCACTCTACTATCTCCAGCTCATGTAACCCATGGTAGGTGACCCTGGGCCTGTACACTTTTCTCCGTCTCCTCACTGTGGGTTGTCTGGCACCATGTGCATTGTCACCACCCTCAGCAAGTCGCCTATGTCTCATTATGACAGCTATGGGAGCCCCTAACATTTCTGCCCTGAGTGAAGCTTTTTCAGTTTTCACTTCTATTAGCTTACTCCTGTCTTGCAGTGTCTCTTAATGGAAACATCCTGCACTACTGTTTGCAGAGTTTTAAGTGCTGGGTTGGGCTGCTATTCTGCCTGTATAATTGCCTGCTTCTAATTGTTTTCACCTGCTAGCTTCAGCAGTTATCCCTGCTAGCTTCCTATTAATTCTGTTGCTTCCTTTTTCCTCTCTGTTTCCTCAGGGGGGAGCAACGTGCATACTATCTGAAACACGCTCACAGTGGCTTACACGCGCGCACACATGCTTACATGGTTCAGAATCTACTTATTCGGGTTTAAACGCGCGTACACCCGCGCAAACACTGTTACACGTCTGCCAACAGCCTCCAACATACTCAGCCTGCCTTACACGCACGCACACCCGCGCAAACAGTGTTAAACATCTCCCAACACTCTCCCACATGCTCACACTGCCTTACACGCACGCACACTGTCCTACTCTCGCTTCATGGCGCGCACACGTGCGCATGCACGGCCAGCAAGAAACTTTGGTGTAGCTAACAGTGTACACCTTCCATTTCTTGACTTTCCATGACTTATCTAGTGGCACACCTCTTTCCATGATCTGTGCCTATCATCTGTCATGTTACACTGGCCTCCAATGAACTGAATTTCTTTCTACCATTCCCCCCTGTGATGTCACCTATCTCCTACTCTATTCCTCCCCCTTTTGTATCTCTTACACTACTCAGACTGTGCTCATTTGGTATGTGACTGTGAGATTCAGTATCCGAACCCTCATTTACATGAGATTGCCTACTAATGCTTAGTTACATGTCTTAGACTCAGCTTCCCCCCTTAGCAACCACTACACGGTGGCCATGTTGGTTTTAGTCTGCTGGTCCCTGCATTGTCATTCCATGTATTGCATGAAACCCACATTTGTGGGTTTATAACCTTCTTTTTTATGGTTTTATACAGCGCAGCCCGTTTGCGCGGGGCTGCGCTGGGTTTAAACATCGGCGATCGCCAAAAAAATATATATATTTTTTAATATTTTTGCATCGGGTTATCTTGCCAATGGCCACATATTTGGCCATTGGCATGCTGTCTGAGTCATATGCAACCTGTTTTTGGAGCTGACATCGCTCCGTTGTGGATTTTGCAGAAATGTACTCAGTTGTCAACTGAGTACATTTCTGCAGCTAAAACGTCTCCTACACGGACTGGTTTCTGCTTCGTGGATCTCTAATATACCTCATTTGCATACCTTTCGGATGCAAGTGAGGTATTTAGCATGTCCACGCCCAGTCCGTGTAAGAGACGTTTTAGCTGGTCTCTTACACGGAGCTTAGGGCTGTTCCTGGATCGCGAGGCTTGCATGGAGTGTTGCACGTCTCTTACACTCCATGCAAGCCTTCGTGAATCCTGCCCTATGTGTCCTTGGAAATAAAACTACAAAAGTGACACTTTCCACAAGGTATAGTCCCCTTTTCTCCTGCCTATACCTTGTGGAATGTATATATATTCATATATTTTTATATATATATATATATATATATATATATATATATATATATATATATTTTTTTAAGTTTTTTATGTTTCTAAATAAGAGTGTAATTAATAATGGTCATTAGTAGAATGTGCATATGCCTTTAAAACTGTATATTAGAGTCATGTGACTGAGTTTAGGATTATATAAGGTGTGTGTTTTTTAATGAATGTTATACACTTGAAGAAGCTACTTGTGAAAGGGCTTGTGTACTATTAAAGCTGTGTTATAGTGGAATCCAGATCTTTGGCTCGTTTTTCTGGGGTTTGAAGAAAATTTGGATATTTTGGACATATATCCTGAATGCTTTTGGACTGTTGAGCTGGAGCTTCACCTTTGCAGTTTTTTGATCTTTATTTTCATTTTCACTTGTGGATTTTTTGCGTATTTCTGCAAAGGTGCCTTGTTTAAATTGGGTTGTTTTTCTCATATACATCTAACTCAGTTGACATTGCTAATGAATTTAACTCTAAATTTATTAGACTCAGACTCTTCATTACTCAACAGTTCTACAACAGTTCTACACAAAACAATGCCATGAACACACTGCAAACTCTAATAACTTCCTACACTCTGTCTCTCCAGCCAGTCCCCATTGCTATCATCAAAAAAATACCACTTAACTCATTGCTACCTACAAGAGTATAGTTGTCATGTAAGTAGAGTTCCTGCGCATTCTGTAAGAGTGTACTCATGTTTACAAGAGATCTCCATGTACTCCTGAAATGAGTATACTTGAGTGTTACGTCTGAAGTCCTGGTAAAGATACATACATAAACTAAGGTAGCAATGTGTCATCTACAAAATTACATGATTTGCTAAACATAAATGGTCAGCATGGGATGTGCAGAGATGGAGTTATTAAGGAGTGTTTGCAAAAAGTTATGAAAAATATGATATGTTTCCATTTTTATATTAATAATGCAAAATAGAGTGCTATACTGGTTTACTGCAGGTGGTGTATTCAAGAAGTGAATGTTAGTAAAAAATTACATTATAACATACCAGTTAATGTGAAGATTTTCTGAAATATAAATGATTTTTTAGTAAAGCAGTGGTGACTATTATTTATATCTTCATAAATGCATTAATTTCATAAATGCTGTGTGTCCTACTGGTAAACAAATGGTGCTATCTTATACAAAACATTAAGGCACACAATGCTGCCACTGATAGTTGCCATCGAAAACAAATGGTTTTGCAAATTAATATTGTTTTGAAATATTGTGACATTATCATATGCACAATTTGCATAGATCTGGCTATATCACAAAGTAGCAGTATGCTAGCTGCTCTTGTCATATATCATAGAAAAACTCTTGAACAAATGAACACGTCTGTCACTGATATCTTACACAATTACAGAGATATCACCCTTAGATTGATTGTTTTTTATAAGACTATTTCTTGGCAAACAAAATTCAGTCTTTCTTTTATAAATCTACATTATAAAATCATCATCTACAGATAGACATTTAGTACTAACACCAGTGCATAGGCCATTATCTACTAAAGAGCTATTCATTTTTTTCTATAACTTGCATTATTTATTAGATGTTATAAATTTAATAAAGTGAGTTTTCTGTAGAGAATTTTGGAGAAAAGCTCTCTTGAAACAAGTTATTTCCTGGATTTGAAATATCAGGAAGCAAGTGTGTTAATTATTGTCCTGCTGTTCAGGATTAAAAGTGTTAAACTAAAACCCACCTCCTTAGCACCAGACAATCCTCCTGGCAAATATCTAAAAATGGCAGCAGAGGCCATAGCTTACTTGTCTCAGTTCTAATAAACCACTCTACCAATGAATCTTATGCACCTTTACAACAGAAAAAATGTTCCATCCTCCCCATCCACAAAGGTGGTCATTCTACCCAACTCACCATTTTTAGACCTATCGCCATCCTCTCCCCCTATTAAATATGCTTGAGAAGTGCATTCAGACCAAACTCCTTCACTATGTCACACAAAATGCAGTCCTCTTTTCTTCGATGCCTGGCTCTCTCCCATACCACAGTACCTCCACTGCCCTCCTTAACCTCACTAACGCTGTAAACTCAAAGAGAAATTATGGAAAACTTGTATCTGTCCTCTTTCTTGATCTACCCAAAGCTTTCAACACTGCCTCCAATACTATTTTCTAAAAAAACTTTCCATTCTAGATCTTGACAATTCCTTTCCATTTTGGTTTCTAGTTATCATTCTAACAAACTCCAGGCAGTAAAATTTCTCACCAACATCTCATCCTTTCTCCCTCTTGCAGGTGTGATCCCACAAGTGTCCATACGAGGACATACTCTGTGCAGCATCTTTGTTAATGACCTTGATCTGGCCAGTAAAAATATTACGTTAGTACAGTATGCAGACTGTTCTACCATCATCTGCTCAGCATACGACCTTGATTCCCTACAGAAACTGACCAAGGACTCCTTCACTTCTATAGAAAACTGGCTGATTACCTTTTAGCTATTCCCAAACAAAACAAGAACAGTTCACTTCCAAATACCTCAGAACAAAAAAGCATCCTTCACTTTTAACTCTTCAACAAACCAAACTGCTAGGAGTTTACATAGATCAAGGCCTAACATTTGACTTCCACATTCAACATGTAGTCAAATAAATACACAAAAACTAAGGACTCTTTAGGCAAAACCCAATCTAACACTTCAAGATGTCATATTGCTACTACTGTTCTACTAAATAGTCTCCTCTACTCAGCACAAATACTGACAAACAAGCAGCTATCTCAACTAAACAAATCTGAGCAGTGCTACAAGGTCGTAAAATTTGCAGCCATCTTCCCCCATAGATCACATCACTGCCTCACCAGTTCACGTAATTTCAACTCCCTAATATCCACAATCTAATAAACACTCCAAATGACTGTCCATCTCTAGTCAACATTGTACAAAGTCCTCTTACATATATCAAAACCTAAAAACTCTGCAGACTGTTCCCTGTACTCCCAACAAATGTTGTTTCACCAGTTTACCTCTTGTAAGACATATTGCTTTTTGTTGAAAATAACAACAAAAATGCTATCTTCTGTATACTTTATAAAATTTGAAATACAGTTCTCCCTCTTTTGAAATAATTTGCAAAGACTATTGTATATTATTACCTTTCAAATGCTGGTGTCAGTCTGTCTATTACTGTTGTTTGTGCATTGAAGCCATTGTCTCCAGGCCTCTGCTGGAAATGGATATTGTGCCCAGTCAAACTTTCCTGGTAAACAAAAACAATACATAAGTAAATAAATTATTGGATTTCAATATTGTTTGGATTAATCAAAGATTCCTTTCCTTCTCCTTGACAGAGATTGTTCTGCTTTTATTATTTCAAAGAGAATCCTGGTGGACAAACATCTACAAGCATCTCAACCCATATGAAAAACCTGCTTATGGTTGTTATTAACTTCGTTATCTCAGACCTGCAAAATTTTCCAGAGCATGAGCTGATCTGTGCAATTTCTGGAACATATACATTTGCTGTTCTAATTGTTTGACCTTTTGTTTTTTTCCTGCAGAATAATTAGTTATATTTCATTAAATAGCTACTGGAAGAATAAAGCAAAACCTAATGAAAAGTCATGTTGTAGAAGATTCTTTAAGACTGTTATGGTATAGAATGCAGGTTGCCTTATGAGAATACCTGGTAAAACAACCAAAATATATGAGAAGATGAAAAGAAAACAATAAAAATTCAGGCTAACACAATAATCTTTTTTTCCTCAACATTTTTGCGAGTCTGTCCATAAGGTAGCCATGGAAAAAAAAAAAGAGAAAAAGAGCTATTAAAGCAACTCATTCTTTTAATTACAGGTAATGAACTGTGGTTTCCAGAAAATAGAATCCGGTAAGAAGCTATACATTCCTCTTCCCCTCCATGCTATCTTTTATTCTGTAGTTGAAATCCACAAATAATGGGTATGTCTTTTCAGCAGTCTTATAAGTATTAGGTAGAATTGCGTACAAGAATCAAGCAAGCCTTTTATTAGGATCCATTCTCAAGAAATGTGTAAAAAAATTCCTCTTATCTAAAGAAAATCAAAGTCAAATTGCTACTACTATTGTATGGAAAATGGTTATAATTCCCAACTGTGTATGTGTGTAACTTACATACTTTAGTTCTTCAAAGGCCTAGCAACAGACCTCAGGTTTTATGTATAACCCATCCAAACCCATCCTCATGCAGCTTTTGCTTGCTTTACAAGCTTCCACACTCATCCAGAAAGAAATCCCCCCATTGCTTTTTTTCCTAACTGGTAACCCCTGCATGTGACTTTTGACTCGGTGGACTTACCCACTCCAAATCAAGTAGAGGTTATAGTTACTTACTATTAAACCTAGACAGCAAGAAATCCAATAGAAAGTTGAGAGCATGGAACCAGACACTGTCATTCATAGTGTAGACTGGTCAAGGTAATGAGTTTTGGGAGAGGCTAATGTAGTGACAGTAGGGCATTGTGCCCCCCCCCCTTTTTTACATCTGTCTCACAAGGTGGTTTCTGTACCCCCCAGCATCTGTCTCATTCAGTAGTGCCACAGCATTACCAGTCACTCCCTGATTCAGCAGTGTCCCTGAAACATCTGTCTCATTCAGTGGTGCCACAGGATTACAAGCCACTCCCTAATTCAGCAACATCCCTGCAGCATCAGTATGTTTCTCTCTCTCATTTAGATGTCTAGTTGCAGCACTATCATGTTTCTCATGCAGTGGTATTGCTACATCACCAGCATCTCTCTCACTCATTGGAGCTACTGCACACCAGTGTCTCTTTCTTACTCAGCAGTTTTGCTGCAGCATCACCCATCTGTTTCATTGCATGGTTTTGATGCTGCACCAGCGTCTTCTCATTTATTGATGTTGCTTGACTTTGATTACACTTCATTGTGTATTCAAAGGACTGGTCTGCAATTCTTGAAGGAAAAGAAAACTGTTCAGTCATCACCTTCTGGAAATGGTTGTAGCAATGGGTCTGGAGAAGTATCCTAGCAATGCTTTAGTATAGCTACATCCCCTTAACTTTCATCTGGGCATTCCACCTTGAATAGATCTGTTCTGAGGAGCTCACACTACAGACTGCCCATGTGCATGCTTATTGCACTCCCTGTAATACTTTTTTCATGCTAGTACAGTGAGATGATGCTCTGTGTAAGCTCTACTCCTTTCCAGTTTTTAAAAATGGTGGTAGAGGGGTTGTTAATCAGGACAAAAAATCCCCTCTTACTAGTGGAACAAATTCTAGAGTTAAAGCAAAATTATGCATAGTTAAACATTTCCAGAAGTAGCTTTTTCACAAGAAACCATAACACAACACATTGTTTTCAAATTAGGGTGGCCAGTATGGAAGATGGGAGAACGATATTTAGTACACAAATACCAAGTACATGGTCATTTTGCTTCATAGGGATAAGGGAAAGAACATAAATATTATTATTTGTGATGTAAAACTTCAATAAAAAATGTTAAAAAAGCACACTGTTCTACCTATTCCAGCAGATTCATATTGATTTACTGCGTGGCTCTTTACTTTCAGTGTGAGCATGTCTCATAGGTTCATATGTTCATACTAGGCTAATGACTATCAAGGTCTTTATAAGCCTATGCATGCAAACCAATCCAGTTTTGTCCCTGAGTACCTTAGGGTGCCTATAAGGTGAGGTATATTAGTAAGGAGGTAGCAAATGGTTGTGTGGAGGTGGGGAGTATATTAGTTGGGGATTAATTTACTTACATCGACTTTACCTCTCAACCTCTTAGTGCAAGAAATCTGGACAAAGCCTAACATAATGGGGGTCAAAAGCCCCAAAATAGGGACAGATGTTAAATATTGCTCTTATAAACCTAGAAAATTGCTAGAATATCAAGATTTGTGTTCATATGTGTTTTCTGAATACTCTGAAACTCAAATGTGCGCCATTATTTGGTGACCTAAATCCTCAGTGATTTGCCAGAAAACCACACATTTTATGAGAAGCAGAGCAAAAATATGAGGCAAAAATCTGGATATTATGTCAAAATCTGAATAGTTGAGAGTTTCAACTTCGACCTCTGTCCATCAGAGACATGGGCCCAAACTGGGGAGGGGGGTGAATTTGCAATTTACTGTCAATGATCACAGTTTCATTTGAATAGGGACAGGGGTGAACTCTGTTCACATGCATGGGGATCTTATTCCATAGCACATGGATCTTTTCACACATATATCAGTCTCTCCAGCATGTTCTTTTTATGTCACAGGCAAACTTCAGGTCCTTGCATCTAGTGTTTCTGGTGCTATTTGTTTTGCAGATGTGCAATAGCTCCATCAGAGCTGGACTTGTGGATGTGTTATACACCAGGCATAGATTTTGTTCTCAGTAACCTGTTTGAGACTGAGTACAGAGATATGTCCTTAAGAGAATGTGTGTAGGGCAGGGTATTCATACCTTGGACTGTCCTGGTAAGGAACTTTTGAGAGTGCCCAAACTGTTGAACGCGCCTGATTAAGTACATGCCAAAGTGGACATTGTACTCAATTATGTGTCTGATAAGGGCTGAGTAGAGAGGTCCCATAACTTCCTTGGACCTGAACGCCATATGCGTTGAGTGACTTAGAATGTTTTTCTTGAGTTTGTATTGGTTGAAGACCAGATTACTGTCTACATATTTTCCCAGATCCCTAACAACTTGGTCAGCTCTTAGGGATGCTTTATCAATGGAGTAATTGGTTGGGGTGGATGATTTCCCAAAGGGCACTATAATGTATTTCTTCATGCTGAATTTTAATATGTGGCTTTGGCGAGTCTATATTAGAAGCTCAAAGAGTCTATTCACTGAACGCTTAAATGCCAACACATAAAGGGTGAATGCTGGAATCCACAAACGGCCACTTCCGCAAATTTTTTCCCAGTGAAAAAATTCTCTTGGCCCTTATCGGGAATTGCCCTTTTCTCCAATGTAGAGTGATCTCAGAGCTGGTATATTTAGTTAGGGGGGGTGTGTGGGTAGGGTTTTAAAGGTAGTTTTTGTGTTTACCGGCCAAGTGAATGTTTTCCCTAGGAAAACATTTGCAGAAGTGGCCATTTGCGGTTTACAGCTTTTGCTCTTTATGTGTCACTCCTTATGTGTTCGAAGAAAAGACTCTTCGAGCATATAATATAGCCCCGCTTGGCACCTGTCAGTTGTTTGCATTATTGTAGGATATTGGTGTTGTGGGGGTATGATCTATGGCAACTCCCAGTTTAGAGTCATCTGCAAGCTTGGTGAGCCAGAAGTTTTTTGCATTAGCCTTGACTTCCATGTGATAGATGCCAAACAGGAGTAGGCTCAAAAAGGAGTCTTGGCATATTCCAGTGGTGACCAGTCACCTGGTGGAGGTGGTCTTACCAAGCCTGAATTCCTGGGGCCTATCTGTGAGCCAGCCAGCAATCCAGTGAGTTATGTAGGGCTTTATGCCTAGTTCTGAGAGTTTGTAAAAAAAACTGAGTGGGATATTACATTGAATGTCTTGTCCAGGTCAAAGTAGATGTTATGCACCATTTTCCCCTTATCCAAAGCCTTGGTACCCCCTCAAAGAATCTACCAGGTTGAGTAGGCAAAAACTTCCCTTAACAAAGCCAAACTGGGATGGATCCATTGTCTGTAGGTTGCCAGTGTCCTTGTTGATTAATTCCATGATAATTCATTACATGGCTTTAAATATTAGACTTGTGCTATCTGATTGTCTCAAAGCTTGTGGGTATAAAAATATTCCCTGTTTGTAAATTTCTGCGTACAACTGATAGAATCTCCTTGTATTCTGACTGAGAGTGCTTCTCAAGCAATCTGCAAATATAGTGCTGATAAGTATATTTTTTGGCACTTTAACTGTTCAGAGTTCTGCACTGTCTTAATTTTTGCTTGACTGAATTATTTATATATTTGCTGGCATTGTTTCCTGATCTGTGCTGAAACTGGTTTTCTCCAATCTTCTCACCCTATTCCTGTTCTGTTCTTAAAGTTGGTGGCTTTTGCAGTTGCTCACCCCTACTGTAAATTTGATCTGGGGCACTCCTCCTAGTCCCATCTCTTTAACTCATTCTACCTAATACAGAAATCATTTGGGAAGGCCAAACCACTTAGTCCCTTAACCTGAATTTATATTCTGTTCCTGCTCTCTCCCTTTTTACTTTATAAAAAAAAAGACACGTTATTGAGCTGCTTGTATTTTTCTAATTGATGTTTCTTCCTACTACTCTGTTACTTTATCTTGCTTGGCTTTTTCCTGCTACTTGTTGCCTGTTATCTAAAGTGTTTATCTGCATCTTTTCTGTTGCATATATTACTGCTTGTTTATAGCCTGTCTAAATTGTTAAGTGTTAATCTTAAGTGTTATTCTAAGCTGTTAGTTTTGGTTTAAGCACTTTAGGCTCACTGCTTAGCTCTCCCTGGCCTTTCTACCTTAGATTCTAACAAATATGGATAGACAATTTCCTACAATTTCTCCTGCCAGTCTGGTTGATATGGGCATCCTGAGACAGTGTAGCAACTGCCTCATGTACATGGACAACCATCTACTACTACCACCTAGGAACACAATTTGTGAGAGATGCAATTACATTAGGAACCTAGAGTCCAAGCTCTCTCCCCTCAAGCCAGTATATCTGGCACTGAAAAGGTTGTCAGCATAATCACTACACCTCAAACACCACCCACACCTACAAAACACACACCTACATATGTGGAGGTCCTCCACATAATCATCCCCAAAGAAAGCAGACCTCCAAGGCAAAAATACACGTGTTCTCCTCAGCCCTCCACATCACATACCATGCATAGTCCACTCACCTGTGCCTCACAACCACTAAGGATTCACCATAAACCCAACATATTAGTCATAGGAGACTCCATTGTGAGACACACAGATGTGCCTCTCACCAGGCTGGATAAAAAGAAAGTCACGGTTAGTTGTCTGTCAGGTGCCAGAATCTGCCATATCACTCACTAACTCAAGTCTCTCAACAACAGGTACTGTTATGACTCTGTCATAGTCCACGTTGGCATGAATGACTTGAGATGTACCTCTCTGGGCTATATGAAGAGAGACTTGATTGAGCTCACTGATTATGTGTCCCAGGCAGGTATTTCCCTAGTCTTAAACAGCATTCTGCCATCACTCAGAATGATGCCCAATACAAACAGAAAATGGTTGACCTTAACAATTGGCTTAGTCTCTGATGTCATTCCAGGGGGTTCCAGTACCTGACAGATAGGGAAGATATGATTGACAGACCACAATGCTTTGCCAGAGATGGCCTACATCTATCTCACTTGGGCTTCAGGCTTCTGGCAAAGGCTCTTGCCTTCCCTATAGTGCCTTTTTTAGGAAAAGTGATGAGGTTAAAACTATCAACATAAACATTTCAACAAAACACAAATTAAAGGTCATGCTGCTAAATGCTAGGAGTCTAAACATGAAACTGCACTCATTGCAAGCATTCCTAACCCTGGAAAATGTTGACATCTGTGCAGTCATAGAAACTTGGTTCAAAGCTGCGGAGAGCACCCCAGCATTACCTTTTTACTCATCCTATCATACATTCAGACCCCAAACTGTGGGCAGTAAAGCCAAAGGAGGTAGAGTTCCAATATACATTTAAAACATACACACCTCCAAGCTGGTCAAACAGTATGGCATACAGGATACACTCCAGGTGCAGTTAATCCTTGACAAGACCCCTATTCATATCATAGCTAGCTACCAGCCCCCAAATCTGACTCAAGATGCCCAATCCACCTATTTGGACCTGTTTGAATCTATCAAGATTCATCCCTTTACCCTGATCCTGGGTGACTTTAACTTCCCAAACATAGATTGGAAGAACTACTCATGCCAGAACACAAATACCCAAAGATTCCTTGATTTTGTCAATGCAAATGCCTTTGAACAGCTAGTTGATACCCCCACAAGGGGTGATAATATCTTGGACTTGGTATTAACCAACATGAGTAACCACTGCAGCATCCCTATAGTACCATCCTCCCTGGTAAGATCCGACCACAAAGTGGTCACTTTCAAAGCCACCATCTCTGCCAACCTCCCCTCTAACTAGGATCAGACATAAAAACTTCTTCAAAGCTGATTACACCCTCCTGAGGGATGGTATAAACAGCTTCACAGCCCCCTCCCTCTCTGTAGGAACTGGCACCAATATCTAAAACTACACCAAAGAACTAAACAAGCATTTATATAGATGCATGGAATCAGGAATACCTGACAGGACTAAATCATCCTCTGCAAGGAAGAGTAAACCTGTCTGGTGGACATCTGCAATAAATAAACTCTATGACAAAAGGAAAAAAAAAAGTTGAAGACCAAGAAGGAGCAGGTGCCCAATTGGAAGCAATGTCTCCTTAGCCTGAACAAGCAAATAAGAGCACTAATGAAATCCTCCAAAGCAAACTTTGCATCCAAATTGGCCACATCTACTAGAGATAATCATAAGGCCTTCTTCACATATGTCCACAACCTCAAAGGAAGCACCCAGATCTGTACAGAGCTGGTGGTCAAGAACACCACATATACAAATGGTGTAGTTATAGCAAACTTGCTGGCTGACAGATTCAGCAAAAACTTTACCACCCCCCCCCATCAGTAAATCAGGACATCCCCAGTACCTGTCCCCTTTCCCTTGTATCTAGGGAACAGGTCATCACTGCTCTCTCAAAGGCAAATATACAGCCTCCATGAGATCCGATAAATCTCAGGCTGCATCCTACACGAACTCAGGCAGGAATGTGCAGCACCATTAGCCACCCTATTCAGCCAAAGCCTGAGTACTGGTTTCATCCAAGCTGAGTGGATGATAGCCACTGTCATCCCTTTACACAAAGGTGAAGCATCTACCTATCTGGGAAATTATAGACCCATCAGCCTAAATAGCCTGATCTGCAAGGCCATGGAATGGATTATCATGGACCTCATTAACAAGGGCATTGACAACCTCCAAACACTTGATCCCACACAGTTTTGCTTTGTCAAAGGTAGGTCATGTCTGCTATATTTGGTCAACTTCTTTGAGAGAGTCACCAAAGCCATGAACGAGGAGAAGATCATACACACCACCTACTGTAACCTAGCCAAAGCCTTTGACACTATTCACCACTTGGGCATAATAGATAAACTCTCTCAACTAGGAATCAATCCATATGTTACCAGATGGGTAGAAAACTGTCTCATTGATAGAACATACATAGTCAAAATAGGGGAAACCACCTCAAGCAGTAGACCAGTAAGAAGCGGCATACCCCAGGGTTTGGTCTTGGGGCTTCTGTTATTTGGGATATACTTTTCTGAGGTGCAGGCCAAAACCAGTGGGCTATGGCTAACCAGGTTTGCAGATGACTGCAAGCTGGGTGCTGTCATCAATTCCCCTAGTGATGTGGAAATCCTCCAAGAGGGTCTCTCTCAGACAAATGACTGGTGCCAGAAACATGGCCTCAAGCTGAATATCAAAAAATACATCATCATTCCCTTTAGGGGAGAGTGACATCCCCACAAATTATCACATTAATAAAAACATGCTAAGTACTCAATCAGTCATGAAGGATTTGGGCACTCAGGTTGACAGCAACCTGACTATTGACCACCATGTTGCTTCCATGGTACGGAAGGCCTTCTACATGGCCCACCTCATAAGTAAGGGTATCTCATCCAGGGACAAAGAGGTCATAACATCCCTGTATTATTCCCTTATAAGGCCCGTTATTGAGTTCAGCGCACCTTTCGGCATGTACCTAGCAAAGAACATGCAGCAGCTGGAGATACTACAGAGGTTCTTCAACAGGAGAATCCAGGGCCTCAGACAGCTACCAAACATAGATAGGCTAAAAGCCCTATCCGTCTACTTGGTTTCATATAGACTTCTCAGAGGTGACCTCTGTCTGGCATTACTTTCTCACTTCAATCCTCAATGATTTGATAGTAATTTGCCAGAAAACTACAATTTTATGAGAAATGGACCAAAATTATAAGTAAAAAATCTGGACATTCTATGAAAATCTGAACAGTTGAGAGCTATGCTTACAAGGTTTATCTAATTAATTATCTATGCAAAGAATAAAAAAAACAGTGTGTCTTTAAGCTGAGATAAGTCAACAAAATGTGTCCTGCAGTACTGCAAGACAAAAATAGCCTTAAACATGGTGTGTAGTACTGGATATTGCTACATAGGAACTGGAAACAGGTTGAAAATAAGTGTTAGACTTGCGTTGCCAAAGTTATAAGTACTGGCATTGACAGTTGGAGGAGAAAAGGTCAGAGACTAGGAAATGTGTAAAAGCCCATAGTTGTCCTTTAACATCATATAACTTGCATCCAAATGAGTAAGCTGTAAGCAAGATGAGCTAGGTTCTCATCTCTGTGATATCCTAAAGTATTTTAATCATATTTGAAAAAAATATTGCAATAAAGTTTTATGTACTATGCACTGTCACATGCAAAGAATGCCACCATTCTTGCCTGACCTAAAGCCCAATTAAGCAAGATACAAGATTCTTTTAAGGGTCTTGTATCCCCTACCTGGATAATCACTTTTTAATAAAGTAAGTGCCAATTCTTTCGTGAGCATTTCAGATTGGCTGCAAAAGGCAGCCCTGTTCAAATGTTGTAACCTTCCATCATACAACCAGTTGGCTGAATGCTAAAACCTTAGCTGTCAAGCACTCCCTCCATACCTGTGTTTTGTGTCTTCACACCTGGTAGCAATTGTGGAGGAATGTCCATATTTGTTAGAATCTATGTCATCTCTATACAAGTCCCTAGAGGCTGAGAAACTGAACTTATGGAACTCCAAATTACAATCAGCTAGGTCATATGTGGTTTGAACTTGTAAAAGTTCGATCTACTGAAACAGATCCATATATATATATATATATATATATATATATATATATATATATATATATATTTATTTAAATATGTAAATAAGTAGCAATATACATAACTTTTGATTGTGTAAATATTTATAGATTGTGAAAACAAAGGACCCCTACTCTTTGGGGTAGATAGATGGAGATAAAAGGCTCCTACAATAGCAAGGAAGAGGCCTATGGGAAGCAGCTGCATGGAGGATGAGAAAAAATCTATAAAGAGTTTGGAGATGGAAAATAGGAGTTTGGAGAAAAATTTGATTGATATGAAACTTTAGAATGCAAACAAAGATTCCTGTGAGGTGTCTGTTACAAATGAGTAGCATTTAGCTGTCTCCAGGTAGAAAGAAGTAAGCACGTCAGTTGAAGTGGTGCAGATAACAGAACTGGTGTCAGGAAGGCTGCAGATAAAGTTCTGTTAAAAATAATCAATCAGGATGACCAAGGTGACAGTTCTGCTCTTTTACAGGGGTGAGATTGTAGACAGCTTATCTGGAAGCTGTTTTGTAAGTGCTAATGATGGTAATGTAGAAAAGGAACCGGGTTACATGGCAACAGAAATTCAGCCATTAAAACTTTTGCAGCAGTGACAGAAAGTAGAAGAAGAAAGCAGCAACAAACTGAGACAGTGTTTGGTTCTGTGGCAGCAGATAATGGTGTAACTAAAACATACGCAGCACTAACAACAGGCAAACAAGGAGAGCAGCAACAAACTGTATGTAAAGCAGTCTGGAGCATTTCTCCCCGGGCCTCCACTGAAAACAGGCTCTGTGGAACCTAGTCGGACATTCCCGGTCAACAAATGTTAAATAAATAAATAAATAAAATAAAATAAATAAAGCTGTTTTTAAAAAGAGGAGGAGACCAACTGTGAGAATAAGAACAAAAAGGACACTGTAATAGACAGATATTATGTATGAGCTAGTCTGATAACTGTTCTGTTACAAAGCTCAACAAATTTGTTCTTTTCTACATATCGGAACAGAGACTTTTTTTGTGAATTAACATTTGAAACTGATGAACTGCTGACAAAATTTCTCAAATGTTCATAAAAAAGGGCATTTATCCATCAAGCAAACAATTATTTGTTTTCTGGTTGTAACTTAAATGTTAAAAAAAATGTTATTTTGCAGTTTTAAAGTGATGAAGATAATGTTAAAAAAATGCATGGAGGGTCAGTATGAAACTGTTGATAAAAATGTGAAATTAGAGATAAGAGAAACTTATAGGCTGGAGGGTGGATATTGGAAGCTGTTTTGAAATGTGAAAAAAAAAACAGGGTGAAACACTTGCCAAGTGCTATTTTTCTTGCTTGTCATAGAGTGGCATTATATATATATATATATATATATATATATATATATATATATATATATATATATATATATATATTTTTTTAATAGGGACTTTTCTCATTTAATTAATAGTTGTGACAAGGTACAATGTAACCAATGTGGGGAGAAAGGAGGATATTAGTATAATGAGGGAAATTAAAAATGTAAAAGGAGAGGTAAATAGAACACAAGAGCAAATTGCTCTTGGCAGAAGTATGCAGTACAGGACCCCTCTGAGTTGGGGATTGTTGGAACAGGGATCAGTTTTGAGCTCTACCTTTGGTTAGTTTGTTTTAGAACTGTTTTACCTTACTGCTATTTAAGCACTGTATGTACGGTTTTGCAGTCAGTTTGGCAGAGCTGCTCCATGTTTGGCAACCTAGCCAGAGACCTCAAATGAATTCAATCTAAATACAAAGCGTCCTCTGAGAACAAAGAAAAATAATTATTTTTTTATGTTTGCTTTGCACTTGTTGAACTGTATTTTACTGTTTTACTGCTTCATTTTTTGCTGTTGTACCTCCTCTGACTGTTTTGTTCTTCACTTCACATTCTAGTACCTTGTGTATCCTTAGCATAGACTAGATTTAGATCTGCTGAATCTAGGCTGTTTGGAGGAAATTGAGCACTAAAACCAGCCATCCTACATTAGCAAGGCCCTCCAGCACTCTTGTGGCAGAAGTGTGCAGCACAGGACCCCTCAGATTTGGGAATTGTTGGAATAGAGCTCAGTTTTGGGGTCTACCATTGGTAGTTTGTGTTAGAACTGTTTTATCTCACTATTTAAGCACTGCTCAGTGGGGATTACCACTCCCTTGTATAGATGCAATGGCTTAGAAAGACAGTTTTCCCCTATATAATTGCTTGTGAATCATCCTATGCTTCCCTGCTTCTCTGCGTGCAACACAGTTGCCCACTGCTGCCTGGAGAGCAACTCAGTTGCACATTTTGTGGTGCTGATGCAGGTTTATACCCTTATAAACCTGCATCCCATACATTATGTCCTAAACCTCCCATACATTAGTTGACTTTATTAGTCCTACAGCCAAACCTGGTCAATCTAGCCTGCTCCCCACTACCTATTACAGAATATATCTGACATAATGGATGGACAGTTTCCCACCATTTCTCCAGCCAGGCTGATTGACATGGACATCCTGAGGCAATGTAGCAATTGCCTCATGTATACTGACAACCTATTACTCCTAAAACATACAAACAGAATATGTGACAGATTTATACCTACTATGAATCTGGAATCACTACTCTCTTTCTCAAAAAACAACAAACCAGATACCAAAAGAGTTGTCAGCACACACACTTCACCACTCCCACAAACCAGATGCACAACACATAAACCCACATATGCAGAAGTACTCACCAAAAGTATACCAAAAGAGCAGAGATCCCCCCAAGTGCAAACCATCTGCACACAGTACAGTCCAAACAGATTCCACTGCAAACAAAAACACATGCATCAGTGGCTCACCCAACAAGCCCGTAAGGCAAAATACCTCAAAACCAAATGTCTTGGTCATTGGCAACTCCATAGTGAGACACAAAGATGTCCCACTCACCAGACTGCACAAGGTGAAGGTCATCGTCAGCTGCCTGTTAGGTGCCAGGATCCACCAAATCACGCACTCAAGTCTCTCAACAACAAATACTGTTATGACTCATCATAGTCCATGTTGGAGTGAATGGCACCTCACTGGACTATATGAAGAGAGACATGATTGAGTTTTCTTATTATGTGTCCCAGGCAGGTATGTCACTAGTCCTAAGCAGCATTTTACCTTCACCCAGAATGATGCCTCAATACAAACAAAAAATGATTGTCTTCAACAATTGGCTTAGCTTCTGGTGTCAATCCATGGGGATCCAGTATCTGCCAGCCTGGGATGATATGGTCGACAGACCAGGCTGCTTTGCCAGACATGGTCTTCACCTGCATCTTTGGTTACTGGCAAAAGTACTTGCCTCCCCCATAGTGCTTTTTTAGGCAATGTCACAAGAACAAAATTCCTGATGTAAAAACAACCTCTAGAGACAAAGTCAGGGTTATGCTGCTTAATGGTAGGAGTCTAAATCAGAAACTGCACTCACTGAAAGCACTGCTTACTTTGAAAAATGATGATGTCTGTGCAGTCACACAGACATGGTTCAAGACTGCAGAGAGTACCCCAGCCATGCAAGGCTACAATGCCTTCCACACATTCAGACCACAAGATGAAAGTGAAAGAACGAAATGAGGAGGTGTTTCCATCTTCATCACAGATAAAGACACCTGAAGACTGGTTAAACAGTACAACTCCATAAAATTACTCCAAGTCCAGCTAACTGTAGGAAATATCCCCCTCCATGTCATTGTTAACTATACATCCCTCACCAATGACCAAGAAAACCACTCTGCTCACCTGGACCTACTTGACTCACTCACAATACCGCCAAGTCATGGGTGATTTTAACTATTCTTCCATCGACTAGGAAACATATATGAGCACAAACATGCTCACACTAAGGTTCCTGGACTTTGTTAACACAAATGACCTGGAGCAGATATTCTGCACCCCCAAAAGGGGCTGTAATGTCCTCAACCTCATACTCACCAAAATGGGAGATTGCTGCACTTCACCATGCATGTACCCCTCCAGGTTAAAGTCTGATCATAAATCAGTCTTGCTCAAGGTAACAGTCATACCTGACCCCTCCCTGGAGCAAAAAGGTTGAAAAATTTCTCCAAAGTAAATTATAGCCTCCTAAGCAATGGCATAAATAGTTTCAAACCCCATGTTAGAACTGACAGCAATGACTCCTATACTGATATGTACACTAATGCCCTGTATAAACTCCTGTACAAATGTATAGACTCAGCCATACCTGAACAGAGCAAAACAAGGTCCTCTTGAAAAAACAACCCGCGGACATCCAGTATAAGTGAGTTATACAACAAGAGAAAGAAACTGCTGCCAAAGAACAAAAACAGATGAACACCCTCCACAGATTGAAAAAAGCAAATTAGACTTCTTGTAAAGTCCTCTAAAGCTAACTACAAAATTAAATTAGCATCTCTAGCTAAGGATAAACACAAGGTATTCTTTAGCTACATCAAAAATCTAAAATGAAAAGGCCAGATTTGTGCTAAATTAGTAGTGTATTGTACCATTCATACTGAACCTGTGAAAACTTCATCCACCTGTCCCTACCAATTATATCCTAAAGCACACCTGTTACCAGTCCTCTATCTAGAATCTCCAAACAGCAGGTCATACCTGCACTCTCTCCAAGTCCAAAAATAGAGCCTCTATTGGACCGGATAACATCCCATGCTGCTTACTAAACAGTCTAAAACAAGAGTAAGTGGAACCATTGGGTACTCCCTTCAATCACAGTCTAAGTGCTGTCTTTGTACCAGCCAAATGGAAAACAGTAACCATAATCCCCTTGCACAAAGGGGATCCCTCAATTGACCCTGAGAACTGTAGACCCATAAGCCTAACCAGCCTTATCTGTAAGGCCATAGAGAGAATCCTCATGGACCTTATTAACAAGGATATAGAAGACCTTTAAACTCTGGACCCGACCCAGTTTGGCTTCATTAAAGGCCTGTTAAACCACGTGGACTTCTTTGAGAATGTCACCAAAGCTCTGGATGAGGGAAAAACATTACATACTGCTGATCTCAACTTAGCCAAGGCCCTGACACAATCCCCCACTCAAGCATCAATGCGAAACTCATCCAAATGGCGATTAACCCATAGGTCATTAGATTAGTAGCCAAAAGGCTCACATACAGAATGCATACAGTCAAAGATGGGGAGTCCACCTCTACTAGCAGACCTGTTACCAGTTCCACAGAGATTGGTGCTGGGCCCCATATTGTTTGGAATCTACTTCACACACACACACACACACACACACACACACACACACACACACACACACACACACACACACACACACGACAAACAAATTCTCACTTCCCTTGGACAGACTCTTCCCTTTGAAATGCATAGCTGTACAGCACTACCTAGTAGCAGACTCAGGTGCATTTTCTGTACTGCTTAAGGGGAACTTTCACAGTACAAAGGCTTAACTTCTGTTCTGTGCAATTGTCCCAGCTGGGCTGCTTGCATGTCTTATTAGGCCCACCCCGCCCCCAAGTACCACACAGATGCACACACACACACACACACACACACACACACACACACACACACACACACACACACACACACACACACACACACACACACACACATATTTAACAATATCCAATGCCCAGACCCTCCCTGCATACAATATTGTAGATCTGTGCTACTAGGCAAATTTTGGGCCATGAATCAGGACAGGGTTGATTATTATGCATGCTGCTGTATATGTTTTTGCATGCTATGCAACTTGTCTATGAATCCCAACCTCTAACTACATGTGTTAATCCTTCTTCAGACCAACAATGATCTGCAAATCTATGCATATTTGCAGTGAATTCCAGAATATCATTTTACCTCATTTGATTTCTGTTATGAAATCTGAAATGCCATGCTTTTTTCTAGGGTATGAGATTCCACTTCTGTACATTTTCTTTAAATGCCTTTTCAGATGATGTAGCTAGTGTTGCCAAACTATACAGAATTGTATTAGTTCTTTTGCCCATTTCCTTAAAAACATTTAATCTTCTCTTATGCCATTTGTTAAATAATGTAGTTTCAAAGCCTCAGTCAAAGTTGCAAAATCTTTTCTAGTAACATCAACAGAATTAACATGCCCCATGCACTCTTATTTTTTAACACTGAGCATATGTTCAGCCTAATTAAATTTTAAGATTTTCTACTATTTTCAAGGTAATATTCAAGTACATTTACTATTCAGCAATTTTAAAAATAATTGTTATTCTTCTGCAATCACTCACAGGTACACAGAGACACACGCATGTGTGATTGTGCACATGCGCGCGCACACATAAACACACACACACACACACACACACACACACACACTCACACATGTGAGGTCTAATCTTGATCTGAAGCATTTATTGTCAAGGTTATCATACACTTAAAAACTTTAAGTGGGTACAAAGTCTGCTATTATGGGGATACAGATGTTTCCTGGAAAATAATTTTGGAATAAACAGAGTAAAGTGCTGTATTTCCATTACATCTTAACATGCTAGAATTGATGTCGTTGCCTTCTTTAAAAGGTGCACTGGAATTTCAACAACTTAGCTTGCAAAGATATAAATATATCAGGTTGTACACTGTTTATTTGCATCAGAAATAGTGCTCTGGTTTGTATTAAACCGCATGTACCAATGTGAATACTTAATCTCTTTTATAGAGACCATTTCAGCATATTAGCTGCGCTATCTTTTGGGACATACTCTGCACATCCTCTTAAAAAGATAAACATACACAATGGAGCATGCCTTCATAAAATGTCTGAGAAAATTATTGCAATAATAACTATTACAGGTTAATTTGTTTTCTATGAAGAATAAAGGAAAAATAATTTGCTTAAATTATATTTTCTTTGAGAACAATTATGTCCAACTTTAAGGTACTCACATATTTCACACTGCATTTTAACTTTCACTTCAGGTAACTCTGGAAATAGTCTGTAAATATAAAAATGGATTAGGGAATCATGCCTTGAAGATACATTTTGTCTGTATATGCATTTCACAATATAGTAAACTCTCGGTTAACCGGCACCCATGGGGATTGATAGATGCCAGATAACTGTAGTTTCTGGTTGCTTGAGAGTTACTATTAAAAATAGGCCTAATATTGTACCCTATAGTATTTGTTTGGTTTGACTTGTTCGTAGGATAGGGAGAGAGGGAATTTATTCCTGTCTTCCTTTTTAAAACTCTAGAATTCTAAAAATGTAAGGTATGTTTCTGTGGGGTTGGGGGCACAAAGTGCAACACATGAAAATTGTACTGTATTTCTTTGATTGTTTTTTTCTGGTTGCTTGAGAGTTCTGGTTACTTGAGCTCTGGTTAACTGAGAGTTTACTGTAAATCTTTTCAAATTTACATAATGGACCTATGTAGCCAAACATGAGATGTTTCTGTCGCATTGTTGTTGCTCCATTAAAAGATAGTACAGTGTATTTTTAACTAGACCTTCTTTATTCACTTAAAAAGTAAAGAGCCTAGATATTGGCTCCCTATACATTTTGAACAAGAGACAGATACATTTGATAA